>NC_053392.1:291860265-292172265 GCF_905171765.1 Bufo bufo | reverse complement strand
TCAGGAATTTAGGAAGAAAATAGAGGTATGGAAAAGATTGTACTTGTCGATGGCAGGACGTATTTCACTGGTAAAGATGTGTTTATTACCTGCCCTGAATTATATTCTGTGGAATACACCAGTGATAATCCCTAAAAGATATTTTAAAATAGCTAGTTTACTAATGGACTTAATATGGCGAGGGAAAAAGCAGAGGATAAAGGCGCAGATATTGTGCACCCATGAGAAGGAGGGTGGACTATCTGTACCAGACTTGGAACTCTACTTTATTTCAGGGACTATAAAAAACATGATAACATGGAGTAACACACAAAGTTATAAGAATACACTCACCTAAAGAATTATTAGGAACACCTGTTCTATTTCTCATTAATGCAATTATCTAGTCAACCAATCACATGGCAGTTTCTTCAATGCATTTAGGGGTGTGGTCCTGGTCAAGACAATCTCCTGAACTCCAAACTGAATGTCAGAATGGGAAAGAAAGGTGATTTAAGCAATTTTGAGCGTGGCATGGTTGTTGGTGCCAGACGGGCCGCTGCTCAGTTACTGGGATTTTCACGCACAACCATTTCTAGGGTTTACAAAGAATGGTGTGAAAAGGGAAAAACATCCAGTATGCGGCAGTCCTGTGGGCAAAAATGCCTTGTGGATGCTAGAAGTCAGAGGAGAATGGGCCGACTGATTCAAGCTGATAGAAGAGCAACGTTGACTGAAATAACCACTCGTTACAACCGAGGTATGCAGCAAAGCATTTGTGAAGCCACAACACGCACAACCTGGAGACGGATGGGCTACAACAGCAGAAGACCCCACCGGGTACCACTCATCTCCACTACAAATAGGAAAAAGAGGCTACAATTTGCACGAGCTCACCAAAATTGGACTTTTGAAGACTGGAAAAATGTTGCCTGGTCTGATGAGTCTCGATTTCTGTTGAGACATTCAAATGGTAGAGTCCGAATTTGGCGTAAACAGAATGAGAACATGTATCCATCCTCTGATGGCTACTTCCAGCAGGATAATGCACCATGTCACAAAGCTCGAATCATTTCAAATTGGTTTCTTGAACATGACAATGAGTTCACTGTACTAAAAAGGCCCCCACAGTCACCAGATCTCAACCCATTAGAGCATCTTTGGGATGTGGTGGAACGGGAGCTTCGTGCCCTGGATGTGCATCCCTCAAATCTCCATCAACTGCAAGATGCTATCCTATCAATATGGGCCAACATTTCTAAAGAATGCTATCAGCATCTTGTTGAATCAATGCCACATAGAATTAAGGCAGTTCTGAAGGCAAAAGGGGGTCCAACACCGTATTAGTATGGTGTTCCTAATAATTCTTTAGGCGAGTGTATAATAGCAGGGATAAACAAAAGACTTGAAAAATGTAACATCTTTCAAATTATGGAAACAGGTATTCTGTCCCAACAGGGATGTAAATATACATCTTTAATTGTGTTAATGGCTAAAAATTGAAAGACTGCAAGAGAACTATGGTCCCAAACTGGTTTTCATGCTGACACTGATATTATGGGACAATATTAGCCTCACAGAACTAAAGTTAATTGAACAGAGGATCTGGTGGAATTATGGAATATATACATTAGACCAGGTATGGGAAGAGGGGGACATCATTTCCTACGAAGAGTTAAAAAGGAAATACCAATTGAAAAATACAGAGTTGAGGTTTGACTACTTACAACTAAAACATGCACTGTATAAGATGATAGGGAAAGTTACACAAATAACTATTTTACCACAGCCTCTGGATAATATAACTAAGCTAACATCTGGTAAGAAACTGGTCTCAAGAATATACCAATGTCTGTCACACCGAAAGAATAACAGAAGAGCAGCTGATAATCTGATGCATAAATGGCAGGGAGCCTTGAACCCCTTATGGGAAGATTTTTGGGAGTCGGCTATACAGGCAAAGTATAGGGTCTTATAGAATAACCCAATTTAATATATTGTATCGTCTTTACTACTCTCCCAAGAAGTTAATGAAGTGCTATAAGACTAAAGTGTTTAGTTGTCAAAAATGTGGAGAGATATGAGTGGACGATATACATATATTATGGACATGTGTAAAAATTCAAGATTATTGGGTAAAGATTATTGAAAAAATAGAGGAATACCATCAGTTTATAGTGCCTAGGCATTTCGAGGAATGTACAGTGGGATGCGAAAGTTTGGGCAACCTTGTTAATCGTCATGATTTTCCTGTATAAATCGTTGGTTGTTACGATAAAAAATGTCAGTTAAATATATCATATAGGAGACACACACAGTGATATTTGAGAAGTGAAATAAAGTTTATTGGATTTACAGAAAGTGTGCTATAATTGTTTAAACAAAATTAGGCAGGTGCATAAATTTGGGCACCACAAAAAAGAAATGAAATCAATATTTAGTAGATCCTCCTTTTGCAGAAATTACAGCCTCTAAACGCTTCCTGTAGGTTCCAATGAGAGTCTGGATTCTGGTTGAAGGTATTTTGGACCATTCCTCTTTACAAAACATCTTTAGTTCATTCAGGTTTGATGGCTTCCGAGCATGGACAGCTCTCTTTAAGTCACACCACAGATTTTCAATTATTTTCAGGTCTGGGGACTGAGATGGCCATTCCAGAACATTGTACTTGTTCCTCTGCATAAATGCCTTAGTGGATTTTGAGCAGTGTGTAGGGTCGTTGTCTTGTTGAAAGATCCAGCCCCGGCGCAGCTTCAGCTTTGTCACTGATTCCTGGACATTGGTCTCCAGAATCTGCTGATACTGAGTGGAATCCATGCGTCCCTCAACTTTGACAAGATTCCCAGTCCCTGCACTGGCCACACAGCCCCACAGCATGATGGAACCACCACCATAGTTTACTGTAGGTAGCAGGTGCTTTTCTTGAAATGCTGTGTTCTTTTTCCCCCATGCATAAAGCCCCTTATTATGGCCAAATAACTAAATTTTAGTTTCATCAGTCCACAGCACCTTATTCCAAAATGAAGCTGGCTTGTCCAAATGTGCTTAGCCCACCTCAAGCGGCACTTTTTGTGCTGTGGGCGGAGAAAAGGCTTCCTCTGCATCACTCTCGCATACAGCATCTCCTTGTGTAAAGTGCGCAGAATGGTTGAACGATGCACAGTGACTCCATCTGCAGCAAGATGATGTTGTAGGTCTTTGGTGCTGGTCTGTGGGTTGACTCTGGCTGTTCTCACCATTCGTTGCTTCTGTCTATCCGAGATATTTCTTGGTCTGCCACTTCGAGCCTTAACTTGAACTGAGCCTGTGGTCTTCCATTTCCTCAATATGTTCCTAACTGTGGAAACAAGCAGCTGAAATCTCTGAGACAGCTTTCTGTATCCTTCCCCTAAACCATGATGGTGAACAATCTTTGTCTTCAGGTCATTTGAGAGTTGTTTTGAGACCCCCATGTTGCTACTCTTCAAAGAAAATTAAAAGAGGAGGGAAACTTACAATTGACCCCCTTAAATACTCTCTCATAATTGGATTCACCTGTGTATGTAGGTCAGGGGTCACTGAGCTTACCAAGCAAATTTGAGTTTCAGTAATTAGTTCTAAAGGTTTTGGAATCAATAAAATAACAACAGTGCCCAAATTTATGCACCTGCCTAATTTTGTTGAAACAATTATAGCACACTTTCTGTAAATCCACTATACTTCATTTCACTTCTCAAATATCACTGCGTGTGTCTCCTATATGATATATTTACCTGACATTTTTTATCGTAACAACCAACGATTTATACAGGAAAATCATGACGATTAACAAGGTTGCCCAAACTTTCGCATCCCACTGTATTTTAGGGGTGATGGATGGAGTGCAGGCCCCCCAACATAGAGAGTTAGCAATTAAATTATTGTTTCAAGCTAGGAAGTGCATAGTCGGACATTGGGGGAGAGTGCTGTTCCTACAGTTAAAGAATGAGAGAACCTCAATAACTTCACGCGCTACTGTGCATTTTCAAGTCTAATTCTGTCCGTAAACGTATACCTGTCATCCAGGGCCTAAATACTAGGCCTACAATTTATATTCAGCTAAATCTGTCGTTACTGCTGTGCCTGTATTAGTGTAATACGGTACCTAAATAGATAGCCAGATAATGTTAGGTGCCTGTAAAAAAAGGCCTGAATTTGAATTCAATACATTGGGGCAAATAATTTTTTTCTTATTGTGGTGAACAGTAACAATGAGGAAAACATCTAGTAAGGGACGCGGACATGGTCGTGGTGGTGTTAGTGGACCCTCTGGTGCTGGGAGAGGACGTGGCCGTTCTGCCACAGCCACACGTCCTAGTGAACCAATTACCTCAGGTCCCAGTAGCCGCCAGAATTTACAGCGATATTTGGTGGGGCCCAATGCCGTTCTAAGGATGGTAAGGCCTGAGCAGGTACAGGCATTAGTCAATTGGGTGGCCGACAGTGGATCCAGCACATTCACATTATCTCCCACCCAGTCTTCTGCAGAAAGCGCACAGATGGCGCCTGAAAACCAAGCCCATCAGTCTGTCACATCACCCCCATGCATATCAGGGAAACTGTCTGAGCTTCAAGTTATGCAGCAGTCTCTTATGCTGTTTGAAGACTCTGCTGGCAGGGTTTCCCAAGGGAATCCACCTAGCCCTTCCCCAGCGGTGGAAGACATAGAATGCACTGACGCACAACCACTTATGTTTCCTGATGATGAGGACATGGGAATACCACCTCAGCACGTCTCTGATGATGACGAAACACAGGTGCCAACTGCTGCGTCTTTCTGCAGTGTGCAGACTGAACAGGAGGTCAGGCAGGAAGACTGGGTGGAAGACGATGCAGGGGACGATGAGGTCCTAGACCCCACATGGACTGAAGGTCGTGCCACTGACTTTCAGAATTCGGAGAAAGAGGCAGTGGTGAGACCGAGCCAACAGCGTAGCAAAAGAGGGAGCAGTGGGCAAAAGCAGAACACCCGCCGCCAAGAGAGTCAGTCTGCTACTGGCCACCGCCATCTGGGACCGAGCACCCCAAAGGCAGCTTCAAGGAGTTCCCTGGCGTGGCAGTTCTTCAAACAATGTGCTGACGATCAAGACCCGAGTGGTTTGCACGCTGTGCCATCAGAGCCTGAAGCGAGGCATTAACGTTCTGAACGTTAGTACAACCTGCATGACCAGGCACCTGCATGCAAAGCACCTTAAAAACAAGGAACTCACTCAGGCTCCCCCTGCTACCTCTTCTGCTGCTGCCTCGGCCTCTTCCTCCGCCTCTAGAGGAACGTTGGCACCTGCCGCCTAGCAAACAGAGGATGTACCACCAACACCACCACCAAGCATCTCAACCATGTCACACGGCAGCATTCAGCTCTCCATCTCACAAACATTTGACAGAAAGCGTAAATTCCCACCTAGCCACCCTCGATCCCTGGCCCTGAATGCCAGCATTTCTAAACTACTGGCCTATGAAATGCTGTCATTCAGGCTGGTGGACACAGACAGCTTCAAACAGCTCATGTCGCTTGCTGTCCCACAGTATGTTGTTCCCAGCCGCCACTACTTCTCCAAGAGAGCCGTGCCTTCCCTGCACAACCAAGTGTCCGATAAAATCAAGTGTGCACTGCGCAACGCCATCCGTGGCAAGGTCCACCTAACCACAGATACGTGGACCAGTAAGCACGGCCAAGGACGCTATATCTCCCTAACTGCACACTGGGTAAATGTAGTGGCGGCTGGGCCCCAGGCGGAGAGCTGTTTGGCGCACGTCCTTCCGCCGCCAAGGATCGCAGGGCAACATTCTTTGCCTCCTCCTCCTACTTGGCTTCCTCCTCCTCTTCTTCCACCTGCTCATCCAGTCAGCCACACACCTTCACCACCAACTTTAGCACAGCCCGGGGGAAAACGTCAGCAGGCCATTCTGAAACTCATATGTTTGGGGGACAGGCCCCACACCGCACAGGAGTTGTGGTGGGGTATAGAACAGACCGACGAGTGGTTGCTGCCGGTGAGCCTCAAGCCCGGCCTGGTGGTCTGCGATAATGGGCGAAATCTCGTTGCTGCTCTGGGACTAGCCGGTTTGACGCACAACCCTTGCCTGGCGCATGTGCTGGATTTGGTGGTGCAGAAGTTCATTCACAACTACCCCGACATGTCAGAGCTGCTGCATAAAGTGCGGGCCGTCTGTGCGCGCTTCCGGCGTTCACATCCTGACGCTGCTCGCCTGTCTGCGCTACAGCGTAACTTCGGCCTTCCCGCTCACCGCCTCATATGCGACGTGCCCACCAGGTGGAACTCCACCTTGCACATGCTGGACAGACTGTGCAAGCAGCAGCAGGCCATAGTGGAGTTTCAGCTGCAGCACGCATGGGTCAGTCGCACTGCGGAACAGCACCACTTCACCACCAATGACTGGGCCTCCATGCGAGCCTTGTTGCGCTGTTTCGAGTACTCCACCAACATGGCCAGTGGCGATGACGCCGTTATCAGCGTTACAATACTACTTCTATGTCTCCTTGAGAAAACACTTAGGGCGATGATGGAAGAGGAGGTGGCCCAGGAGGAGGAAGAGGGGTCATTTTTAGCACTTTCAGGCCAGTCTCTTAGAAGTGACTGAGAGGGAGGTTTTTTTGCAACAGCAGAGGCCAGGTACAAATGTGGCCAGACAGGGCCCACTACTGGAGGACGAGGATGAAGCATGTTCACAGCGGGGTGGCACCCAACTTAGCTCGGGCCCATCACTGGTGCGTGGCTGGGGGGAAACGCAGGACGATGACTATACGCCTCCCACAGAGGACAGCTTGTCCTTACCTCTGGGCAGCCTGGCACACATGAGCGACTACATGCTGCAGTGCCTGCGCAACGACAGCAGAGTTGCCCACATTTTAACGTGTGCGGACTACTGGGTTGCCACCCTGCTGGATCCCCGGTACAAAGACAATGTGCCCACCTTACTTCCTGCACTGGAGCGTGATAGGAAGATGCGCGAGTACAAGCGCACGTTGGTAGATGCGCTACTGAGAACATTCCCAAATGTCACAGGGGAACAAGTGGAAGCCCAAGGCGAAGGCACACCTCTCCACATACTGACTGATTGTTCGGCCCCATTCAACTTCTGGGTCTCCACATTGTCCACGTGGCCAGAGCTAGCCTTTTATGCCTTGGAGGTGCTGGCCTGCTCGGCGGCCAGCGTTTTGTCTTAACATGTATTCAGCACGGCAGGGGGGGGGGGTCATTACAGACAAACGCAGCCGCCTGTCTACAGCCAATGTGGACAAGCTGACGTTCATAAAAATGAACCAAGCATGGATCCCACAGGACCTGTCCATCCCTTGTGCAGATTAGACATTTATAACTACCTCCCCTTAACCATATATTGTACTCCAGGGCACTTCCTCATTCAATCCTTTTTTTATTTTCATTTTACCATTGTATTGCGGGGCAACCCAAAGTTGAATGAACCTCTCCTCTGTCTGGGTGCCGGGGCCTAAAAATATATGACAGTGGCCTGTTCCAGTGTTGAGTGACATGAAGCCTGAATCTCTGCTATGACACCTCTCTCCTCTGTCTGGGTGCCGGGGCCTAAAAATATCTGACAATGGCCTGTTCCAGTGGTGGGTGACATGAAGCCTGATTCTCTGCTATGGGACCTCTTTCCTGTGTCTGGGTGCCGGGGCCTAAATATCTGACAATGGCCTGTTCCAGTGGTGGGTGACATGAAGCCTGATTCTCTGCTATGGGACCTCTTTCCTGTGTCTGGGTGCCGGGGCCTAAATATCTGACAATGGCCTGTTCCAGTGGTGGGTGACATGAAGCCTGATTCTCTGCTATGGGACCTCTCTCCTCTGTCTGGGTGCCGGGGCCTAAATATCTTACAGTGGCCTGTTCCAGTGTTGGGTGACGTGAAGCCTGATTCTCTGCTATGGGACCTCTCTTCTCTGTCTGGGTGCCGGGGCCTAAATATCTGACAATGGCCTGTTCCAGTGGCGGGTGACGTGAAGCCTGATTCTCTGCCATGAGACCCCTCTCCAATTGATATTGGTTAATTTTAATTTATTTTATTTTTATTCATTTCCCTATCCACATTTGTTTGCAGGGGATTTACCTACATTTTGCTGCCTTTTGCAGTCATCTAGCCCTTTCCTGGGCTATTTTACAGCCTTTTTAGTGCTGAAAAGTTCAGGTCCCCATTGACTTCAATGGGGTTCGGGTCGAGTTCGGATCCCGAACATTTCCGGGAAGTTCGGCCGAACTTCTCGAACCCGAACATCCAGGTGTTCACTCAACTCTAGATATTTGCTTATTTCCGTTGAGATGCTCTAAGATAGCATCTCTCAGAAAACCTTCAAACAGTTTACCCACAACAGATGTTAAACTTACCGGCCTATAGTTTCCAGGCTCTGTTTTTGGACCCTTTTTGAATATTGGCACCACATTTGCCATGCGCCAATCCTGTGGAACATTCCCTGTCAGTATAGAGTCCGCAAATATCAGAAATAAGGGTCTGGCTATGACATTACTTAATTCCCTTAGGATACGGGGGTGTATGCCATCCTATCCTGGCGATTTGTCTATTTTAATCTTTTTAAGTCGCTGCTGTACTTCTTCCTGGGTCAGACAGGACACTTTTAATGGGGAATTTATTTTTACATTCTGCATGTCATCTGACAGTTTATTTTCCTCAGTGAATACACTGGAGAAAAAAAATATTTAAAGGATAACTGTCACACTTAGACCCCAATTTAAATTTTCATATATGTAGTTACTAATACCAAGATATTCCAGAATCAGTTACTATTAGACTGACTTACCCCATATTTAATAAGATTTAGCCCTTAGCAACCAGTCTGCATAAAACTGCAATTTCAGCATTCAGTTAAGATGGTCGCCACTGCCCTCACCCTGAGGCTAATCCCGCCTGCCCTCACTAGCCAGTAACAATAGCCCCCCAAAAGTGTCAGTAACCAGAGCCCTACCCTAAAGGGTTAATCTCCTGCAGCACAAAGGGGTCCTCTTACCAAATGTTGCTTTCATTTATACACTGAGCAGATCTCCCTTCCCTGCTTTGCGCTGATTCGACTCTGCATTGTCCCAGTCTGCTGAGTGAGGGAGCGTCTGCCAAGTGCAGGGACAGGGAGAAGTGCACACAGCCCAGGCACTGTTATCAGCTGCTGGGGAGGACCTGGCTTTAATCATTTACTTACAGTCCCTGGCTGTCTCTATTCCGTGAGGGGCATGGCGAGTTCCTAGAATTTTTTTTTTTTTGTCACAAGTTAGCGAAAAATGATGATTTTTTATTTTTTTCTTACAAAGTCTCATATTCCACTAACTTGTGACAAAAAATAGAAACTTCCATGAACTCACTATGCCCATCACGAAATACCTTGGGGTGTCTTTCCAAAATGGGGTCACTTGTGGGGTAGTTATACTGCTATGCAGAGAAGGGGAGCAGTAACAATTTTAAAACATAACTTTTAATATGTCTATTCTCCCAGGGTAGGGAGTAAAAGACCCCTTACAAACAAAAACACAAAAAGACAGACAAGACCCCTGGAGGGTTATGCCGCGTATATAACGCTGTGTACCCACACAGGTGTCGTCCACCCTAGGCCTATGGTATATTAGCACCAGGGCCTATAAGGGAAGGACCATGTGATCCCTAGTATCTGAAACCCTAAGGGTGATGTTAGGATCAGACATTAAATAAATGGAAAGGTCTTACCAGTTTCTTAGAAGGCCTCACTGAATAACCCCAATAGTGGGTTAATACAGGAGGTGGTCACGATCGGGCAGGGAGGTACGTCAACAGATGTTCATGTAGGGAGGGGATAAGAACGTCCAAAGTGTCCAAACAGCCAGGTATTAGAGTAGCCTCAGAAAAGAAACTCACCCTAGTACCTCCCTACTTGACCTACTTGGCCCTAGTGACCTATCACGGGGTCCGTGCCCCGCAAGGGGTGGCCCCGTCCGGAACCTTGCCCTGATGCGGAATCCCTAGGTAACCCTATCACAAAGTGACTAAGGGCAGGGTCCTGTATATCAAGGCAGGTAGAGATATAGATAGTCTAAAGTAACATATATCTCAAAATCAATGATGTGAAAAAATTAAATAGCAATAAGCACAAGAAGAGTGCGTATTTATGGTGATATGTGAGCGTGTCCCAGCGCGTTTCATAAGTGTAACATATCTAAAATCCACAATCTTAAACCTAAAGCCCCATAAATCATCAGGGGACACGGGGTAAGGTAATGGACGTGCACCGTGTGATGGACGACATGGTGAACCTCCATGCAGTCACTTCTGGATACCGAACGATACCACTCCAGTAGTTATGTACATCCTCCTATATGCCTCACTCTGTCTATGGTCTAATTTGATATGGAGTCATTTGCTTGAGTGATCACTCCCTTATACTATAATACACTGGAATACCTTATACAGTTGTAATAGTCAGACCGACAGGAGCTATAACACCTTACCCCGTGTCCCCTGATGATTTATGGGGCTTTAGGTTTAAGATTGTGGATTTTAGATATGTTACACTTATGTGAGCGTGTCCCAACGTGTTTCATATCACCATAAATACGCACTCTTCTTGTGCTTATTGCTATTTAATTTTTTCACATCATTGATTTTGAGATATATGTTACTTTAGACTATCTATATCTCTACCTGCCTTGATATACAGGACCCTGCCCTTAGTCACTTTGTGATAGGGTTACCTAGGGATTCTGCATCAGGGCAAGGTTCCGGACGGGGCCACCCCTTGCGGGGCACAGACCCCGTGATAGGTCACTAGGGCCAGGTAGGTCAAGTAGGGAGGTACTAGGGTGAGTTTCTTTTCTGAGGCTACTCTAATACCTGGCTGTTTGGACACTTTGGACGTTCTTATCCCCTCCCTACATGAACATCTGTTGACGTACCTCCCTGCCCGATCGTGACCACCTCCTGTATTAACCCACTATTGGGGTTATTCAGTGAGGCCTTCTAAGAAACTGGTAAGACCTTTCCATTTATTTAATGTCTGATCCTAACATCACCCTTAGGGTTTCAGATACTAGGGATCACATGGTCCTTCCCTTATAGGCCCTGGTGCGAATATACCATAGGCCTAGGGTGGACGACACCTGTGTGGGTACACAGCGTTATATACGCGGCATAACCCTCCAGGGGTCTTGTCTGTCTTTTTGTGTTTTTGTTTGTAAGGGGTCTTTTACTCCCTACCCTGGGAGAATAGACATATTAAAAGTTATGTTTTAAAATTGTTACTGCTCCCTTTCTCTGCATATCTTTACTTCCCTGAGCGGTACCCAGGTGAACTGCCCCTGCAGTCATATTTCCTGGGAAGACACACCATTTTCTAGTAGTTATACTGCCCTGGCATTCTAGGGGCCCTAATGTGTGGTAAGTAGTTTGAAATCAAAATGTGTAAAAAATGACCTGTGAAATCCTAAAGGTGCTCTTTGGAATGTGGGCCCCTTTGCCCACCTAGGCTGCAAAAAAGTGTCACACATGTGGTATTGCCGTACTCAGGAGAAGTTGGGGAATGTGTTTTGGGGTGTCATTTTTACATATACCCATGCTGGGTGAGAGAAATATCTTGGCAAAAGACAACTTTTCCCATTTTTTATACAAAGTTGGCATTTGACCTAGATATTTCTCTCACCCAGCATGGGTATATGTAAAATGACACACCAAAACACATTGCCCAACTTCTCCTGAGTACGGCAATACCACATGTGTGACACTTTTTTGCAGCCTAGGTGGGCAAAGGGGCCCACATTCCAAAGAGCACCTTTAGGATTTCACCGGCCATTTTTTACAGATTTTGATTTCAAACTACTTTGCACGCATTTGGGCCACTAAAATGCCAGGGCAGTATAACTACCCCACAAGTGACCCCATTTTGGAAAGAAGACACCCCAAGGTATTTCATGATGGGCATAGTGAGTCATGGAAGTTTCTATTTTTTGTCACAAGTTAGTGGAATATGAGACTTTGTAAGAAAAAAAATAAAAATAAAAATCATCATCATTTTCCGCTAACTTGTGACAAAAAATAAAAAGTTCTATGAACTCACAATGCCCATCAGCGAATACCTTAGGGTGTCTACTTTCCAAAATGGGGTCATTTGTGGGGTGTTTGTACTGTCTGGCCATTGTAGAACCTCAGGAAACATGACAGGTGCTCAGAAAGTCAGAGCTGCTTCAAAAAGCGGAAATTCACATTTTTGTACCATAGTTGATAAGCGCTATAACTTTTACCCAAACCATTTTTTTTTTTTTACCCAAACATTTTTTTTTTTTAACAAAGACATGTATGTAGAACAATAAATGTAGAGAAAAATGTATATATGGATGTCGTTTTTTTTTGCAAAATTTTACAACTGAAAGTGAAAAATGTCAATTTTTTGCAAAAAAATTGTTAAATTTCGATTAATAACAAAAAAGGAAAAATGTCAGCAGCAATGAAATACCACCAAATGAAAGCCCTATTAGTGAGAAGAAAAGGAGATAAAATTAATTTGGGTGGTAAGTTGCATGACCGAGCAATAAACGGTGAAAGTAGTGTAGGTCAGAAGTGTAAAAAGTGGCCTGGTCATTAAGGGTGTTAAAGGTAGGGAAGCTGAGGTGGTTAAAGGGGTTGTCTCATCTGAGACAATGGAGTTCTATCTCTAGGATATGCCCCCATTGTCTGATAGGTGCGGGTGCCACCGCTGGGACCCGCACCTATATCAAGAGTGGAGTGGGCCAGTGGTGTCTGGAGGACTCTGGATTTGGCCACTACCAAGCACTCTTCCCATAGAAGTTAATGGTAACGCTGGCCACCTCTCCCATTCACTTCTATGGGCCGAACGGAAATAGCCAAGCCAGCACTCTGCTATTCTCAGCAGCCCCATAGAAATGAATGGAGATCCGCTAAGCATGCGCAGTGTGCCCTCCACCACTTTCGGGGCTCCGTTTAGGAGATAGGTGTTGATCCCAGTGGTGGGACCCACACCTATCGGACAATGGGGGCATATCCAAGCTCAGATGAGACAAACCCTTTAAGAAATACATTCCATACCTCCAAATAGATCTTTGAAGTGATCTTTTTCTAGCTCTGCAGAATGGTTAAAATCACACTTTCAGATAGTTCCTTCCTTTTTAAGATGGTCCGTTCAATCTTCAAACTGTCAGATGCAGGAGAGGAGGATTCGGGTGAAAAACTGGGCCTTGTGACAATAAGTCCAGAAGGGGAGGAAGAGTCCAGTAATCCCCTCCTGATAGATGGAGCAAGAGAGGGAACCAAGATCTTTGTGCCCAATGAGGTGCAACAAGAATACTTCAGACTCTCTCTTCCTGTGCTTTTATTAAAACTTTCGGGGGTGGGAACCCCTATTGGAGACCCTGGGACCAGTTCTGGGAGAGTAGATCTATTTTCCCTGGCTGGTCTAGGTGGTTCAGAGAATATAAATTTTTTACCTGGCAATTTAGTTTCGTAGCAAACAAATTCACCTCCACCTCTTGGTTATTTGCTTAAAAAAATATATAATCTTCAGATTCAACATCTATTCTCTTTTTAAGGTGGCTCAACTGAGATACTGTGTTGAGCGCGAATATTCGAATAGCGAATTTTGTTTGCGAATATCGTCACTTTGCTTATTTGCGAATATTTCGAATATAGCGCTATAAATTCGTTATTTCGAATATTTTTATGGTTATATTTTTTTCTTTCCCACTTCCCAAAAGTAGTTCTTACCTGTTCTGAGGATTCCTGGCTGCTCCAGTCAGAGCCCGTTGCCGCTTCTGCGACTTCCGTGCTCATGGAGCGTCCCCATCACCATGGGAATGCCTCCATACTAGAATGTACTGTCGGATGTGAGAATTAAGTTGAAATCACAATGCGATTAATATAACTTGAAGTAATCGCATTGCGATTTCAACTTCGAGCTGGGTTTCTAATGGGTCAGCTTGCTAGAATTAATAAAGTTAACGAATATGGAATATAGCAGTGCCAAGTTGAAATCGCAATGCGATTACTTAGTTATATTAATCGCATTGCGATTTTAACTTAGCACTGCTATATTCCATATTCGTTAACTTTGATAATCCCTATTCAGACCCTTAGGATGAAAAGTGTCAAGGGTGTGGATCCAGAATACCTCCCTTTTCAGTAACAACTTCTTCAGATCCCCCCCTCTCCGTGGTAAATGTACACGCTCAATGACTTGGTATTTCAATTGTGAGTCAGTAAGCTGACTGTTGATTTAACAATCTCCATTTTTAATTTTTTGTAAGATAGGAATTGGTTTAGTCTCTAGGTTTAGGCAGGCCTGGTGCTATAATAAGGCAGACTAAGCGGCCGCCTTAGGGCGCTGAGAAAGGGGGGGTGGAAAAATGAAACTTTTTTTTCTGCGGCTGTTCTCCTCTGTGTGGTGGTCCTCATATCTTCTCTCTGGGGTCCCGAGTATTATAATTATTCTATTTATTAAAAAAAAAGCAAAGCAATATCGCATAGCGAATTAAAAACTTAGCTGTCGCTAGTCAACTTTCCTATTTGATTGCTAGAATTAGTAAAGTTGACTAATATGGAGCTAAAACGAAGATGGAGAATATTTCGTTATCTTCGTTTTGAGGAATATGACACATCACTTCATAATCCCTATTCAGACCCTTAGGATGAAAAGTGTCAAGGATGTGGATCCAGAACACCTCCCTTTTGAGTAACAACTTCTTCAGATCCCCGCCTCTCCGTGGTAAATGTACACGCTCAATGACTTGGTATTTCAATTACGAGTCAGTAAGCTGACTGTTGATTTAACAATCTCCATTTTTAATTTTTTGTAAGATAGGAATTGGTTTAGTCTCTAGGTTTAGGCAGGCCTGGTGCTATAATAAGGCAGACCAAGCGGCCGCCTTAGGGCGCTGAGAAAGGGGGTGTGGAAAAATGAAACTTTTTTTTCTTTCCATTAATCACTTGCATGCCGCCGGCCTCCTGCGGCTGTTCTCCTCTGTGTGGTGGTCCTCATATCTTCTCTCTGGGGTCCCGAGTATTATAATTATTCTATTTATTTAAAAAAAAACTAAGTAATATCGCATAGCGAATTAAAAACTTAGCTGTCTCTAGTCAACTTTCCTATTTGATTGCTAGAATTAGTAAAGTTGACTAATATGGAGCTAAAACGAAGATTGAGAATATTTTGTTATCTTCGTTTTGAGGAATATGACGAATACATTCGTCATATTCGGCATTTTTCGCTAATTCTAGATATCAAACCAATAGGAAAGTTGCCTTAAGTTAAAATCCCAATACGCGATTATTTAAATCACATTAATTGCGATAACTAGAATAATGACGATTATTCGATTTTGACGAATACGAGACGAATATTCTAGCGAATATTCACGAATTTCGGCGAAATCGAATATGGCACCTCCCGCTCATCACTACTGAGATAATCCACTGTGGTATTCCGATCTCCTTTTACATGGACCACAGACAAGGACAGAATGTTTTTCTCCGCCTATTCCATAATCGTCGTTATTGAGGATAGGTTTTTGTTCCTTGCGCCCCCCCTCTGAGTACGCCACCATCATCGCAGAGGACTTTTAAATGCTTCCCCTTCAGCGCATCTTCCATCTGTAAAAAAGCTTCTCAAACTGCTGTCAATTCCCTCAGGTTTGATGAATTGTTGCTTATTTCCATATTCCATACCCCTTGAGCAATCGCAAAGGAAGTATGGACTCCCCATCCGTAGCTGCTGGCGTCTGTGGTTACTAAGACTTGGTTTACATAGAACATCTCTTTGAAGGTTCTTTTTTCTGAGCCACCAGCTCAAGGAGTTTCTTACTCTCACCTTCTTGTCTAGTGATCCTTGTCCAATACTAAAAGAAGAAAATGCTGTAGAGTTTTTGAATAGGCCTGGGCCCAAAGTACTGCAGGAATTGTTGACGTAAGGAGACCTAAGATTGTCATAATATCCTGGATTGGATTGAATGTTTGGAAGGCAGATATTGTTTCTCCTATTGCTTCCTATTTTTCGAGAAGAGAAGAACCGCCAGAAAAGATCTTTGCTGATTTGGGAGAGGATTCAACATTTCTTTGTTTATCATCCATCCTAGGGAAGAAAGAACCTGAAGAGAGAACTTCATATCTTGAAGGGTGCAATCCAGGTCTAGGTATGGAATTATTTGAATTCATTTTAGATGAAAGTATGCAGTCACTTCTGCCATTATTTTTGTGCAAATTCTTGGCACCGAACAGTCAAAATGGAAGTGTCTGAAATTGGAAAGGTTTGAGATTTTTGTTCAATATTGCCACAGATTCCGTATGTATTGGAATATGGTAATACGCACCCGTGAGATCTAGCGTCACCATGTGACCGTTCTGAGGGAGTAAGCTATTCGATAAAGAAGACAGCTCACCACCTTATAAATTCGCTTGCACGGGAAGGGATCGCTCCCACTATAAAATCAAAATAAATCCCAGCAGGCGTATAGATTTTTCTTCAATGCTTTATTGATCCATACACAAATTGATCCATATACAGGACGTGTTTCGGCCCGTCCAGCCTTCCTCAACTGCATGTTAACAACTGAAGATATCACACATTTATAGGCTTAGTCACATAACCCTGCCAATCAATTTAAACAGGAAGTGACATCACATCACAATTAGTATCAAAAAACACATTTGTAACACCCTTGCGAATACTATGATGAACAGGTACCCTTATGAATATTTATAACAAGAGTCTCCTCCCATCATGGTCGTGTCATAGTAGTCTGCAAGGAAACATAAAAATCTTATTAAAAACACATCACTTCATAATCCCTATTCAGACCCTTAGGATGAAAAGTGTCAAGGGTGTTGATCCAGAACACCTCCCTTTTGAGTAACAACTTCTTCAGATCCCCCCCCTCTCCGTGGTAAATGTACACGCTCAATGACTTGGTATTTCAATTGTGAGTCAGTAAGCTGACTGTTGATTTAACAATCTCCATTTTTTATTTTTTGTAAGATAGGAATTGGTTTAGTCTCGTCTCTAGGTTTAGGCAGGCCTGGTGCTATAATAAGGCAGACCAAGCGGCCGCCTTAGGGCGCCGAGAAAGGGGGGGTGGAAAAATGAAACTTTTTTTTCTTTCCATTAATCACTTGCATGCCGCCGGCCTCCTGCGGCTGTTCTCCTCTGTGTGGTGGTCCTCATATCTTCTCTCTGGGGTCCCGAGTCCTGACAAGTTGTTTGAGGACCTTTCCCACTCTGCCAATCAGTGGCCGCAGCTGTGTCACATGTCAGGGCAGTGATTTCACGCTGATCCAATCACTGGTCTGACACATGACACAGCTGCAGCCACTGATTGGCTGAGTGGGAAAGGTCCTCAAAGTCTTGTCGGGAGCACAGAGAGAAGATACCAGGACCACACAGAGAAGGGAAGCTGCTGCAGACGGGAGCCCAGGTGAGGAGCATAATGTTTATTTTTTACATAACATTAATAGAGGGGGGAAATGTGCCATGGGGGGGAAGGGGATGATGTGACATGGAGGGGGGGGGGGGGGGGAATGTGACACAAAGGGGGTGATTTAAAAAGCAGGGGGTGATGTGACATGGAGGGGGAGGAATGTCACATTTCTCATCCCCCTCCATGTCACATCACCCCCACCGAGTGTGTGTGTGTGTGTGTGTGTGTGTGTGTGTGTGTGTGTGTGTGTGAGGGGGGGGGCGCCAAAATGTAGCTTCCCTTGTGTGTGCAAAAATCCTTGCACCGGCCCTGGGTTTAGGATACTGCTTGTTTTTCCATTGGGTTTTTCTGTCAGGAACATTGGAAAATAGAATCCTTGTTCTTCCTCAGATTCTGGCACTTGAATAACTTGATTCTGAAGGAGAAGACCAATTTCTTCTTCTAATGCCCTTTGCGTTCCTGGAAGCGATAAGGGGTTGACTTTTACAAAATTTGAAGGAATGTGACAAAATTCCAGACAGCATCCTTCTTTTATGGAATTTAGAATCCAGGGAGATGAAATGTTTTCCCACATGGGAAGTAAGTTTTTCCTCTCCCCCCTCACTAGGATGCTGGCGTTGGTGGGGCTGGTTGTTCTTGTTGAAAAGGAAGCCTTTCCTTTTCCCCCTGTAGGATTGAGAGCTTGATGGTAAAGCTCTTCTATTGAAGGTCGAAGGAGAACCTCTTTTTTGGTTCTGAAAGGATATCCTTTTTGATGATAGAAGGTTGGCTCTGAAGGAAATTCTCTCTTTCGGAGGCATTTTCCAAGATGTCATCTAACCCCGATCCGAACAATCTGTCACCTTCACAAGGAATGAAAACTAGTTTACTCTTGGAACCAGTATCTCCATGAGTCCAGGTCTGTAACAATTCGCTCTTCTGGCTGCATTAGAAAGTGCAGCCAACCTTGCGGATAATTTAACTATATCTGCAGAGGCATACGCCAGGAAATTTGAAGCTTTCTTTAGGATATGTGTCAGCTGCCAAAATAGTGTTCCAGTTGCTTCAACCAAACAGACAATGAACGGGTCGCACAAGTAGCAGCAATAACAGGTCTTAGTGCTGCTGTAGATGTTTCCAAGACCTCTTCAAAAGCGTTTTGGATTTCTTGTCCATGGGGTCCCTCAAAACATCAATTCTTCTAGGTACAATTGCACACAGGTCTTGAAGGAACTGGGCAAGGAGGTTGGAACATCTTGGATGTAGGCTTGCTCAGATCCTTCAAGTAATCTCAGACAGACTTGATGTTGAGATCAGACCTCGCTGGTGATAATTCTTAATGACATTGGCTGTACATTTGGGGTTGTTGTCCTCCTGATGGTATTGCATAATGGATAAGTATCTGCCTGCATTTCACAGCATTCAGGACACCATTACCTGTTTTATTTTTGAAAGCAGCCTGGTTTCCCCAAATCTAGACCAGTAAAATCAGAATCTGGCACTTAAACAGCACCCAACATCTTAATTGTAAATGACATCGAAAAAACTGTGTAAAACCCAAAATCTACCTACGTTTTAACAGAGAGGTCACTCATACTAAGATACTAGCCACTTGAAATGTGTAGGAACATTTTTGGATCTGAATCCTGAGCCCTCTGTTGGATTTTAATTGCGTTTCAGATTCAGATTTTCCTGATCTAAACAGAAAGTGTGTCAAACTTTACTTTTTATGTGTTTGTGGCTCCAATTTCCTAAGAAAATTCTTTGGTAGCTCTGTACCTCCCTGCATGCAATTTATTAACCCCTTAGTGACCACCAATACTCAGTCACTAAGGGACCTTATGATAGGCCGCCGCCTTTTTATGGTCTAAATCAGAGGTGCACAACCTTTTTTGGTGTGAGGGCCCCATTGTCACATTGCTCCATTTCAAGGGGCTGCAAACAAAAAAAATGTTGATCGGCACTCATTTGCATTCGCCTATTACACAGGCTAATACAAAGTGACTAGGGAGGAACGATCACTAGTCATTCCTTCTTCATTTAGTTATATTGGTTATCAGTAGCCCATCCCCAATTACACATGGAGATGTGCTGACTAGGGATCGACCGATATTGATTTTTTTAGGGCCGATACCGATAATTTGTGAACTTTCAGGTGAATAGCCGATAATTTATACCGATATTCTGGTAACTTTCATTTTTGAAAAAAAAAAAAAATTCCTACACAAATCTGCTGAAAATTTATGTTTATATTTAACGTGTATTTATTTTTATTTTTTTAAATCTTTCTTTCATTTATACTTAATATTTTGGTGTTTGTTTTTTTTCTCATTTTTTTTTTTACTAACTTTTAGCCCCCTTAGGGACTAAAACCCTTGTCCTATTCACCCTGATAGATCTCTATCAGGGTGAATAGGAGCTCACACTGTCCCTGCTGCTCTGTGCTTTGTGCACACAGCAGCATGGAGCTTACCATGGCAGCCAGTGCTTCAATAGCGCCCTGGCTGCCATGGTAACCGATTGGAGCCCCAGTATTACACTGCTGGGGCTCCGATCGGAGGAGCAGGGGAGAGGGGATCCTAGGGGGCACGCACTGCGCCAATGTTTTTAATACTGGGATGGGGGTGGGGGGCGCACTGCGCCACAATGATTAATACTGGGGGGCTTGAGGGGGGCGCACTGCGCCACCAAAGAAGAGAAATCTCTCATTAATTCATATACAGGAGGCGGGAGCTGGCTGCAGAATCACATAGCCGGCTCCCGATCTCTATGAGCGGTAGCTACGATCCACGGCACCTGAGGGGTTAACTACCGCAGATCGCAGCTACCGCTCATAGAGGTCGGGAGCCGGCTATGTGATGCTGCAGCCAGCTCCCGCCTCCTGTATATGAATTAATGAGATTTCTCTTCAATGATGGCGCAGCGGCCACAGCCCCTCCCCTTCTCTTGTCCTCCTTCCTCTCACTGGCTGCAGCGGCAGCAGCACAGGGGGGAGGGAGACACTGCTTCCTTCTCCCCTGTGCTGCTGAGGGAACACAGAGCGCTGTCAGCAGCGCAATCTGTGTTCCCAATAAGTTATCGGAATATCGGCAAAATAGATACCCATAACGGTCAAAATACTGAATATCGGTCGATAATATCGGTAAACCCTGATCCCTAGTGCTGACGATGTACATCCTTCACCCTGATAAAATATGCAAGCGGTTCCTTGTTTATACGCTGATCAGTGGCACGATTATACACGCCAAATATCAGGAATAAGCTGTCCTTTGAACACTTGTTTCCAGTAATTGTCCTGAATATCAGTATAATAGGGCCTTTAAGGGATTTCCCGGTAAAAATTTCTGCAAGTTTCTGCAGCATAGCCCCATGAAACCGAAGAGTTATACTTACCTGCTCACCGCCACTCTGGCCCTCCGCTGCCTCGATCTTCTGGTCCCCGCGCTGTTTACATCTGGCTGGCTCTAGGCATAGTAACATGCACTGCTCCAGCCAATAACTGGCTTCAGTGGTGATGTGGCCACAAGCAGCATGTCAACATTGAAGCCAGTCATTGACTGGAGCTGTGTATGTGACCATGCCCATGCACTGCCAGGTGTAAACAGCGCAGGGACTGGAACATGGAGGCAGCGGGGGCAGTGTAGAGGACCAGAGAGGTGTGGAACAGGTAAGTTTGAATCTTCTATTTCAGGGGCCATGCTGCAAGAACTTGCTAAAAAAATAATAATGAAATTTATTCTGTTTCCATGAGTTTACCATGATGGCACACACAAGGAGATGGACCCCTGACCTCTTTAGAGGCAGGAACAGAGAAAGGTTATATTGCCCCCTCCAACCACTAATCCCCAGTATTTGAAAATTACTAGAGAGCTAGAATAATATAGTTATATATATATATATATATATATATATATATATATATAATGTATGAAGATGAAGATAATGAGCAGCACTCCGGTCTTGTGGTAGAAAATAGGTGATATTTTATTCACACCCAAACGCAATGCAGCATTTCAGCCCTCTCAATGGAGCCTTCGTCAAGCTTGACGAAGGCTCCATTGAGAGGGCTGAAATGCTGCATTGCGTTTGGGTGTGAATAAAATATCACCTATTTTCTACCACAAGACCGGAGTGCTGCTCATTTTCTTCATCTTCCTATATTTACATTGCTCCCTGTCCAGGAGTATTTTGGGATTTGCACCTGGCACATCATTGGAGTGCTGCTGACCTTTCTTTTTTCTATATTATATATATATATATATATATATATATATATATATATATATATATATATATATATATACATACACACACACACACACACACACACACACACACATACAGACATACATACATACACACTCACCTAAAGAATTATTAGGAACACTATACTAATACGGTGCTGGACCCCCTTTTGCCTTCAGAACTGCCTTAATTCAACAAGGTGCTGGTAGCATTCTTTAGAAATGTTGGCCCAAATTGATAGGATAGCATCTTGCAGTTGATGGAGATTTGAGGGATGCACATCCAGGGCACGAAGCTCCCTTTCCACCACATCCCAAAGATGCTCTATTGGGTTGAGATCTGGTGACTGTGGGGGCCATTTTAGTACAGTGAACTCATTGTCATGTTCAAGAAACCAATTTGAAATGATTCGAGCTTTGTGAAATGGTGCATTATCCTGCTGGAAGTAGCCATCAGAGGATGGATACATGTTCTCATTCTGTTTACGCCAAATTCGGACTCTACCATTTGAATGTCTCAACAGAAATAGAGACTCATCAGACCAGGCAACTTTTTTCCAGTCTTCAACAGTCCAATTTTGGTGAGCTTGTGCAAATTGTAGCCTCTTTTTCCTATTTGTAGTGGAGATGAGTGGTACCCGGTGGGGTCTTCTGCTGTTGTAGCCCATCCGCCTCAAGGTTGTGCGTGTTGTGGCTTCACAAATGCTTTGCTGCATACCTCGGTTGTAACGAGTGGTTGTTTCAGTCAACGTTGCTCTTCTATCAGCTTGAATCAGTCGGCCCATTCTCCTCTGACCTCTACCAGCCACAAGGCATTTTTGCCCACAGGACTGCCGCATACTGGATGTTTTTCCCTTTTCACACCATTCTTTGTAAACCCTAGAAATGGTTGTGCATGAAAATCCCAGTAACTGAGCAGATTGTGAAATACTCAGAGCGGCCCGTCTGGCACCAACAACCATGCCACGCTCAAAATTGCTTAAATCACCTTTCTTTCCCATTCTGACATTTAGTTTGGAGTTCAGGAGATTGTCTTGACCAGGACCACACCCCTAAATGCATTGAAGCTACTGCCATGTGATTGGTTGACTAGATAATTCCATTAATGAGAAATAGAACAGGTGTTCCTAATAATTCTATAATAAAACTCCAAAAGTGTGCTTCTCCCAGAGTGATAATAGAACAAAAACATTCCTCCAACTTAAATAATAAATCACCAAATATGAGTACTCCCCATACCTCTGGTGACCCCCATAAATTTATCAGAAAAAAAACAAAAACATTAACCCCCACAGGGGACTCACAGGAGGCAGCGCTGGAGCATCAAGCTCTCTGGGAGACTGCAGCTCTACTCCCAACATCTCACCTCTACAGACCTCAGTAATGCCTGTGGCTTTCCGCCATTTTACCTATGGATCCAGAAGCTGCATGCCGCCTCCTGGTGTGAACTTCTGAAATTGTCATCCAGACACGGAATTTCCAGCTTAACCCACCGGGGGAAACGAGGATGATGCATCCCGGGAGCAGGCTCCAGATCAACTAGAGTGAGTCCTCCCGATTCCCACTGCTCAGCATTAGTACTGAGACTGCCAGCTAGCAGGGGATCCTGCGGATGCGAGATAAGTGGCATAAAGCAGAATCTCCTGTCTCCAATTTATCCGTCAAAATAATTAAATACAGAAACTTTCCTTCATCTCCCTGACTCGCAGGAAGACCTCTCTCTGCCTGGCCTCTGTAGGGACAGGAAACACTGGGGAATGGTGGAGGGAGGGGGCAATTTAACCTCTCTGTTCCTGCCCCTACAGAGGTCAGGGGTCAATCTCCTTGTGTGTACTGTCATGGTGATATGGAATTTTTTTTTTTACCGGAAAACCTCCGAAAAGTGGCAACATTTCCTTCCATCCTGCCTCCTATTCATAAATCAATGCTTTTTTTTCACTGCAGGACTTTCTTTCCCTGAGGACGGCGCTCAATGGTTATTACCACCTCCTGCCAATCCAGTTAAAGGCACCATAAAATAACCAGAAAGAATTTTACCTTACTAGGAGGGAAAGCACTCACTGGTTAAAACTTTAATGACTAGGCCTGAAAAGACCTTAATGACCAGACACATTTTTGTGATTTAGCGCACGTTGGTGGTTCAAACGGTTGTAACTTTTTTTGTGTGTAGGAATACCAAAATAATTTTTGCAACATTTTTTATTACGTGTCACATAGGGCTTTATAATTTATATCTTTAATTTTATTTGGGGGAAACTGTACAAAACATTATTAAAAAGTTTTTTCAAACTATAGCTCCTTCATCTTTAACCCCTTAAGGACATAGGACGTACCGGTACGCCCTATTTCCCGAGTCCTTAAGGACCAAGGACGTACCGGTACGTCCTGGCTTCAAATCTGTATTCCGGCGCCCCAGGGGTTAATCGGAACGGGATTTCGGCTGAAATCATTCAGCCGGCATCCCGTAACAATGCAGGGGGGGGGGTCATTTGACCCCCCCGTATCGGCGATCGCAGCAAACCGCAGGTCAATTCAGACCTGCGGTTTGCTGCGCTTTTTGCAGTTTCTGATCCACGCGGTCCCTGACCGCGGGGATCAGAAACTTTAGAGTGGCTAAAATCAATATTTTTCACCCCCCCCTGCACCCCTGCACAATTTTATGCCGGCGGGTGGTGCGGGGGGTGGGGGCGTTGCGGGAGGTGCGGCAGGCGGGATCGCGATCCCCCGCCCGCCTCCCCATGAACGATCGTTGGCTTCTAGTGGGTATACCAGGGTGCCAGCACATTGCTGGCACCCTGGTATAAACGGCTGACATCTGTGCAGATGTCAGCCGTTTAACCCTTTCCATACCGCGGTCCTTACGGTCCGCTGTATGGAAAAAGTTAACTGGAAGGGGAAGGTTCCCATGGCAACAGGACGCCTGCTCAGGCGTCCTGCTGTCCATGGTGCTGAACAGATCTGTGCTAAAAGCATATATCTGTTCAGTGTAAGGCCTCATGCACACGACCGTTGTGTGCACCCGTGGCCGTTGTGCCGTTTTCCGTTTTTTTTCGCGGACCCATTGACTTTCAATGGGTCCGTGGAAAAATCGGAAAATGCACCGTTTTGCAGCCGCATCCGTGATCAGTGTTTCCTGGCCGTGAAAAAAATATGTCCTATTTTTTTCACGGCCAACGGTTCACAGACCCATTCAAGTCAATGGGTCCGTGAAAGAACACAGATGCACACAAGATTGGCATCCGTGTCCGTGATCCGTGGCCTTAGGTTCGTTTTTATACAGACGGATCCGAAGATCCGTCTGCATAAAAGCTTTTTCAAAGCTGAGTTTTCACTTCGTGAAAACTCAGAACCGACAGTATATTCTAACACAGAAGCGTTCCCATGGTGATGGGGACGCTTCTAGTTAGAATACACTACAAACTGTGTACAAGACTGCCCCCTGCTGCCTGGCAGCACCCGATCTCTTACAGGGGGCCGTGATCAGCACAATTAACCCCTTCAGGTGCGGCACCTGAAGGGGTTAATTGTGCTGATCACGGCCCCCTGTAAGAGATCAGGGCTGCCAGGCAGCAGACCCTCCCCCCCCCTCCCCAGTTTGAATATCATTGGTGGCCAGTGCGGCCCCCCCCCCCTCTATTGTAATAATAGGCTGGTGGCCAGTGCGGCCCCCCCCTCCCTCTATTGTAATAATTCGTTGGTGGCACAGTGTGTGCCCCCCATCGGCCCCCCCTCCCTCTATAGCATTAACAACATTGGTGGCCAGTGTGCGGCCTCCCATCTCCCCCCCCCCCATCATTGGTGGCAGCGGAGTTCCGATCGGAGTCCCAGTTTAATCGCTGGGGCTCCGATCGGTAACCATGGCAACCAGGACGCTACTACAGTCCTGGTTGCCATGGTTACTTAGCAATAGTACAATAGTAGAAGATTCATACTTACCGGCTGCTGCGATGTTCGTGTCCGGCCGTGAGCTCCACCTACTGGTAAGTGAACTGTCACTTACCAGTAGGAGGAGCTCCCGGCCGAAAGCAGACATCGCAGCTCCCAGGTAAGTATGAATCTTTTACTATTGTACTATTGCTAGTAACCCGCTGCCACCAATGATCGGGGGGGGGGGGGGGGGAGATGGGAGGCCGCACACTGTGCCACCAACGATTTATTACAATAGAGGGAGGAAGGGGGGGGGCGCACACTGTTATTACAATAGAGGGAGGAAGGGGGGGGGCGCACACTGTGCCACCAACGAATTATTACAATAGAGGGAGGAAGGGGGGGGGGGGGGGGGGGGCGCACACTGTGCCACCAACGAATTATTACAATAGAGGGAGAAAGGGGGGGGGGGGGCCGCACTGGCCACCAATGATATTCAAACTGGGGAGGGGGGGGGGGGGGGTCTGCCCCCTGCCAGCCCTGATCTCTTACAGGGGGATATGATAGTACAATTAACCCCTTCAGGTGCGGCACCTGAGGGGTTAATTGTGCTGATCACGGCCCCCTGTAAGAGATCGGATGCTGCTAGGCAGCAGGGGGCAGTCATGTACACAGTTTGTAGTATATTCTAACTAGAAGCGTCCCCATCACCATGGGAACGCCTCTGTGTTAGAATATACTGTCGGAAATGAGGTTTCACGATCTAACTCATATCCGACAGTATATTCTAACAGAGGCGTTCCCAGGACGCTTCAAGTTAAAATATACCATCGGATTGGAGAAAACTCCGATCCGATGGTATAAAAGGGACTCCAGACTTTACATTGAAAGTCAATGGGGACGGATCCGTTTGAAATGGCACCATATTGTGTCAACGTCAAACGGATCCGTCCCCATTGACTTGCATTGTAATTCAGGACGGATACGTTTGGCTCCGCACGGCCAGGCGGACACCAAAACGACTTTTTTTTCATGTCCGTGGATCCTCCAAAAATCAAAGGAAGACCCACGGATGAAAAAACGGTCACGGATCACGGACCCCGTTTTTGCGGACCGTGAAAAAAAACGCCCGTGTGCATGAGGCCTAAGTAAAATACAGTACAGAACAATATATATTGTACTGTACTGTATTATACAGACATCAGACCCACTGGATCTTCAAGAACCAAGTGGATCTGGGTCACAAAAATGTAAAAAAAAAGTGAAAAAAGTTAAGATAAAAAAACAAAAACATTTATCACTGAATAAAAAAAAAAAAAAATACACTACACATATTAGGTATCGCCGCGTCCGTAACGACCTGATCTATAAAACGGTCATATTACTTTCCCCGCATGGTGAACGCCATAAAAATTAAAAAATAAAAACTATGAGAAAATTGAAATTTTGCCCACCTTACTTCCCAAAAAAGGTAATAAAAGTGATCAAAAAAGTTGGATGTACGCCAAAATAGTGCCAATCAAACCGTCATCTCATCCCGCAAAAAATGAGACCCTACTCAAGATAATCTCCCAAAAACTGAAAAAACTATGGCTCTTAGACTATGGAAACACTAAAACATGATTTTTTTTTGTTTCAAAAATGAAATCATTGTGTAAAACTTACATAAATAAAAAAAGTATACATATTAGGTATCGCCGCGTCCATATCGACCGGCTCTATAAAAATATCACATGACCTAACCCCTCAGGTGACCACCGTAAAAAAATAAAAACAAAAACGGTGTAAAAAAGCCATTTTTTGCCATCTTACGTCACAAAAAGTGTAATAGTGAGCGATCAAAAAGTCATATGCACCCCAAAATAGTGCCAAACAGTCATCTCATCCCGCAAAAAATGAGACCCTACTCAAGATAATCGCCCAAAAACTGAAAAAACTATGGCTCTTAGACTATGGAGACACAAACATTTTTTGGGTTTTAAAAATGAAGTTATTGTATAAAACTTACATAAATAAAAAAAATAGTATACATATTAGGTATCGCCGCGTCCGTGACAACCTGCTCTATAAAATTACCACATGATAAAACCTGTCAGATGAATGTTGTAAATAACAAAAAAAAAAACGTGCCAAAAAAGCTATTTCTTGTTACCTTGCTGCACAAAAAGTGTAATATAGAGCAACCAAAAATCATATGTACCCTAAACTAGTACCAACAAAACTGCCACCCTATCCCGTAGTTTCTCCACTTTTTTGGAGTTTCTACTCTAGGGGTGCATCAGGGGGGCTTCAAATGGGACATGGTGTCAAAAAACCAGTCCAGCAAAATCTGCCTTCCAAAAACCGTATGGCATTCCTTTCCTTCTGCGCCCTGCCGTGTGCCCGTACAGCGGTTTATGACCACATATGGGGTGTTTCTGTAAACTACAGAATAAGGGCCATAAATAATGAGTTTTGTTTGGCTGTTAACCCTTGCTTTGTAACTGGAAAAAAAATATTAAAATGGAAAATCTGCCAAAAATGAGAAATTTTGAAATTGTGTCTCTATTTTCCATTAAATCTTGTGCAATACCTAAAGGGTTAACAAAGTTTGTAAAATCAGTTTTTTATAGCTTGAGGGGTGTAGTTTCTTAGATGGGGTCACTTTTATGGAATTTCTAATCTAGGGGTGCATCAGGGGGGCTTCAAATGGGACATGGTGTCAAAAAAACTGTCCAGCAAAACCTGCCTTCCAAAAACCAAACGGCGCACCTTTCACTCTACGCCCCGCTGTGTGGCCGTACAGTAGTTTACGGCCACATATGGGGTGTTTCTGTGAACAGCAGAGTCACAGCAATAAAGATACAGTCTTGTTTGGCTGTTAACCCTTGCTTTGTTAGTGGAAAAAATGGGTTAAAATTGAAAATTAGGCAAAAAAATGAAATTCTGAAATTTCATCCCCATTTGCCAATAACTCTTGTGCAACACCTAAAGGGTTAACGACGTATGTAAAATCAGTTTTGAATACATTGAGGGGTGTAGTTTCTTAGATGGGGTCACTTTTAGGGAGTTTCTCCTCTAGGGGTGCATCAGGGGGCTTCAAATGGGACATGGTGTAAATAAACCAGTCCATAAAAATCTGCCTTCCAAAAACCATACGGCGCACCTTTCCCTCTACGCCCTACTGTGTGGCCGTACAGTAGTTTACGGCCACATATTGGGTGTTTCTGTAAACGGCAGAGTCAGGACAATAAAGATACAATCTTGTTTGGCTGTTAACCCTTGCTTTGTTAGTGGAAAAAATGGGCTAAAATTAAAAATTAGACAAAAAAATGAAATTCTCAAATTTCCTCCCCATTTGCCAACAACTCTTGTGCAACACCTAAAGGGTTAACAATGTATGCAAAATCAGTTTTGAATACCTTGAGGGGTGTAGTTTCTTAGATGGGGTCATTTTTGGGTGGTTTCTATTATGTAAGCCTCGCAAAGTGACTTCAGACCTGAACTGGTCCCTAAAAATTGAGTTTTTGTAAATTTCTGAAAAATTTCAAGATTTGCTTCTAAACTTCTAACCCTTGTAACATCCCCAAAAAATAAAATATCATTCCCAAAACAATTCAAACATGAAGTAGACATATGGGGAATGTAAAGTCATCACAATTTTTTGGGGTATTACTATGTATTACAGAAGTAGAGAAACAAACTTTGAAATTTGCAAATATTTCCAAATTTTTGGTAAATTAGGTATTTTTTTGTGCAAAAAAAATAATTTTTTTGACTTCATTTTACCAGTGTCATGAAGTACAATATGTGACGAAAAAACAATCTCAGAACGGCCTGGATAAGTCAAAGCGTTTTAAAATTATGAGCACTTAAAGTGACACGGGTCAGATTTCCAAAAAATGGCCTGGTCCTTAAGGTGAAAATGAGCCCGGTCCTTAAGGGGTTAAATATGCAAACTGACACCAAAATAAATTATAATTAGTTCCCTATTTTGGGTCAGTTTTGTTATACAATATGTATAGTTTCACCTGAATGGTGTGATAATGGCGAACGTTTTGGTTGGTGTTTTTTCTTATGTATTTTATTTTAAAAAAGTTTTACTTAATTTTAATATATCTCTGCTACATAATATGTACCCTAAGAGGTCATAAAAAGACCTTTGGGGGACACTGACTTATTTTCACTTTTTCGTTTTAATTTTTTACTTTATTTGTATTTTATTAATATTTTATTTTTTAATAATTGGTTCATTATTATTTTTATATATTTTTGCCCCCCAAGAGGTCACAAAAAGACAGTTGGGGGACAGTGAACACTTATTTTGCACTTTTCTTCTTGTATTCTTTGTGTATCTTATTGTTTAATTTTTCCAAAAATTTTTATATATATTTATGCCACATGTCCCCGAAGAGGACTTTTTTCTTTCATTTGTATTGCATCTGCGCTCCTCTGCCCCCAAGACGCATAGAGCTCATTGAGGAGAAGGCAGAAGCGCAGGATAAACTGCTTCTGCCTTCTCTTTGGGTCTCCTGCTGTCACTGACAGCCGGGGACCCATCCTGCTTCTACTAGAGTGCAGGAACTGTAATGCATGTGACGCTCCGGGCAGAAACACAGCAGATCACACAATCAGCTGTGTTTGTGCCCAGCAGGACAGGGGCCGCAAACCATGGCTCTGGGGGCCACATGCGGCCTGGGCACATCTGGTCTAAGCACTGCACAAGCCTTCCATGCAGCTGAGAGTGGGGGCTTGGCTCACACAAGAGCTGGGCTCCTGCTCTGGCGGACAGGACTGTCAGACGCCTTTTCGGGAATTTAACCCCTTAAATGCTGTGGTTAGTAAGTGGTTTAGAGGGAGGGAACTCTGTTGCTCATCGACAACCCACAAATGAGATTGTGGGATACCGATGTCTTTTTACAGAGGTCTGGGGCCTAATGGAGGCCCCAGGCCTGCCTGCAGTGTATTCCTAGCAGGCTGCGCCTCTTTAGCACAGCCTGCTGGTGATTGTCAGTACAGGACTTATAGCACATAATACATTGTACTGAAAAAGTAGTGCAATGTATTTTTCAAGCAATCAAAAGGTCACGTTAAAGACATGGGCATAGCTATAGGGGTGCAGAGGTAGCAGTCGCTACCGGGCCCAGGAGCCTGAGGGGCCCAAAGACCCTTGCGGTGCATAAGACACCGGTATTATAGAAAGTGCATGCTGGTCAAGTTACACCTCTGGCTGGAGGGAAGGGGTAAGGTCAAAAATTTGTTATGGGGAAGGGGGGGGGGCTAGTGTGCAGTTTCAATTTTTGCCTCAGGCAGCAGAAATGCTATGTGCTTCCCTGCCCCTGGCCACAAAGCGCTGATGGAAGGGGGCCCAAGCTGAACTCTTGCATCGCGGCCCATGAGCCTTTAGCTACGCTTCTGGTTAAAGAGGTTGTCCAGGTTCAGAGCTGAACCTGGACATGCCCATAATTTCACCCAGGCAGCCCCCCTGATGTTGGCATCGGAGCATTTCATGCATTTCAGGGCAAGGGCTCCTTTATTTACAATAACACACTGCCAGGTAGAGGCTTCTGTCAAGCAGTGTGTTCAGTGACATCTCCGGCTCTGATGGGCAGGCTTTAGAGCTTCCCTATCCGTTTTACAGGCGAGGGCAGCGCTAAAGCCCGCCCATCAGTGCCTTTGCACTGCGCGATTAAGGCTATTTTCACACTGGCGTTTTGGCTTTCCGTTTGTGAGATCCGTTCAGGGCTCTGACAAGCGGTCCAAAACGGATCAGCTTTGACCTAATGCATTCTGAATGGAAAAGGATCCGCTCAGAATGCATCAGTTTGCTTCTGTTCCGTCTCCATTCCGCTTTGGAGGCGGACACCAAAGCGCTGCTTGACACAATCTGGCACAATAGAAAACGGATCCGTCCTCCATTGACTTTCAATGGTGTTCAAGGCGGATCCGTCTTGGCTATGTTAAAGATAATACAAACGGATCTGTTCTGAACGGATACAGACGGTTGTATTATCTTAACGCGAGAAAGTGAAAGTAGCCTTAGCGCAGGGCAAAGGAGAGCATCGGCGCATGAACTGCTCCGATGCTCAAGTCAGGGGGGCTGCCTGGGTGAAAATGAGGATATGTCCGGGTTCAGCTCTGAACCCGGACAACCCCTTGAAAGTCCCATTGTGGGACTAGTAAATGGTTAAAAAAAGTTTTAAAGTTTTAAAAAATACACCTTTTTCCATTGAAAAAAAGCTTTTCATTGAAAAAAAAATTACAAAAATAAAATCTCCACATACTTGATATCGCCACATCCGTAACGACCCTCACTACACAATTATGTAATTTATTTTGTATGGTGAACTCTGTTAAAAAAAAAAAAAAAAAAATAATGCTTATTCACCACAAAAAAATAAAATGAAATAAAAATCTAAAAAAGTGTTACGTACCCCAAAATGACACCAATGACAAATCGTCCCACAAAAAATAAAAGCCCTCACACAATGACTTCCCGTAAACTGCCATAATAGAACATCATGCTTGTAACAGATCTCCTGGCACCCCGACTGGGTATCTCCGTCGATGGATGCTCCTAGTGCTTCCCGAGGACTCCAAGCACTCCACTTGACACCGTAAGCGCTGCAGACCTCACGAACCGCCAAAGCTGGGTTGAGGTCTCACCGTCTCCTACCCACCCTGGGCCTACGACAAGGCTCCAGTGGGTGAACCTCTCCTAAATCCAGAGAGCAGGAACAGCCCTTACAAGAGCTAATAGTATAGCCACGGGATATAGCAATCCCCAGTGTCGATCAGTTACCCAAACACCAGCCTCAACAGGATGAAGGGTAAAACAGGAAATCTTTATTGAACACACAAGCATTGACTTATACACATTTTCCAACAAGGTTACCACCCACAGGGTTTTGTAAAAACAACCAACACGTACAATACACTCAGACACTCCCACACAAAATCCTCCCCTCTGCCTGTGATACAATTACCTTACACAATGGGTTGATGTAATTGCATCACAGGCAGGAGAATACACAGTGTCTTCTGTCCCGGAGACAAACGAGGAGTAAGTCAATTATCTCAGGACAAAGGGAAATCGCCAATACACATGTAGAGACAATAGGACAGACATCACTACTCAAATATACAACGTCTCACCCTTTACAGTACACATAGACATTTAACATATCCCAAAATGGCACGAATTATACCAGGGGTTCAAAAGTTTGTAAAAGTCCTTTGTGAACAAAGGAAGCCTGGCTGATGAGAGGGCCCATAATCCTGGGGCAAGAGGCTGGTAGCCAGGCTTCACCACCCAGTGGCGAGGTTGGTTTCGTGACAATGCTAAACGGGCAAGCACAGCTACTGGCCTGAACAGTGCAGGGGCCTGGCTGTTACTAACAGTTGAGCCCTTGCTGTATTCACTGGCATCTGTGTTTTCAGCAATGCTGGCTGCATCAGAGAGTTTTGCAGAGGTAGGGCGAACCCTCTTTCTCTCCATCACCCTCCCCTTCCACCTGCGATGACAGTGGGCCGATGGCTGTCATCATGGACGGACTGGGAACTTAAAGTAGCACTTTTGTGCATTGGTGCCCAAACTGACAGAATGCAGGGCCAACAGTACCATATTGTAGTGCATTATACTACCCCAGCATTGCCACTGTGCATCACAAAATACTGCCCAGCAGCACAAAATTCCTCCCCAAAAACTGCCCCTCTAATGGCCAGCACCAGCTGCCACATTCTATCCTCCTACTCCATTTGCCTTAGGATGGCAATACAGTTGAATTTAGGAATCAAGAGGATTATTACTTACCATGGCTTGTGACCAGGAGGAGGGCTCAGGTGGTCCCCTGGGCATCGGCCCACCGGGAAGTTTCTCTGAAGGATCTATGGCCAGTCCACCCCTGGCTGCCATGGCAATGCCAGGATCTGCAACTCAATTCTATGAAAGTGCTCACTACACTCCTTGAAATATTCTTTGGGTGTGTAGTTTCCAAAATGGGGTCACTTTTTCAGGATTTCTACTGTTTGGGTGCATCAGGGGGTCTTCAAATGCGTCCTGGCATTGGAAAATTATTCCAGTAAACTCTGCCCTCCAAAAGTCATATAGTGCTCCTTACCTTCTGAGCCCTGTTGTGCACCCATACAGCAGTTACTGAGCACATATGGGGTATTGCCGTATTCAGGAAAAAATGCGTAACAAGTAGTGGGATGCATTTTCTCCTCTTACCCCTTGTGTAAATGAGAACTTTGGGTCTAAAGAGTCATTATCTTGCAATTTTTTTTTATTTTCATGGCCAAGTGTTTCTAAAGCTATGAAATGCCTGTTGGGCCAAAGTGCTCACTGCACACCTTTAAATATTCCTTGGGGGAAAGGGGGGTAGTTTCCATGTTAACACCTGCAGCAATCAACGAGATGGCAGCCTTTACGGATTCCATATTGAATCATCTGTAGATGATAAATTTGTTCAGATGTTTCAGATTATTATCAATCTGTGTTATCCATTTGGCTTTTTTTTTACCAGGAATAGAGATGAATAGTGACCCTTGTAGTGCTCTTTTACAGGAACTTCCTTAACCCCTTAAAGACACAGACATATTTCACCTTAAGGACCAGGCCATTTTTTTGCAAATCTGACCATTGTGAATAACTTCAAAACTATTTTACTTATCCAGGCCAGATTGTTTTTTCATCACACATTGTACTTCATGACACTGGTAAAATGGAGTAAAAAAATTTCATATTTATTTATAAAAAAATATACCAAAAATTTGGAAAAATTTAGCAAATTTCCAAGTTTCAATTTCTCTACTTCTATAATACATAGTAATACCTCCAAAAAGAGTTATTACTTTACATTCCCCATATGTCTACTTTATGTTTGGATCATTTTGGGAATGACATTTTATTTTTTGGGGACGTTACCAGGCTTAGAAGTTTAGAAGCAAATCTTGGAATTTTTCTTACATTTTCAAAAACCCACTTTTTAACCACCTCAGCCCCCAGTGCTTAAACACCCTGAAAGACCAGGCCACTTTTTACACTTCTGACCTACACTACTTTCACCGTTTATTGCTCGGTCATGCAACTTACCACCCAAATGAATTTTACCTCCTTTTCTTCTCACTAATAGAGCTTTCATTTGGTGGTATTTCATTGCTGCTGACATTTTTACTTTTTTTGTTATTAATCGAAATTTAACGATTTTTTTGCAAAAAAATGACATTTTTCACTTTCAGTTGTAAAATTTTGCAAAAAAAACGACATCCATATAGAAATTTTGCTCTAAATTTATAGTACTACATGTCTTTGATAAAAAAAAAATGTTTGGGTAAAAAAAAAATGGTTTGGGTAAAAGTTATAGCGTTTACAAACTATGGTACAAAAATGTGAATTTCCGCTTTTTGAAGCAGCTCTGACTTTCTGAGCACCTGTCATGTTTCCTGAGGTTCTACAATGCCCAGACAGTACAAACACCCCACAAATGACCCCATTTCTGAAAGTACACACCCTAAGGTATTCGCTGATGGGCATAGTGAGTTCATAGAACTTTTTATTTTTTGTCACAAGTTAGCGGAAAATGATGATTTTTTTTTTTTTTTTTTCTTTTCTTACAAAGTCTCATATTCCACTAACTTGTGACAAAAAATAAAAAGTTCTATGAACTCACTATGCCCATCAGCGAATACCTTGGGGTCTCTTCTTTCCAAAATGGGGTCACTTGTGGGGTAGTTATACTGCCCTGGCATTCTAGGGGCCCAAATGTGTGGTAAGGAGTTTGAAATCAAATTCTGTAAAAAATGACCTGTGAAATCCGAAAGGTGCTCTTTGGAATATGGGCCCCTTTGCCCACCTAGGCTGCAAAAAAGTGTCACACATCTGGTATCTCCGTACTCAGGAGAAGGTGGGGAATGTGTTTTGGGGTGTCATTTTATATATACCCATGCTGGGTGAGAGAAATATCTTGGCAAAAGACAACTTTTCCCATTTTTTTATACAAAGTTGTCATTTGACCAAGATATTTATCTCACCCAGCATGGGTATATGTAAAAAGACACCCCAAAACACATTCCTCAACTTCTCCTGAGTACGGGGATACCAGATGTGTGACACTTTTTTGCAGCCTAGGTGGGCAAAGGGGCCCATATTCCAAAGAGCACCTTTCGGATTTCACTCCTCATTTTTTCCTGAATTTGATTTCAAACTCCTTACCACACATTTGGGCCCCTAGAATGCCAGGGCAGTATAACTACCCCACAAGTGACCCCATTTTGGAAAGAAGACACCCCAAGGTATTCCGTGAGGGGCATGGCGAGTTCCTAGAATTTTTTATTTTTTGTCACAAGTTAGTGGAAAATGATGATTTTTTTTTTTTTTTTTTTTTTCATACAAAGTCTCATATTCCACAAACTTGTGACAAAAAATAAAAACTTCCATGAACTCACTATGCCCATCAGCGAATACCTTGGGGTCTCTTCTTTCCAAAATGGGGTCACTTGTGGGGTAGTTATACTGCCCTGGCATTCTAGGGGCCCAAATGTGTGGTAAGTAGGTAAATGACCTGTGAAATCCGAAAGGTGCTCTTTGGAATGTGGGCCCCTTTGCCCACCTAGGCTGCAAAAAAGTGTCACACATCTGGTATCTCTGTATTCAGGAGAAGTTGAGGAATGTGTTTTGGGGTGTCTTTTTACATATACCCATGCTGGGTGAGATAAATATCTTGGTCAAATGCCAACTTTGTATAAAAAAATGGGAAAAGTTGTCTTTTGCCAAGATATTTCTCTCACCCAGCATGGGTATATGTAAAATGACACCCCAAAACACATTCCCCAACTTCTCCTGAGTACGGAGATACCAGATGTGTGACACTTTTTTTGCAGCCGAGGTGGGCAAAGGGGCCCATATTCAAAAGAGCACCTTTCGGATTTCACAGGTCATTTTTTACAGAATTTGATTTCAAACTCCTTACCACACATTTGGGCCCCTAGAATGCCAGGGCAGTATAACTACCCCACAAGTGACCCCATTTTGGAAAGAAGAGACCCCAAGGTATTCGCTGATGGGCATAGTGAGTTCATGGAAGTTTTTATTTTTTGTCACAAGTTAGTGGAATATGAGACTTTGTATGAAAAAAAAAAAAAAAAAAAAAATAAGCATTTTCCACTAACTTGTGACAAAAAATAAAAAATTATAGGAACTCGCCATGCCCCTCACGGAATACCTTGGGGTGTCTTCTTTCCAAAATGGGGTCACTTGTGGGGTAGTTATACTGCCCTGGCATTTTCCAGGGGCCCTAATGTGTGGTAAGTAGGTAAATGACCTGTGAAATCCTAAAGGTGCTCTTTGGAATATGGGCCCCTTTGCCCACCTAGGCTGCAAAGAAGTGTCACACATGTGGTATCGCCGTATTCAGGAGAAGTTGGGGAATGTGTTTTGGGGTGTCATTTTACATATACCCATGCTGGGTGAGAGAAATATCTTGGCAAAAGACAACTTTTCCCATTTTTTTATACAAAGTTGGCATTTGACCAAGATATTTCTCTCACCCAGCATGGGTATATGTAAAATGACACCCCAAAACACATTCCCCAACTTCTCCTGAGTACGGCGATACCAGATGTGTGACACTTTTTTGCAGCCTAGATGCGCAAAGGTGCCCAAATTCCTTTTAGGAGGGCATTTTTAGACATTTGGATACCAGACTTCTTCTCACGCTTTGGGGCCCCTAGAATGCCAGGGCAGTATAAATACCCCACATGTGACCCCATTTTGGAAAGAAGACACCCCAAGGTATTCAATGAGGGGCATGGCGAGTTCATAGAAATTTTTTTTTTTTGGCACAAGTTAGCGGAAATTGATATTTTTAATTTTTTTCTCACAAAGTCTCCCGTTCCACTAACTTGGGACAAAAATTTCAATCTTTCATGGACTCAATATGCCCCTCACGGAATACCTGGGGGTGTCTTCTTTCCGAAATGGGGTCACATGTGGGGTATTTATACTGCCCTGGCATTCTAGGGGCCCTAAAGCGTGAGAAGAAGTCTGGAATATAAATGTCTAAAAAATTTTACGCATTTGGATTCCGTGAGGGGTATGGTGAGTTCATGTGAGATTTTATTTTTTGACACAAGTTAGTGGAATATGAGACTTTGTAAGAAAAAAAAAAAAAAATTCCGCTAACTTGGGCCAAAAAAATATCTGAATGGAGCCTTACAGAGGGGTGATCAATGACAGGGGGGTGATCAATGACAGGGGGGTGATCAATGACAGGGGGGTGATCAATGACAGGGGGGTGATCAGGGAGTCTATATGGGGTGATAACCACAGTCATTGATCACGCCCGTGTAAGGCTTCATTCAGACGTCCGGATGCGTTTTGCGGATCCGATCCATCTATCAGTGCATCCGTAAAAATCATGCGGACATCTGAATGGAGCTTTACAGGGGGGTAATCAATGACAGGGGGGTGATCAGGGAGTCTATATGGGGTGATCACCACAGTCATTGATCATGCCCCTGTAAGGCTTCATTCAGACGTCCGGATGCGTTTTGCGGATCCGATCCATCTATCAGTGCATCCGTAAAAATCATGCGGACATCTGAATGGAGCTTTACAGGGGGGTAATCAATGACAGGGGGGTGATCACCACAGTCATTGATCATGCCCCTGTAAGGCTTCATTCAGACGACCGGATGCGTTTTGCGGATCCGATCCATGTATCAGTGCATCCGTAAAAATCATGCGGACATCTGAATGGAGCTTTACAGGGGGGTAATCAATGACAGGGGGGTAATCAATGACAGGGGGGTGATCAGGGAGTCTATATGGGGTGATCACCACAGTCATTGATCATGCCCCTGTAAGGCTTCATTCAGACGTCCGGATGCGTTTTGCGGATCCGATCCATCTATCAGTGCATCCGTAAAAATCATGCGGACATCTGAATGGAGCTTTACAGGGGGGTAATCAATGACAGGGGGGTGATCACCACAGTCATTGATCATGCCCCTGTAAGGCTTCATTCAGACGACCGGATGCGTTTTGCGGATCCGATCCATGTATCAGTGCATCCGTAAAAATCATGCGGACATCTGAATGGAGCTTTACAGGGGGGTAATCAATGACAGGGGGGTAATCAATGACAGGGGGGTGATCAGGGAGTCTATATGGGGTGATCACCACAGTCATTGATCACGCCCCTGTAAGGCTTCATTCAGACGTCCGGATGCGTTTTGCGGATCCGATCCATCTATCAGTGGATCCGTAAAAATCATGCGGAAGTCTGAATGGAGCTTTACAGGGGGTTGATCAATGACAGGGGGGTAATCAATGACAGGGGGGTGATCAGGGAGTTTATATGGGGTGATCAGGGGTGATTAGGGGTGATCAGGGGCTAATAAGGGGTTAATAAGTGACGGGGGGGGGGGTGTAGTGTAGTGTAGTGGTGCTTGGTGCTACTTTACTGAGCTACCTGTGTCCTCTGGTGGTCGATCCAAACAAAGGGGACCACCAGAGGACCAGGTAGCAGGTATATTAGACGCTGTTATCAAAACAGCGTCTAATATACCTGTTAGGGGTTAAAAAAAACACATCTCCAGCCTGCCAGCGAACGATCGCCGCTGGCAGGCTGGAGATCAACTCTCTTACCTTCCGTTCCTGTGAGCGCGCGCGCCTGTGTGCGCGCGTTCACAGGAAGTCTCGCGTCTCGCGAGATGACGCGTATATGCGTGACTGTGCGCAGCGCTGCCACCTCCGGAACGCGATCCTGCGTTAGGCGGTCCTGAGGTGGTTAAAGGACCAGTTCAGGTCTAAAGTCACTTTGTGAGGCTTACATAATAGAAACCACCCAAAAATGACCCCATTCTAGAAACTACACCCCTCAAGGTATTCAAAACTGATTTTACAAACGTCGTTAACCCTTCAGGTGTTCCACAAGAGTTAATGGCAAATGGATAAAATTTCAGAATTTAGATTTTTTGGCAAATTTTCCATTTTAATCAATTTTTTCCAGTAACAAAGCAAGGGTTAACAGCCAAACAAAACACTATTTATTGCCCTGATTCTGTAGTTTGCATAAACTACTGTACGGGGACACGGTAGGGCGTAGAGGGAAAGGTGCGCAGTGTGGTTTTTGGAAGGCAGATTTTGCTGGACTGATTTATTTACACCAGGCCCCCTTATGCACCCGTAGAGTAAAAACTCCATAAAAGTTACCCCATTTTGGAAACTACGGGATAAGGTGGCAGTTTTGTTGGGACTATTTTTAGGGTACATATGATTTTTGGTTGCTCTGAGGCAAGGTTACCAAAAATAGAAATTCTGAAATGTCATCTCCATTTGCCATAAACTGTGGAGGAACACCTAAAGGGTTAATAAAGTTTGTAAAATACTTGTACTTGTAAAAATGTTTTGAATACCTTGAGGGGTGTAGTTTCTTAGATGGGGTCACTTTTATGGCGTTTCTACTCTAGGGGCGCATCAGGGGGTCTTCAAATGTGACATGGTGCCAAAAAAAAGGCCATCAAAATCTGCCTTCCAGAAACCATACGGCATTCCTTTCCTTCTGCGCCCTGCTGTTTGGTCATACAGCAGTTTATGACCACATATGGGGTGTTTCTGTAAACTGCAGAATCAGGGTAATAAATATTAAGTTTTGTTTGGCTGTTAACCCTTGCTTTGTTACTGGAAAAAAAACTGATTAAAATGGAAGATTCACCAAAAAATAGCTGTTTCGGCACCGTTTTTATTTTTTCTTAACAGTGTTCATCTGAGGGGTTAGGTCATGAGGTATTTTTATATAGCAGATTCTTTTTTTTTGTTTTTAGCCGATTATCTTAGGTAGGGGCTAATTTTTTGCGGGATTAGAGGACGGTTTTATTGGCACTATTTGGGGGGGGGGCATATGACTTTTTGAACGCTTGCTATTACACTTTTTGTGATGTAAGGTGACAAAAAAAAATACCTTTCTTTGCACCGTTTTTATTTTGTTTTTGACCGTGTTCATCTGAGGGGTTAGGTCATGGGTTATTTTTATAGAGCAGATTCTTACGGATGTGGCAATACCCAATATGTCTACTTTTCTTATTTGTTTGACAAAAATAAATAAAAAAATGTTTTGGTTTTAGTGTCTCAAGTCTGAGAACCATATTTTTTTTTCCGATTGTCAGTGGCTAAATGGAATTAAAATTGGGGAAGGGGATTATAAATTTAGTACTCCATGGAAGTGTGGTACTCCCTGAAGCAACCAATAATGCAGAGGGCCGGATGATTGGGGCACGTGTCACACTGAGTGGTGGGGTCCTTCCATATCCCCGTCCTGTGACACACTACACCTTTTTTTGGGACAGTCCCTTCTTTCCAGTATGGGGGACCACACCTGGAAAGTGTTGGCCAGGCACGATCCGGGCGCCTCCAGTTCCCGAGGTACTCCGGCCTGCTCTTTACCGGTCAGAAAAGATCAGGTCCTTGAGGACTGCCTCATGGAACTGAAGGAATTTCCCTGTGTTGCCAGCGCTCTGGGACAGCACAAAAGAGTTGTACAAGGCAACCTGTAACAAGTAAACCACAACTTTTTTGTACCATGCCCGGGTTTTGCGCATGGTATTATATAGCTTGAGGACTTTATCAGAGATCAACTCCTCCCATATACCGATTGTAGTCGACGATACAATCGAGCTTGAGGACCGTTGCTGCGGTACCTCGCACAGGGACAGGGGTGATGCAGTTACCGTGAATTGTGGACAGTACAAGAACATCCCTCTTGTCCTTATATCTGACCAGCAACAGGTTTCCACGGGTAAGAGCACAGGTCTCACCCCTGGGGATAGGTACCTGGAGGGGGTGGGTAGGAGGCCACAGATTTTTCTGCACGGTCCCACACGCGGACGTGGATCTGGCGGCGAGAGACGAACAAGGGGATACTAGTATAAAAGTTATCCACGTACAGGTGGTAACCTTTCTCTAGCAGTGGGTGCATAAGGTCCCACACAAGTTTCCCGCTAACACCCAGAGTGGGGGGGGGGGGCATTCTGGGGGTTCAATACAGGAATCTCGCTCCTCGTACACACAAAACTTGTAAGTGTACCCTGAGGTACTCACAAAGTTTGTACAGCTTCACGCCATACCTCGCCCACTTAGAGGGAACATACTGGCGGAAAATGAGTCTCTAAACTTGAAGTTCCTCAGCGTTGTTTGAAGTTTTTTTTACTTTTTGAGGTGGAAGAAAGGATTTTTGGGAGACTGTATTTAGTTATGCCTAAGAATATCTTTTGCCTGTTCGGGATTAAATCTGACTTTTCCCAGTTGATTATCCAACCTAGGCCCTGGAGATGGTTCAAGACTGTCTGGAGGTGGACTTCTAGAAGAGCTTTGTTGTCTGCAACTACTAACAGGTCGTCCAGATAAGGGATAACGCAGATTGCTCTCTCTCTCTTAGACTTGCTATGGCTTCCGCCATCACCTTTGTAAATGTTCTTGGAGCTGAGGAGATCCCAAAAGGGAGACACTTGAATTGAAAATGTTGAATGTGTCCCTTTAACTCTCTTGCAAACCTCAGGAATTTTCTTGATGACCTGTGTATCGGGACATGATAATAGGTATCCCTTAAGTCTATTGTGGCCATTACTGCGTCCTTTTTTATAAGCTTTACTGCCGACTTGAGTTTCCATTTTGAATTTTTGATACTTGACGAATCTGTTTAGGTATTTTAAATTTATTATAACTCTGGATTTCCAGTTCGTTTTTTTTTTTACAATAAAGAGACGGGAATAGAATCCTAGTCCTATCTGCTCTTCTGGGACAGGTTCTATTGCAGCCAAACTTAACAAATCTTTGATGTCGTTTTTTAAGGTACCAGTTTGACATGTAGGAAGGGTAGTAATAACATTTTTGTGGAGGGGGAGAGAGTAGTTCTATTCTGTAACCCTCTTCTACAATGTTTAATATCCACACATTGTTTGTTTGTTTGTTATGTGCTCCCAAGATTTTTGAAAGGAGCTAAGCCTTTCCCCTACTGGTATGGCCTCATTGTTTGGTATTGGTGGAGGAGGATTCTGCTCGATTCGGGTTGAAAAGGAAATTTCTTCCCCTGCCTCCTTTTGCATAGCTCCACCTTCCGGACTTCCCTTTATCTTTCTTATTTTCGAGTTGATAGTGTCGGTCACGAAAAAAACCTCCTTTTTTTGTTTGTATCTTTCTTCTGGGAATCCCCTTTTCCTATTAGTAGCATTCTCTAAGATTGCCAAGGTCCGTTCCAAAGACGTATTGACCGTGGAAGGGGAGCGCGATTAGTTTATTTTTGGAAGCAATGTCTCCTGACCAAGCTTTGAGCCATAAAGCCTGTCTCACCGTGTTGGATAAAACAGCTGTCCGGGCGGATAGTTTGACAGACTCTGCTGCTGCATCTGCTAAAAAAAAAAGAAGAAAAAAAGAAAGAAGAGGATGCCATCTTCAATAAGGGCAAGCTCTCCAATATCTGGTCACGAAGCGTTTTATTGACTAGGTGGATTTCTAGTTGCTCTAGCCACAAGTTTAATGTTCTAGCTACACAGGTTGAAGCTACTCCTGGTTTGAGAAGGGCCGCTGTTGCCTCCCAGGTCTTTCTTAAAAGACTTTCTGCTTTCCTATCTAACGGATCTTTTAGTTGTGCTGAATCCTCAAAGGGTAGAGCTGTATGTTTAGCCACCATACTTTAGGGATGGTTTCCTAGTCAGTGCAGTCATCTGGGCTAAACTGATAACACCTTTTAATCCCCCTTGGAATAAAGGATCCTTTGTCTGTTTTCTCCCACTCAGAACATATCAACTGCTGGACATTATCTGGTACTGGAAAGACCGCGTTTTTCCTTTTTCCTAGGCCCCCCAAAAATCTCTTCCTGTGTTGACCTAGGTTTCTTTGGTATTTCCATTTGAATGGTAGCTCTGATAGCTTTGATTAGCTCGTCAATGTCATCCGAATTGAACAAAAAACGTTTGTATTCGTTATCTTCATCTGAGGATGCAAATTGTTTTTGCACTGACTCAGAGTCCGAAACTTCCAGACCTTCGGAGTCTGAGTCAGAAATAAGTAAACTACTACTGCGGATGTCTTGAGGAGGAGTGATTTTTGGGGGTGTTGGTTCCTTAGATGTTAAGGCCAGCTGAACCTCCTCTTTAACTACTTTTCTAATATCTTCAAGGAAGCTGGAAGATTCTGATTTAACAACATTGGATGTGCATTTCTTACAAAGGGGTTTAGTCCCTGTATTGGACAGTAGTTTATAGCAGATACCACATTTCCTGGCTTTCTTAGTGGTAGTAGCTGAATCCTTTTCTCCCTGAAAGGTAAGGGAGGGAAGGATGAGCAGACCAACCCAGCATTACATAGATATGTGCATGAGAGCAGGCTACTCACAGTCCCTGGATTTGTTGCAGGCTCAGTTCCAGAGCCCAGTGTGAGGGGGGTGCTCATCTCGACTCCAGACCGCTTCCAGGGGTGCACTACTGATAGAAAGAAGCCGCGTTGTGCAGGGCGCCATTCTGCAGGTCCTGTGGGTTTTTATAGCCTCCTTTGCCCAGCCAGGACCTGCAGAGCATGTTGATGACGTCAAGAAGCTTTGGCTCCGCCCCCTGCATCTGGCATCACCCGCCTGCCGGGACACATCCTAGTGCAGCGCCATAATCTTCTTTCCCCTCTGCATTAAGTCCCCCTGGACCGCCGCAGAGGGGATCTTCGCAGGGGGGCATATCGCAATGCACCCGAGCCCAGGCCTAACCTGGAGGAGGAGGGAGAGCTGCCCTGCAAATCCGACCTCGGCCTGGAGGAAAAAACAGGTGAGCCCAGCTAGAGCTCCATACAGGGGCTCTCCGACTTCCTATCCTGGCGATGGAGGAAGGGGGTGGGGTTTTTAAACCGCTCTGTTTTTCCTGTCCAATCAGAAGGAAGTCAATCTCAGGATGTGGTGTCATGGAGACGACTGGGGAAAGGGGGCAGTTACTACATAAAACTTCACTTTTAATATATTAAGATAAAAAAGCCCCTACAAACAAATAAATAATGATGGCCTCGGAGCTCAACTGGTCATAAATAGAAGACCGTCAGGAGCGCCGGGTATGACCATCAAAATGGCTGGGTGGGTGCCCACACCGTATACTGGACCAGGAAAGACAAGATACTATTGTCCCCCTTTGATGGAAACAGTGTTTCCAAATGATTGGTACAAAACATATCACACAGGCATCTATAATGGACTAGCGGGTGGTTGAGGTCAAGGGGTAGTAGATAGGGGTAGACTGACCCTGTAAAGCCCTACTTGGCCTGATTCACCCTACAAGTGATCCTAGGAAGGGGGTCCAAAAAACCCCCTGCAAGTGGTGGCCCCGGCTGGAACCTGATCCTATTCTGAAGGCCCTGATAAGGCCCTATGCAGAACAAAAACTGACCATATGCCAGATCTGGGGGCAAAAAGGCTTATACAGCTATACATATGAATAAGAAAAGAGTGTCCCAATGCGTTTCCTCAATATAAGCCCTACATTCTTCAGTGGACAAGGGGCATATAGATATTACCCGAGGCAGATTTGAATCTTAAGGCCTGGAGTTGTAGCCTGCCTCAACTAATTGTTTGAGGCGTTCCTCCTACCCTTTTATTTTCACTGTAGGGTTAACGTCCTCCTGTTCAGCCACATATACCGTTGGTGACCACCAGGAGGCGCCCTCCACATCATGTGCCATTTTGCCCATTCATTAGTTTCAATATTGGCATATTTTTTCCGGCGCACACTCAAACCGGCAGTTCCATAAGGTTGGCATCTTTTCCAGACTTAGACGTAGCTTCAGGAGCATCACAAATAGTAATGTATAGAGAGGGTACCTCTCTATACATTACTATTTGTGATGCTCCTGAAGCTACGTCTAAGTCTGGAAAAGATGCCAACTTTATGGAACCGCCGGTTTGAGTGTGCGCATGCGTGACTACGTCACCGCTAGACGCCCTATCACGTGACGACAGCAAACGCCAGACACATGTGTTCCACAAGGTTACATTGAGGAAACGCGTAAGAACACTCTTTTCTTATTCATATGTATAGCTGTATAAGCTTTTTTTGCCCCCGGATCTGGCATATGGTCCGTTTTTGTTCTGCATAGGGCCTTCAGAATAGGAACAGGTTCCAGCCGGGGCCACCCCTTGCAGGGTTTTTTTGGACCCTGTTCCTAGGATCACTTTTAGGGTGAATCAGGCCAAGTAGGGCTTTACAGGGTCAGTTTATGTCTACTACCCCTTCCCCCCTTGGCCTTAACCACCCGCTAGTCCATTACAGGTGCCTGTGTGATATTTGCTTTGTACCAATCATTTGGAAACACCGTTTCCATCAAAGGGGGACAATAGTATCTCGTCTTCCCTGGTCCAGTATACGGTGTGGGCACCCACCCAGTTATTTTGATGGCCATACCCGGCGCTCCTCACAGTCTTCCATTTATGACCAGTTGAGCTCCGAGGTAATCATTATTTGTTTGTTTGTAGGGGCTTTTTTTATCTTAATATATTAAAAGTGAAGTTTTATGTAGTAACTGCCCAACTTCTAATTTCAATTGTCTCAGCTTTGGAGCAGTATTCAGGGTAGGCATTATCTGTCTCCCCTGATTGACCAATTTACACAGCTGCAGAGACCCCAGCTGTCAGTACCCGCTGCTCCCTGGCACTATGGGGCTGCCTTTCACTGGAGAAACCTTGCAGATTGCACTACAGAGACGTAAATTCCTGCAACTGAAGATCAAAGTACGGACATATCTACAAGACGCATCTGTTTGGAACCCCGACTGTGCGCATAATGGCCACTTAAAACGTGCAGCAGATCCTCCTGGGGGAGCACAAGCTGGTGTCCATGCACTGGCCGGAATCAGTCCTTACCATCCTGTAAGCCGACTGCCTCTCCAATCTGCATGACAGCCAGCACAAGCACATGAAGAAACACATAGACATGCAGTGGCGTAACTAGAGGTCTATGGGCCCCAGGGCAAACTTTGAAATGGCACCTCCGCCCCCCCCCCCCCCAAATATATACCCACTTTGACCTCTATATATCTACCATTTTCCCCCTCTGTATATACATACATTTTGCCCCTGTCTATATGGATGGCTGCCCTCTATAGGGTCCATGGACGCTATAGAGGGCAGCCAAATCCATGGACCCTATAGAGGGCAGCCAAATCCATGGACCCTATGAATGACAGCCGAATCCATGGATCCTAACGAGGACAGCAAAATCCATTGATCTTTTATTTGGGGAGCTGAATCCATGGACCAGTTCAAGCTATGGACCCTATAGAGAGCAGCTGAATTCATTGACCCTATAGAGAGCAGCTGAATTCATTGACCCTATGGATGACCAATGATTCCAGGGACCCTACAAAAGGCAACTAAAGATACCAACCCTACAGAGGGCACCTGTGTAAATGGACTACTGTAAAAACTGAGGCCAGCTGATTCCAGGGAGCCTATGGAGGGCAAGAAATATACAGACATCCATGGAACCTACAGAGGGCAGCTCCTGGGTTGGCGGAGCAGGGCACAGTACTCTGTTCCTTCGCTGAATGGCCTTGCACAGGGTCGCGGGCTTGTGCTGGATCTGTGGCTCGCTGTGCGGGGCAGGCTGCGGATGCTGATGCGCCTGGGCTCTCGGTTGTTGCAGGGGAAGTTTTAGGGGTTTTCCAAAAGGTTTTTAATAACTGCCATAAGACACTGTACACACTGCGACTTTCTAGTCACATCCTCTTAATAATACCAGATTTTTCAGTAAGTGGCCTATGCAATTCATAGTCTGCGATAAGATAGGTAAGACTGCCTATGCTTGGCGCTGTGATTTGTGGTAATTTTATTTCCACAGTAAAATTCCAGCTCACCTTTAGTAGATTTAATCAGCCCCTGGTGCACGAACAGGTAAGTAAGTCCTTTGGTAGCAAAACAATGATAAATGAAGTTCCAGCCATGCAATGTAAGGCTCCATTCACACGTCCGTGGTGTACTGCGGATCCGCAATACACCCTGCCGACACCCCCATAGAAATGCCTATTCTTGTCTGCAATTGCAGACAAGAATAGGACATGCTCTATTGTTTTCCGGAGCTGTGGACCGAAAGATCGGTGCGCGCTCCGGAAATGCGGACAGCACACTGTGTGCTGTCCGCATCCATTCCTGCCCCATAGAGAAATAATAGGTCCGCACCCATTCCACAATTTGCGGAAAAGATCCAGACCCATTCTGCAGACGTGTGAATGGACCCCAATTGTTGTGTCGCTTGTCTCTACTTGTGGTAGCACAATTACAGCATGTGGATCAAACCTTACACTCCGACACCAAGTTGACGCATTTCAGACAGTTCTTAGACCTAACTCAGTTATGACTAAGGACTTAGTGTCTGAAACGCATCAACTGGTGTTAGTGTGAGGTTTGATCCACATGCTGTAATTTTGCTACCACGAATAAAGAGACAAGCGACAATTACTTTGCAGTGCTGAAACTTAATTTATCATTAAAAGGGGTTCTGCAGTTTTTTTAAACTGATGATCTATCCTCACCCGGGACCCCTGCCGATCAGCTGTTTGAGAAGACAGCGGCGCTGGCAGTAGTGCCGCTGCCTTCTCGCTGTTTGCCGCAGGCCCAGCGACTTCACACGACTAGTATCAATGGCCTGGGCGCGGCTAAGCTCCATTCAAGTAAACAGAGCTTAGCCCTGAGGAAAGATCAGTTTAAAAAAACTGCAGAACCCCTTTCATTTTATTTCCACCATTTTATGACGTGTACACCACATTTCGACAATGACAGAGGACAGGTACTGGGGGCTATGGTGGTGAGGGAGTACACACGGACGTACAGAGGCAGAGACTACAGACATGAATGGAAAGACCGTGGGTGAAGGAGACCCAGAGGAGACAAAACAGAAAGGTGAATTGTGAGGCGCAAAAACAAGGCAGCGCCGGCAGTGACAGGAGACACGGCTGGACTTCCTCACAACAGGGGAGAAGAGGCGGCGTGAAGGGGACACATGCCCCGCATCCACACTCAGTACACAGCGGGCTGCAGCTGTAGGCATGACGCTGCCATGTCCACCTTCCTGCCATGCTGGGCTGCTGGAAAGATTATGAGTTGTCCACCGCTCCGCATGTGCCGTGTGACAAGATAGCGGGGCTGTTCCTCCGTGCACTCTATGGACATACTAAGTGTACAGCGGCAGTGATGGATACCATGAAGCCGGGCACACGTAAGGTCAGGGGCTGCTGTAGGTAACACAGGAGGGCACTGGATACATGTCACTACATGGTCGCGGGCTCATGCTAGATCTGCAGCTCGCTTTGTGGGGCAGGCGGCGGTGCGCTGTGGCCCTGCGGCGGAGGCTAGGATGCCAGTAATTATAATGTGTCTGCTCCAGGCACCGACCCTGGACACCATACAAGCGCGGAATTGGAAGGGAGGGGGGGTTAAGGTTACAAGAGGCTGGAGCGCCAGTGGCAGACTGGGCATGCGCTGCAATGAGGAAAAGCAGCGCATGCTCATTTACTCTGCAGGCATGGACAAAGCTCCTCCATGTCGAGAGCAACCATGGACGAACTGGCCGCACAGCAGAGCAGGGCCCAGGCTTCTGATTGTAGAAAAAACTGGCAGATCTACTTAGAGATATTAGGAAAAGTACTTTTTCCCTGCCTCCCACACAGTAGTAGAAAATACACTGAGAGTGGCCAACCCCTTTAAATTATTCAAGGAGTTGACAACTCAGGAGTTGCCAGGAGCAACTGCTATATGTGACTACTATCTTCACGCACCTGGACTCTATGGCTGTCTGTGCTGCAGTTCTGACTCAAGTCGCAGATTCTGAATCGCAGCCATGCCAAAACCTCCCATTGTTTTCTATGGGAGGCTGCGCTGGAGTTTACATGGTCAAGGATTTTTGCTGTGAAAGTTTCCAAACCATGGAAAAGAAAAACAGAGCCTGGAAACTATAGGCCGGTAAGTTTAACATCTGTTGTGGGTAAACTGTTTGAAGGTTTTCTAAGAGATGCCATCTTAGAGCATCTCAACAGAAATAAGCAAATAACGTCATATCAGCATGGCTTCATGAGGAGGTAAGTTCTAGACTTGACAGCGGCGAATCAATAGATGTCGTATATCTGGACTTCTCCAAAGCATTTGACACTGTACCACATAAAAGGTTAGTATATAAAATAAGAATGCTCGGACTGGGAGAAAACATCTGTATGTGGGTAAGTAACTGGCTCAATGATAGAAAACAGAGGGTGGTTATTAACGGTTAGGGATGAGCGAACCCGAACTGTATAGTTCGGGTTCGTACCGAATTTTGGGGTGTCCGTGACACGGACCCGAACATTTTCGTAAAAGTCCGGGTTCAGCGCTTTCTTGGCGCTTTTTGAAAGGCTGCAAAGCAGCCAATCAACAAGCGTCATACTACTTGCCCCAAGAGGCCATCACAGACTTGCCTACTATTGGCATGGCTGTGATTGGCCAGTGCAGCATGTGACCCAGCCTCTATATAAGCTTGGGTCATGTAGCGCTGCACGTCACTCTGCTGATTCAAGCATAGGGAGAGGTTGCTGCTGCGACGTTAGGGCGAGATTAGGCAGATTAACTCCTCCAAAAGACTTCATTCTGTGATCGATCTCCAGCTGTGGATCATTGAAGTGCTAATATAGACTTGCTCACTTTTTTTAGGCTGCCCAGAGCGTTTTTAGATCACTTTTTTCTGGGGTGATCGGCGGCCATTTTGTGGCTTGTGGTGCGCCAGCACAAGCTACCACCAAGTGCTTTTAACCATCAATAGTGTGGTTATTTTTTGCTATATCCTACATCAGCTGCAGGCTGAGCCTGTGTCACCCAAGTGCATTTAACCATCAACAGTGTGGTTAATTTTTGGCCATATACTACATCAGGTGCAGGCTGAGCCTGTGTCACCCAAGTGCATTTAACCATCAACAGTGTGGTTAATTTTTGGACATATACTACATCAGGGGCAAGTTGAGCCTGTCACCCAGCGCCTAAAAAATAGACCTGACATTTCTATTCAACCAAATCTGTACTGTTTGAGCTGGTCAAGTTATTTGTAGTGACCGTAAAAGCACAGTTTTTGTTCTGGGTTGAAAAACTATTCCCAAATTTGCCATTTTCAAAATTGTGGTGAACGAGAACAATGAGGAAAACATCTAATAAGGGACATGGACATGGTCGTGGTGGTGTTAGTGGACCCTCTGGTGCTGGGAGAGGACGTGGCCGTTCTGCCACAGCCACACGTCCTAGTGAACCAACTACCTCAGGTCCCAGTAGCCAGCAGAATTTACAGCGATATTTGGTGGGGCCCAATGCCGTTCTTAGGATGGTAAGGCCTGAGCAGGTACAGGCATTAGTCAATTGGGTGGCCGACAGTGCATCCAGCACGTTCACATTATCTCCCACCCAGTCTTCTGCAGAAAGCGCACAGATGGCGCATGAAAACCAAGCCCATCAGTCTGTCACATCACCCCCATGCATATCAGGGAAACTGTCTGAGCCTCAAGTTATGCAGCAGTCTCTTATGCTGTTTGAAGACTCTGCTTCCAGGGTTTCCTAAGGGCATCCACCTAGCCCTTCCCCAGGGGTGGAAGAGATAGAATGCACTAACGCACAACCACTTATGTTTCTTGATGATGAGGACATGGGAATACCACCTCAGCACGTCTCTGATGATAACGAAACACAGGTGCCAACTGCTGCGTCTTTCTGCAGTGTGCAGACTGAACAGGAGGTCAGGGATCAAGACTGGGTGGAAGACGATGCAGGGGACGATGAGGTCCTAGACCCCACATGGAATGAAGGTCGTGCCACTGACTTTCACAGTTCGGAGGAAGAGGCAGTGGTGAGACCGAGCCAACAGCGTAGCAAAAGAGGGAGCAGTGGGCAAAATCAGAACACCCGCCGCCAAGAGACTCCGCCTGCTACTGACCGCTGCCATCTGGGACCGAGCACCCCAAAGGCAGCTTCAAGGAGTTCCCTGGCATGGCACTTCTTTAAACAATGTGCTGACGACAAGACCCGAGTGGTTTGCACGCTGTGCCATCAGAGCCTGAAGCGAGGCATTAATGTTCTGAACCTTAGCACAACCTGCATGACCAGGCACCTGCATGCAAAGCATGAACTGCAGTGGAGTAAACGCCTTAAAAACAAAGAAGTCACTCAGGCTCCCCCTTCTGCTGCCGCCTCGGCCTCTTCCTCCGCCTCTGGAGGAACGTTGGCACCTGCCGCCCAGCAAACATGGGATGTACCACCAACACCACCACCTGCATCACCAAGCATCTCAACCATGTCACACGGCAGCGTTCAGCTCTCCATCTCACAAACAAATTCCCACCTAGCCACCCTCGATCCCTGGCCCTGAATGCCAGCATTTCTAAACTACTGGCCTAGGAAATGCTGTCATTTAGGCTGGTGGACACAGACAGCTTCAAACAGCTCATGTCGCTTGCTGTCCCACAGTATGTTGTTCCCAGCCACCACTACTTCTACAAGAGAGCCGTGCCTTCCCTGCACAACCAAGTGTCCGATAAAATCAAGTGTGAACTGCGCAACGCCATCTGTGGCAAGGTCCACCTAACCACAGATACGTGGACCAGTAAGCACGGCCAGGGACGCTATATCTCCCCAACTGCACACTGGGTAAATGTAGTGGCGGCTGGGCCCCAGGCGGAGAGCTGTTTGGCGCACGTCCTTCCGCCGCCAAGGATCGCAGGGCAACATTCTTTGCCTCCTGTCTCCTCCTACTCAGCTTCCTCCTCCTCTTCTTCCACCTGCTCATCCAGTCAGCCACACACCTTCACCACCAACTTCAGCACAGCCCGGGGTAAACGTCAGCAGGCCATTCTGAAACTCATATGTTTGGGGGACAGGCCCCACACCCCACAGGAGTTGTGGCGGGGTATAGAACAACAGACCGACGAGTGGTTGCTGCCGGTGAGCCTCAAGCCCAGCCTGGTGGTGTGCGATAATGGGCGAAATCTCGTTGCAGCTCTGGGACTAGCCGGTTTGACGCACATGCCTTGCCTGGCGCATGTGCTGAATTTGGTGGTGCAGAAGTTCATTCGCAACTACCCCGACATGTCAGAGCTGCTGCATAAAGTGCGGGCCGTCTGTTCGCGCTTCCGGCGTTCACACCCTGCTGCTGCACGCCTGTCTGCGCTACAGCGTAACTTCAGCCTTCCCGCTCACCGCCTCATATGCGATGTGCCCACCAGGTGGAACTCCACCTTGCACATGCTGGACAGACTGTGCGAGCAGCAGCAGGCCATAGTGGAGTTTCAGCTGCTGCACGCACGGGTCAGTCGCACTGCGGAACAGCACCACTTCACCACCAATTACTGGGCCTCCATGCGAGACCTGTGTGCCCTGTTTCGAGTACTCCACCAACATGGCCAGTGGCGGTGACGCCGTTATCAGCGTTACAATACCACTTCTATGTCTCCTTGAGAAAACACTTAGGGCGATGATGGAAGAGGAGGTGGCCCAGGAGGAAGAGGGGTCATTTTTAGCACTTTCAGGCCAGTCTCTTAGAAGTGACTCAGAGGGAGGTTTTTTGCAACACCAGAGGCCAGGTACAAATGTGGCCAGACAGGGCCCACTACTGGAGGACGAGGAGGATGAGGATGAAGCATGTTCACAGTGGGGTGGCACCCAAAGCAGCTCGGGCCCATCACTGGTGCGTGGCTGGGGGGAAACACAGGACGATGACGATACGCCTCCCACAGAGGACAGCTTGTCCTTACCTCTGGCCAGCCTGGCACACATGAGCGACTACATGCTGCAGTGCCTGCGCAACGACAGCAGAGTTGCCCACATTTTAACGTGTGCGGACTACTGGGTTGCCACCCTGCTGGATCCCCGGTACAAAGACAATGTGCCCACCTTACTTCCTACACTGGAGCGTGATAGGAAGATGCGCGAGTACAAGCGCACGTTGGTAGACGCGCTACTGAGAGCATTCCCAAATGTCACAGGGGAACCAGTGGAAGCCCAAGGCGAAGGCAGAGGAGGAGCAAGAGGTCGCCAACGCAGCTGTGTCACGGCCAGCTCCTCTGAGGGCAGGGTTAGCATGGCAGAGATGTGGAAAAGTTTTGTCATCACGCCACAGCTAACTGCACCACCACCTGATACGGAACGTGTTAGCAGGAGGCAACATTTCACTAACATGGTGGAACAGTACCTGTGCACACCCCTCCACGTACTGACTGATGGTTCGGCCCCATTCAACTTCTGGGTCTCCAAATTGTCCAGGTGGCCAGAGCTAGCCTTTTATGCCTTGGAGGTGCTGGCCTGCCCGGCGGCCAGCGTTTTGTCTGAACGTGTATTCAGCACGGCAGGGGGCGTCATTACAGACAAACGCAGCCGCCTGTCTACAGCCAATGTGGACAAGCTGACGTTCATAAAAATGAACCAGGCATGGATCCCACAGGACCTGTCCATCCCTTGTGCAGATTAGATATTAACTACCTCCCCTTAACAATATATTCTACTCCAGGGCACTTCCTCATTCAATCCTATTTTTATTTTACCATTATATTGCGGGGCAACCCAAAGTTGAATGAACCTCTCCTCTGTCTGGGTGCCGGGGCCTAAATGTGTGACAGTGGCCTGTTCCAGTGGTGGGTGACGTGAAGCCTGATTCTCTGCTATGACATGAAGACTGATTCTGTGCTGACATAAGGCCAGATTCTCTGTTACGGGACCTCTCTCCTCTGTCTGGGGGCCGGGGCCTAAATGTGTGACAGTGGCCTGTTCCAGTGGTGGGTGACGTGAAGCCTGATTCTCTGCTATGACATGAAGACTGATTCTGTGCTGACATAAGGCCAGATTCTCTGTTACGGGACCTCTCTCCTCTGCCTGGGTCTAAATATGTGACAGTGGCCTGTTCCAGTGGTGGGTGACGTGAAGCCTGATTCTCTGCTATGACATGAAGACTGATTCTGCGCTGACATAAGGCCAGATTCTCTGTTACGGGACCTCTCTCCTCTGTCTGGGTGCCGGGGCCTAAAAGTGTGACAGTAGCCTGTTCCAGTGGTGGGTAACGTGAAGCCTGATTCTCTGCTATGACATGAAGACTGATTCTGCGCTGACATAAGGCCAGATTCTCTGTTACGGGACCTCTCTCCTCTGTCTGGGTGCCGGGGCCTAAAAGTGTGACAGTAGCCTGTTCCAGTGGTGGGTAACGTGAAGCCTGATTCTCTGCTATGACATGAAGACTGATTCTGCGCTGACATAAGGCCAGATTCTCTGTTACGGGACCTCTCTCCTCTGTCTGGGTGCCGGGGCCTAAATGTGTGACAGTGGCCTGTTCCAGTAGTGGGTGACGTGAAGCCTGATTCTCTGCTATGACATGAAGACTGATTCTGTGCTGACATAAGGCCAGATTCTCTGTTACGGGACCTCTCGCCTCTGCCTGGGTCTAAATATGTGACAGTGGCCTGTTCCAGTGATGGGTGACGTGAAGCCTGATTCTCTGCTATGACATGAAGACTGATTCTGTGCTGACATAAGGCCAGATTCTCTGTTACGGGACCTCTCTCCGGGTCCCGGGGCCTAAATGTGTGACGTGAAGCCTGATTCTCTGCTATGACATGAAGACTGATTCTGTGCTGACATGAAGCCAGATTCTCTGCTATGGCATGAAGAGACTGATTCTCTGCTGACATGAAGCCAGATTCTCTGCTATGGGACCTCTGTCCAATTGATATTGGTTAATTTTTTTTTTTTTTTTTTTTATTTTAATTCATTTCCCTATCCACATTTGTTTGCAGGGGATTTACCTACATGTTGCTGCCTTTTGCAGCCCTCTAGCTCTTTCCTGGGCTGTTTTACAGCCTTTTTAGTGCCCAAAAGTTCGGGTCCCCATTGACTTCAATGGGCTTCGGGTCCGGGACGAAGTTCGGGTCGGGTTCGGATCCCGAACATTTCCGGGAAGTTCGGCCGAACTTCTCGAACCCGAACATCCAGGTGTTCGCTCAACTCTATTAACGGTACATACTCAGATTAGGTCACTGTCACTAGTGGGGTACCTCAGGGGTCAGTATTGGGCCCTATTCTCTTCAATATATTTATTAATGATTTTGTAGAAGGCTTGCACAGTAAAATATCAATTTTCGCAGATGACACTAAACTGTAAAGTAATTATTACTAAAGAGGACAGTATACGGCTACAAAGGGATCTGTATAGATTGGAGGCTTGGGCAGAGAAGTGGCAGATGAGGTTTAACACTGACAAATGTAAGGGTATGCACAAGGGTAGGAATAATGCAAGTCACCCGTACATACTAAATGGTAAAACACTCGGTAACACTGACATGGAAAAGGATCTAGGAATTTTAATAAACAGCAAACTAAGCTGCAAAAACCAGTGTCAGGCAGCTGCTGCCAAGGCCAATAAGATAATGGGTTGCATCAAAAGGGGGATAGATGCCCGTGATAAGAACATAGTCCTACCACTTTACAAATCATTAGTCAGACCACACATGGAGTACTGTGTACAGTTCTGGGCTCCTGTGAACAAGGCAGACAGAGCTGGAGAGGGTCCAGAGGAGGGCAACTAAAGTAATAACTGGAATGGGGCAACTACAGTACCCTGAAAGATTATCAAACTTAGGGTTATTCACTTTAGAAAAAAGACGACTGAGGGGAGATCTAATTACTATGTATAAATATATCAGGGGTCAGTACAGAGATCTCTCCCATCATCTATTTATCCCCAGGACTGTGATGAAGGGACATCCTCCGCGTCTGGAGGAAAGCAGGTTTGTACACAAACATAGAAGAGGATTCTTTACGGTAAGAGCAGTGAGATTATGGAACTCTGCCTGAGGAGATGGTGAGTACAATAAAGGAATTCAGAGGGGCATGGATGTATTTCTGGAGTGTAATAATATTACAGGCTATAGCTACTAGAGAGGGGTCGTTGATCCAGGGAGTTATTCTGATTGCCTGATTGGAGTCGGGAAGGAATTTTTTATTCCCCTAAAGTGGGGAAAATTGCCTTCTACCGGTTTTTTTTTTGCTTTCCTCTGGATCAACTTGCAGGCTAAGAGGCCGAACTGGATGGACAAATGTCTTTTTTCGGCCTTATGTACTATGTTATGACAAGAATGTACGAGTTCTTGGTGCAGTTACCATGTGGATGCCTCACAAAGCTGCAGTGTGATTCAGGGAGAGCTAAACCGAAAGTTGGTCTGCGCCATTGCAAATTACTACCCATAGCCGAAACCACAGCACTTTCTGCCTTAGAACACGCGACCCTTAGGCAAGTGACACATGATGGAAAACCAGCAGAAAAATCCCATTGCAGTCTTTGCTGCGGTTTCACAGCAAAACCCACAAAAATTAAATGCTTTTTTTTGCAGCAGAAAAGCCAGTAAATTACACCCTCCCCACCGGAAAGGGTGAAATCCACAAGAGAAATGCACTGTATAAAGTTGGTAATTTCAAATCTGCAATACCACCGCTTTTCTGCCGTAGCTGAGAACTCAGATGCTCATCCACCTTGCTGGTCCTGTACAACACTGTGGATTTACCGCATGAAAACCTGCAAGCTAATCAGTCATGTGTGACCCCAGCCTAAAGGAGCCGTCACATGCTGCACGATTTCCACAACTAAAAATTGGTTCCATTCACTTGAATGGTACTTTGTAGAAAGCCATGTGCTTTTGACGCCCCATTGAAATAAACAGAACCAGTTTTATGTTGTGGAAAACTCTGCAACAAAATCAGCAGCGTGTGAAGGCTCCTTAGGGGATGTTCACACAATGGATTTTGAAAACACGCTTAAAAAAGAAAATCAGCACGGAATTCACACTTTTTCCCAGCGCAGTTTATGCTTACACCCAATGGGTATTTAATACAAAACTGCATTTTCAGCTCAAAGTTTTCTCATATTTGCACCCAAAAAAAGTGGAAACCGCACATGGAGTTGTTTGTTATGCTTCCCATTAATTTCAATGGTAGATTCGGTGCAGATTCTGCCCAAGATAAGGTATGCTACTTTGTTTTAACAAGGTGAAAAAAAATGCAAGCGCTGCTTCCCACTGAAATGAATGGGAGGCAGTTTGAGGTGTTTTTTGGTGCCAATTTTTAAACAGAAACGCTCCAAAATCACCAACTAGTCCTTATGGACCAGAAACTGCACGAAAAAAGGTGCTAAAAACACATGGATTCTGCACATTTTTCTAAATCATTTGTGTGAACTGGCCCTCTGTGTACACTTCTGTAAACCAAGGACTAGTCAAACCAATGACATTTTTAGGTCACCTCGTCTGTAACCATCACACATGTACAGCTCATACACTACAAAATTAGATTTAGTCTGAGCTCCTTACTAAACCACCTCCAAATAATGTAAGTCAAAACCGTAACACATAAGCTATAAAGCGCCATGTAATGCGTGCAGCGAAGACCGCAGTGCTACAGGAAATGAACGCTGCATGCGGTTATTTCGTCAGTCATGGAAGCAGACGACAGTATTGTCCTTTCCGAACCTCTGTAAAATGGCGGAGAGCGCCTCATGAAATTACCGCGCTTACCACGCTATTCGAAAATAAACAACCAACTTCACTGAGGGGCGGAGAAAGCGCCACGCTTCTAACGGCCGGGGAAGAAGAAAAAAAAAAAAAGCCCGCCAGTGCGAGTGACTGGCAGCAACCGGTTCTTGCCTTCCTCCTCTCATTTAAACTACTGAAGCCTAGCCTCCCGCAGCTTATTGGTCTAAGGCAAGGAGTGGGCGGAGACACAACGAGAAGGTCAGCTTGTAGTAAATCACCCATGACGTTTTCGGGCGTGTCACGCCCATCTATGGTCCGAATGTAAGTGGGGAGGGCGTGTCTTGTGGAATTTGTAAACTAGATTCCACCAATGAGAACGCCGCTGGGAAGAACGAACCAGGATTGGAGAGGGGGGGGAGACTGTAGTTGTGCGGAAAGCGGTTGTTAAGCTCCAGTCACTGCGCTTCCTCCACAGCCATCAGCTTCTTCATCCAGCTCCAGGGCGAGGCCATCACCCGCAGCTCACAATGCCCAAGAGAAAGGTGAGAACCCCCCTGCACATATTGCAGGCTGATTTATTTATTTTGTATCACTTGCCGGTGTGTTTATTGCGGTGAGGGTGCTCCCTGCAGCCTCGGCGCTCCTCTCACCACATACGTGGTGTTGCCCGCGCTTCGTAATCCTGTGCACACAGCCGGCTCTCCTTATGGGGGTGGGGTCCGCTCTCCTCTTCCATATTTTTCCATTATTGGCCATGCATGGAAAGAGTGGAGAAGTGTGACGTCCATGTTTGTAGAGCTCGGATGGCCTCGGCCTGGGTGTGCACTGCCATTATGTAGTATTACCTGCAGCCCTTCTAGCGCCCTTTAGAGGCCATGTTTATGAGAACCATCATGGCTGACGAGTCATTTATCATGGTGGCTTCACAGCTGCCACAGGTCACCGACAGTCTGTAATCTAGCTTCTGTGTACATTTAGTCTTATGGGGAGAATAGAACTATACAGCCTGGGCTAAAAAACAGGTGTGAACGGAGCCTTACGGATACCATGGGGTCTGGTCAGGCTTTAACGATGTGGTCGTAGCCTTCTGCCGGGCGTTCTCCTAGGGGTAAACATTTGAACACCCCAAAAATGGTATTTATGTCAAGGAATTAAACTTTTGGGCTCTGTCTGACCTGCTTCAGTTTTTTTTTAATGGCCGACAGAAAAGAGTGGGAAACCCTTGTGTCCTCAAAAAAACAAAGAGCGGATGTAACGGACGCTAATGTTTAACACCTCATTAAAGTGAACGGAGCCGCCACAGTATAGGTTTGACCACATTGGTCGGCTATTGGAACGTATACACTTGGCGGAAAGCCCAATGGAGGTGTAACACGTGGTTATGATATAACAGCCACATAAAAGTGCCTTTTTTTACGATCACCCTCTAGTGTTTGACTTTTTATATGCCATTGCCCCCAGATTTGGGCACAAGTGCCCTCTCTGAAAAGGGAGGAAGGAGGGGGCAGTGGACCCTGGAAATAGAAAAGTAGAAATAGTTTTCTTAAAACTCCTCAGTAAGGGAGACGCAGGCAAGATGAGGTCAACATTGACGCGTTTCAGGCTTGCATTGCACTCTGAGCCATCATGTGCCTTGGATGCCCGTTTTCTGGTGTAAATAATGGTTGAAATGTGATTTCAGTTTAGATGCATGGACCGCCGGCAGATAAGCTTATGTCAAGGCGTACCGAGATATGAAGGCGTACATATGACCCCCAAAGTGTTCAGGATCACTCGCTCCACTGTGATTACTGTTAAGTTCACACGGTCACGCCTTAAAAATGATTATGAAGCCTCCTATCGCTTCGGACAGTTAGATCTTGTGGATTTCTAGGCTATATGTATTGATATTTTATTACTTGTTTCTTATGTAGTCTATAGGCTGAGGTCACACTGTGGTATTAACACTTCCAGTGACCATAAAGTTAACTTTAGCAATTGTTCATTTTCCAAGTTTGGTGTCTGTAAGTCGCTCGGTCGCAACGTCTTCATTGTGTCTCATTAAGTGGTCTTTGAAAATCAGACTATTTGGCATTGAGCAGTTGGCACGTGTGCTGGATGCAGTGCCCTCTTTTGTTAGCTAGGCTCTTTGAACCTCAGGCTGTAACGTCTGCCACCCCATCACTGTTGAGCCTTAAATCCAACACCGTCTTGCTGGCATTATTTTTCATGTATATATCTCTATTAGACCATAAAACTATATATATTTGATTTTTATTTTTTACTTTTATATAACCAACTGGTGTGTGAATTTTTTTACACCGCTCCAGCCTTCCAGTATAAAATGTATTATATAATTATTTTTTATGTTTGTAAAATATGACTGAAATTGTACTAAGAGGTAGTAGAAGTGAGTTTTTTTTGTCTTCACAATGGGCCTGCTGTGTGCAAGTGTATCACAGCTCTGTACTCCCTCCTTGGTGTAACACCAGTACACCCCCCCTCCCCAAGGGCACACACTGTACCGCCGTATGCCTCAGATTTAATACAGCGTGTTTCTTTATTTGGGTGATTGATAGCAGAGGACCACATGGAGTGCCTGTAGCTCTGAATTATAGAGCCACATGGACTTTGTGTGTGATTGCACATCCTCCATGAGGTGTTGGGGGCTGTGTAGGCATCATATACCATCCCTGTAATAAAGTTCTAGCTTAAAAGTCCAGATTTTTCTTTCTATATGGTATTTTTGTAATTGCTGGTTGCTGATGATATGAAGATCACCTATATAGTGTCCATCATAATTGTGTCCTTAAAGGGAGTCTGTCGCCAACAATCTTCCTATCCAACTGTTTACATAGCTATAGTTCACCTGATGAAAGCGCCCTTATTCTTATTGTTGATCTGCGGCTCATTTCCCAAGTTATACTTTTTTCCTAATACTGTATGCAAATTAGCGTTTGGTGCCATGAGGGCACCACCATTGCTTAGGTTCTGCTCCTTTCTCTGGCCAGCTCCTCTCTCGCTATTTTGAAACTGCCTGGCAGTGAGAAAGGGGCTGGCCACAGAAGATAGTGGAGCTTGGATGAAATGAGAGCAACAGTGACGCCCTCATGGCACCCAACACCCAATTTGCATACTAAGAAAAAGTATTACAGAGGGTGGGAGCCTCAGATCAACAAAAGAAAACAAAAAACTGGTTCATCAGATGAGCCACAGCTATCTGTCTATGCAAGTGGTGGGGGAGGTCTCTGGTGACGGACCCCCTTTAAGAGAACTGTTAGGGTACATATAGATGTAAATTGCAGTATAAAAAAAATTATGGCGAGATTATCTGCAGATTTCCTCGGCGTACATTAACGCGCTTAAGTTTTAAAATCTGCCTCTAATTTATTTTTTATATTTTTTTTCCACACTGTGTGGGGGGTGAGATTTCTAAATTCCTTTCTGTGTATAAAATGCTGTGGATGTGCTGCATGCTAACCTGTGGCAAATCTGCAGTGTTTATACCATGTGTGAACATACCCCTACCCACTGAAATCTACTTGTTCTGTGCTGGCACATACCAGAGCAAACCCAGTGACTGTCACTAGAAAATGTACACTTTCAGGTATATTCCTTTTTTACTCTCTCTAAATAGTCCATTGAAACAAAGGATCCAGCTCTGGCCTTTTCCAGCTAGCGCAGTGTGACTGTCAGGTGTGAACCATATTCTTTTCATTGGAGCCCAACATTTTCAGCACATGCTTCAGAGCAGCTGTTAGGGCAGTCCTGGAGTGTAGGGATCATTAGCATCTGCTCATTGCTTTTCCGATCCGAGAACAGCTTTGGATCCCTGGAAATGCCTTGTGCTTATATATGCCTAGGTTTTAGTGTTCAGACCAGGATATTGTATTCTGGTGGAACACACGCACTCCGGTGAAGTAGAATAGGACTCCAGCATAGCGTAAACTGGACGGATCCGTTATGCAGGCCATAGACGTCTACTATGACGGAATGCCTCTAAATGCATTCCGTCATAGAATTGCGTTATGGTCCGTGGTAACAGGATGCAGAACGCAATTCAGTAAATACCACAACACGAACCCGCACGCGAACTCATCCCTATTGAAATTAATGGAGAGCACACCGTACACGAGTGCTGCACTCTCCTTCAGTTTTTAGGGCCGTTCTGGAGATAGGTGGGACCCTCACCGATTTGACATTGCTGGCATATCCTAGCCATATGCCACAAATGTCTGAGATGATAAAACCCCTTTAGGTGTTATTAGCCACGTCAAAAAATAGCACAAACTTCGCAAAAAGTCCTGTTTCAGACGGACGTGTGTAGGCCAGGAAATACTACTGACCACAGTGATTGGCTGCAGCAGTCACATGCCATTTACCTGCATGTTATTGTGACATGCAGGTATACAGGACATCGCCACTGTAGTCTGTAAACAGACAACGGGAGCAGGGCCAGACCAGCGGCACTGGAAAAAAACTTTAGAAAATTATTTTGTATTAAAGGGGTTTTCCTATTAGTGAAAGAGGGATCGTCGTTTAAACAGCACAATCTGCTGCCCAGAAACTATATGTGCCTGCACTAAAGACAGTATCACCCGATGAACAAGTGTTTCGCTCGATCGGATGATCTTCTCCACCTTTGCATGACCAGATTGTTGGGAAGAGCGCTCTGAAACATTCATACCCGATTTTTGCAGCGTGTAAATCCACCCTAAGTGCTTTATTGGTGTCTCTGGGCATGCGCAAGCACTTCTACTACATTCTCTACTCTGCCGAATATGATGATTCCAGGGAGAAGACGAAACGTTTTACCAACTATTCTGCCAGTGAGGACAGGATTTGGTCAGTTATCTTTCACGTGACACCGGGGAGTTATGGGAGCGTGGCTGTACGCTCAACTATGCAATTCTGTCCAAGATGCAGAAGTGAAAGGATCTCATGGGGAGATGCAAGTAATGAGAAAATAAGTTTCTTGCCCCTACAATCGGCCCATTGGCAGCATTTTGATTAGCTTATGTGGTACACGTTGTGGGTAATTCTTTCAGAAGATCTTTCATGACTGGAAATAATTTATACTTCAGGTTATTAAGGTTCTGGCGGGAAACTCCTTAATCTTGTTTGGTTTTCTTGTATTACAGTCTCCAGAAGGCGCTGAAGCCAAGGATTCCGGCAAAGCAAGCAAGCAAGAGGTAATTGCGTAAGGTTGCCTTACCTGGGAATTGCTCAGCCACAGGTTTTCCAGAAATGGTGTTGATATGTTATTACTATCTGCCATTTGTAAGATTTGCACAAATATTCAGATCTACCTAACATTAAAGTAATACTGTTTTTGTTTCTTGTAGCCAACCAGAAGATCGGCAAGATTGTCATCAGTAAGTAATTATTTGTATTTTATTTATCACTGGCATCTTCAACCTTTGTGAACCACCTTTGGTCTCAAGATGGCATGTGTCGAAAGTTTCCATAGGGCCACAATAATACTCTGTTCCATGCAGAGGAATATTATTATTATTATTATTATTTTTAAATAAAAGCATACTTTTAAATGGGGTTGTCTAGGATTTTGATAGCCTATCCTCAGTATAGATCATCAATTTCAGTTCAACAGGGGTCCAACACCCCGCAACCACCCACTAATCAGCTGTTACATAGCCACAAGGTAACAGCAGATCTGTAGTGGTTGTCAGACCCAACACCGATTTGATATTGATGGCCTATGCGGAGGATAGGCCATGAGTTTCAAAATCCTGGACAACCCCTTTTAAGGGCTTTTTCACACGAGTGAGTTCATTGCAGAAATCGCGCTTCGTGTCAGCGTGATACTCTGTCCTGGACTTGCAGGAGCACAGCATTATCATGATTTATAATGCTATGTGCCTCTGCCTGTCCTTACTTCTACAGGATCATGGTGACCTAAAGCTGTCAGTATGATCCTGTAGAAAGAAGGTCAAGCAGAGGCACATAGCATTATAAATCAGGATAAGTCCAGAACGGAGGCTCACACTCGCGCACCGAGCATGATTCCCACAATGGACTCGTTGGTGTGAAACGGCCCTAAGGATGCTCATATATGGTGTAGTCCGGCTTCAGGATCCGCATGCAGATTACCGCTAAGTTCCTGGCTGCATCTGTACTTGCTGTTTGTAATAATAGCAAGTATAGGTGTAGTCAGGCAATTGGAAGTAATTCGCAAGTGGATGCCTCAGCAGGACCGCCCTCTGTACAGGTACTGTTATAGCAGTAAAAATAATTAGTTGAGGCATCAACTCAATACCATGAGCACATACATCATATAGCCTATGGCAAATTATATTGAAGTAGGCAGGCAGCGTACGAAATGTGCAAAAAGTCAGTACATGTGCTAACACTTGCTCTGTTATTAGTGAAAGCAAATAATAATCAATAGATTGTAAGTGTGGAGGTACATAGGTTAAAGGAGTTGCCAACCCCTGTGGTCCTAACCTGTGCCTCATGAAACATAATACTGTACTCACCCGTCTGCAGAGTCCCCACGGGACCAAAAAGTGGCTTGGTCATGTGACTGCTCCAGCCAGTCACAGTCCTCAGCGGTGACATCTGCTTGAACAATACGTTACAGCAGTGATGTTCCAGCAGATGTGTCTGTGATACGCCACAGAGTTACCTTGTAGAAGCATGGCGAAACTGCGGACAGGTGAGCGTGGTGCTTTGTTTTATGGGGCACAGGTTAGGACCATAGGGATCGCTGGCTTGTAGGCTGGAAACGCCTTTCAGATACCTTTAGTGTACAAATATGGCGGTGAAACTGTTTGGTTTTATAAAAAAATATATATATTTTTCCTCTGCTAATTTGAAAATGTGATTTTTACCTAAATCTTTTCAATGTCTTAGAAACCTGCCCCTACTAAAGCTGAAGCAAAACCAAAAAAAGCTGCAGCCAAGGTAAACTTTTTATTCTGCTCTTGGTCATTTTCTATACTGAAATTAATGCATATAAAAATAAATAACCGTGGAATGAACAGAACAATCATTGCTTTATCATTTCCACAAACAAATATTGCTGGGCCATTCCGTGCATTGGGGACCGCAATTTGCGGTCCACAGTGCACGGGCAACATCCGTGCGGCTGCTGCAGAAGGACGCAGACCCTTTCGGCTTGAATGGGTCCTTGATCCATCGGAACAGAGAAAAAACCCACGGAAGCACTGCAGATTTCCTTGCCTCTGTTCTGCACCACACCTTCTGGATTTCGGGCCCTTTCAAGTGTTTGTGTGCCGCAATACAGGCACAGCCGGGCACACGTTTGTGTAAATGAGCAATTCATGGAAGAGATTTAGAAAACGGTCTGTCCATACCAACCAATTATAGGGTAGTTTTTATGTTCTGTTCTTGGAAGGTATACTCTGGTTGCTGAGGGGCAGCAAAGGTGGTTTCTCTTACACAGTTTTCATTATTTTAGCTTTTTGTGTACATAGAATAGCTGTCTACCTGTACCTACTAGTTGTATATTGATCTCTGATTAGTTACATGGTAATAAATATTCAGTAATTTGAATGGATCATTATTAATGACATAAATTGACATATAGATGGTCAGTCCAACTCTCCAATTCTCGTGCAAAGTTCATTTATTTCAGTAATGCAACTTAAAAGGTGAAACTAATATATGAGAGACTCATTACATGCAAAGTGAGATATTTCAAGCCTTTGTTATAATTTGGATGATTATGGCTTATAGCTTATGAAACCAAAAAGTCACAATCTCAGGTCCCCTTTGCTCAGGGGGTATGGATTATTAGATGACTAGAGTGTGACACTTTTAACCTAGAATATTGAACCTTTTCACAAAATTCTAATTTTAAGTTGCATTACTGAAATAAATTAACTTTTGCACGATATTCTAATGTTTCATATGTATAGAATAAAATGTTAGGGATCAGCCAGTAATTGTTCCTCTCAATAAAGGGTTGTTCACATTGGGGGCCCGTCCCCTCTGCTGGTTTCCGGTTCCTCATCTCCACTGCTGCCTCTCTGGTCTCCGTGTGTCAACTTTGTTTGACGCGGGTCACATGGCCGCTTCAGTGGAGCCGGAACCCATCAACAGGGAGCAGGTTTGGCGCCCTGCAAGGAAGAAGTTTGCTTGAACAGCTAGTTTTTAAGAGTCAGTAGGAACTCGGTCTGTACTGCTGACTGTTTCCGCCCAACCCAAAGTCCTTACGGACCAATAAAATGTTGTTTTGGTTTTATTTCATTGCAATGTAATTCCCATCTTGTGATTGGTGGAGGGTCTAACCTCTGGGACTCCTACCCAATCCAGAGAATGAAGGAGCTGCACCTCTAGTTTAGCGCTGCAGGCCTTTCACTGGTTTTGCCTGCACAGTGTCACTTCCAGCCACTGGTTTTGCAGAGAACTCTCTAGCTTGGTCCAGTTGACTTGTTAGACCCCCACCAGTCTTAGTGATGGAGCATGCCACCACTTTCTCAAATATAAATCGCCTTTTAAAAGTTCAGGGGATATAAATCTGTCCTGTAGCAAGCCCTGAAACTGTGATGGTCACATCTCCCAGAAAACTATGTATTCACTGGAAGTAAACCATGAAAGCTCACATCAAATTACTGTAAACTCCGTTCATGAGGAATTGATACAAAGATTATATAGGAAACTGGAATAACTTTTATTCAATAAATATACTTTATATGCCGAAATTGGGAAACCAGTTTTGTTTTTTGTTGCATTTAAACATGTTTGTTGTGGGAATTGTAGTTTTTATTTTAATTTTTCCCATTTGCATTAAAGAAGGAGCCAGCAACAAAGGGTAACAAAGGTGCTAAAGGGAAGAAAGAAGAAAAACAAGAAACTGGAAAGGAAGGTACTGCTCCATCTGAAAATGGTGAAAATAGAGCTAATGAGGTACATTTCACGGACTGAATCAGTGGTGGTGTTTTATAGTCGTACAACCATTGATTTGCATGTTCATAATGCTTCTTCTTATTGACGAAATGTTATTACAGATTCGCATCTCTCGCTCCACTGTTAATGTTTCCACATCCAGAGGTGCCATGCCCAGCACACTGTCAATAAAAGGGCAGATTGAAACAGTGAAAGTTAAGGGTACGGTAGATCGTTATATTTTTGTGTGCAGTGCATAGAAAGCTAGTGGTGTGGTGCTTATTCTGTGTGGAAAATTATGGAAGCTTTCAGGTAAGGCTTCTTGGGTTTGTAAGTCTTAACTTTGGTAAGTTAAACGGACGTATTCTTGGCATAAAACAGGTCTATTCGCATTCTATATTTTCTTCTACAGAAGTTTTTTTTTTCCCTTGAGTTATAGAAAAACACTTTAGTTGAGTAGATGAGGGTTGGGGTCTGTATCAACCCTGCTCAAATTGTTCTGATTGTTCTCGCTTTTTTTTTTTTCCCATCTCTTTAGGCACAGAAAACTGAAGCAGTTGGTGACAAAGAATGAAATGGTCATGGAAATTTTTCGTTGATTTTACGTACCTCTTGAACTTTAAGAAAAAAAAACAATATTTTTCTCAAGTATTTTGTAAATGCTAATTTTTTTAGGACAACTGTAGTTTAACTTTTACATATATAAAGTACATGAACATACTCCTCTCCTCTACATAATCAATGCTTTGCTGATTCTGATTTTCTTCATTGTCTGCAACTTTAAAAAAAAAAAAAATCTCAAAACTTTAGCATTAGTGGGTATGTTTGAGGCTGTTTAGCATATCTACTTTTATTGCTTTTAAGAAGACAAACTAAAAAAAAAAAAATCTTGTGCAAATAGTGTTGTTGTTTTGTTTTTACTGTGCATTTGAGATTTTTCCATGGCATTTTCTATAGCAATAATTAGTGGTGCTTTTGTACATAACGGTTTTGTGGTTTTGAAAATGACTAAATTGTTGTGACCATCTGCTGTTTTTATTTTTTTCTGTTTTTCATTTAAGGTAAAAATAAAAAGGTATCGCCTTTTAATTGTGTTTTGATTTTATTATATAACTATGACACTCAGGGCTCAAGCAGACGTCCGTTGCCCGGCTGTGGCCGTATTGCGGCCCGCATAGAGCGGGTCTGCAATAATCTGACACTGGCCGTGTGCACCCCGCATTACGGATGCAGACCCATTCACTTGAACGAGTCTGCAATCCGGTTTGGAATGGAGGCACGGATCGAAAGCACTACAGAGTGCTTCCGTGGGTTTTCTGTTTGTGCCTCCACACCGCAAAAAAGTAGTGCATGCACTACTTTTTTGCAGTGCGGATCCATTCAAGTGAATGGGTCCGCGATCCGCATGCGTTGGCCCCACGGTCAGTTCCCATGCATTGCGGACTGCCATAGACTGTATAGTACTACATAGCTTGGTGTCATCTGCAAAAATAGAAATGGTGCTATTAATCCTGTCCTCGATATCATTAATAAATAAATTAAATAATAGAGGGCCCAGCACTGAACCTTGGGATACACCACTTATAACCCAGGACCATTTTAAATGGGAATCATTGACCAACACTCTGGACACGGTCCTTCAGCCAGTTTTCAATCAAATTACAAACTATACTTTCCAAGGCTATAGACCTTACGTTACCTATTAAACGTCTATGAGGAACAGTAGCAAAAGCCTTAGCAAAATCCAGAAACACTACATCCACAGCCGCCCCTCTGTCCAGGCTACTACTCACCACCTCATAAAAACAAATCCAGTTAGGCTGCGTTCACACGGGCGAGATTTCCGCGCGGGGGCAATGCGGTAGGTGAACGCATTGCACCCGCACTGAATCCGGACCCATTCATTTCTATGGGGCTGTTCACATGAGCGATGATTTTCACGCATCACTTATGCGTTGCGTGAAAATCGCAGCATGCTCTATTTTCTGCGTTTTTCACGCAACGCAGGCCCCATAGAAGTGAATGGGGTTGCGTGAAAATCGCAAGCATCCGCAAGCGGATGCGGTGCGATTTTCACGCATGGTTGCTAGGTGACAGTCTATAAACTGTATTATTTTCCCTTATAACATGGTTATAAGGGAAAATAATAGCATTCTGAAAACAGAATGCTTAGTAGGTGATCAATTGAGGGTTAAAAAAAACTAACTCACCTTCTCCTTGTTCGTGTAGTTCTCCCGGTCTTTAGTTCTTTAAAAGATGAACTATGGGCTAAAGGACCTTTGGTGACGTCAGATCACATGCTCCAATCACATGGTACATCACCGCTTGTGAGCTCCGTTTGAAGGCTCTCACAAGCGGCCCAGAACGCATCCGTCCAGCCCCAATGCATTCTGAGTGGATGCAGATCCGCTCAGAATGCCTCAGTCTGGCTCCGCTTGGCCTCCATTCCGCTCAGCAGGCGGACACCCGTTCGTGCGGAGCCAAACGGATCCGTCCAGACTTACAATGTAAGTCAATGGGGACGGATCCGTTTGAAGTTGACACAATATGTCGCAATTTTCAAACGGATCCGTCCCCCATTGACTTTCAATGCAAAGTCTGGACGGATCCGTCTGACTAACTTTCACACTTTAGATTTTTTTTGTTCTGAACGGATCCCATCGTTTGCATTATAGGAGCGGATCCGTCTGTGCAGACACCAGACGGATCCGCTCCGAACGCAAGTGTGAAAGTAGCCTAACTCTGCCTTTTCCTTATCCTCAGTGATTACTACCCCCCCGTTTTACCATTATTTAGTGGACCTACCTGCTCAGACCTAGGTTTTTTAGCATTTATATATTTAAAGAATTTTTTGGGGATTTGTTTTGCTCTCTTTTGCTACCTGCTGTTCGTTTTGTATTTTTGCTAATTTTATCTCCTTTTTACAGATTTTATTAAGCGCTTTGTAATCTTCAAACGCTACATCTGACCCCTCAGATTTGTACTTTTTAAATGCCTTTTTGTCTTTTATTGCCCTTTTTACAGTAGCTGTAAGCCATGGGGGGTTTAATTTTAGCAGTTTATACTTGTTACCTAAAGGAATAAATTTTTTAGTGCAGTTACTTTAATGTGGATTTAAAGCTCTCCCATTTATCCTCAGTATTATGTGACAGTAGCTCCTCCCAGTCTATGGCCTCAAATGCTGCCCTCAACCCAGGGAAATTGGCCTTTTTAAAATTCAGTGTCTTTGCTCTGCCTGACAGTTTGCTTCTTATAGTTTAGAGGGAATATAATTATATTGTGGTCACTATTACCTAGTAAATCAAAAAAAGGCAGTTGTCGAGGCTCACCTGGTCCCAAGTTGCAGTGGAAGCACGGATATTCACCAGGAACTAAGTGATGGTAGAGATATAAATGAAGAAGGAGATCCAGCTTCCAGGCAACATATAGGTGCTTTAATGAAAAGGTGCTAAAATCCAAATATGTACATCAGGTCTACGCGTTTCAGATCAATAAATTCAGATCCTTACTCATGAGCAAGGATCTGAATTTATTGTTCTGAAACGCGTAGACCTGATGTACATGTCTGGATTTTAGCACCTATACAGGGCTCCAGATGGCGACCAAAATGCTCTGCCTTGCCGCCGCCGATGTTCTTCTCAGTAGTGCAGTGGAGAAGGAGTCTCTCCCTCCCCCCTGTGCTGCCTCCGCCAATAAGAAGAGAGATGGGAGGAGGAGAAGGAGGTGCTGTGTCCTCTGCGCCACCAATGAAGATAACTGACCGGTTAATACAAATACAGGATGCGGGTGCCGGAATCAAATAGCCAGCACCCGACCTCCATGACGGGGCTGCGATCAGCGGCAGTTAACCCTTCAGGTGCGATACCTGAGGGGTTAACTGCTGCTGATCGCAGCCCCCTGTCATAGAGGTCGGGTGCCGGCTATTTGATTCCGGCACCCGCCTCCTGTATTTGTATTAACAGGTCAGTTATCTTCATTGGTGGCGCAGTGCGGCCCCCCCCCTTGCCAGTATAATAAACATTGAGTGCGCCCCCCCCCAGTATAATAAACATTGGTGGTGCAGTGGGAAGTGCCAATGAGAGTTAAAGGGTTTCTGTCACCCCATTAAACCGTTTTTTTTTTCTTTACTAATAATCCCTATAGTGCGATCTCATGATACATAAGAAAATTAATCATTTTGGTTCAGTAGAATTTGCTAAAAATCGATTTTTAAAATATGCTAATTACCTTGCTACCAGCAAGTAGGGCGGCTACTTGCTGGTAGCAGCCGCATCCTCCGATGGTAATGACGCCCCCTCGGCATGCTGATTGACAGAGCCAGGGAAGGGAATCGTTCTCTGCTGGCGCTGTTAGAATTTGAAATCTCGCGCCTGCGCCGTACCTGTCTTCAATCGGCGCAGGCGCACTGAGAGGCGGCCGCTCGCTCGACCGCTCCATCCTCAATGCGCCTGCGTCGATGACGTCATCAAGTACACCCGGAAGAGAAGACGCCGGCATCGCAGGAAGGAGGCGGAGAGTCTGGTGACGTCGCTGGATGCTCGAATCAGGTAAGTATGTACATAATAAGCATGCTGCCACAAAAACCAACGAAATGGGAATAAATAATTTTATAAAAATGACAGTTATTAACACTATACCACCAACGATTATTAATAATAAATCTCTTCCGGGTGTACTTGATGACGTCATCGACGCAGGCGCATTGAGGATGGAGCGGTCGAGAGAGCGGCCGCCTCTCAGTGCGCCTGCGCCGATTGAAGACAGGTACGGCGCAGGCGCGAGATTTCAAATTCTAACAGCGCCAGCAGAGAACGATTCCCTTCACTGGCCCTGTCAATCAGCATGCCGAGGGGGCGTCATTACCATCGGAGGATGCGGCTGCTACCAGCAAGTAGCCGCCCTACTTGCTGGTAGCAAGGTAATTAGCATATTTTAAAAATCGATTTTTAGCAAATTCTACTGAACCAAAATGATTAATTTGCTTATGTATCATGAGATCGCACTATAGGGATTATTAGTAAAGAAAAAAAAAAAACTGTTTAATGGGGTGACAGAAACCCTTTAAAAAAAAATATATAAAAAATTAACTCTCCTCCTTCAATTGCTCGCGCAGCTGCCGGTCTCCTGTTCTTTCTTCAGGACCTGTGGTGACGTCACTGAGCTAATCACATGGTCCATTACCATGGTGATGGATCATATGATGTACCATGTGATGACCACCGTGATGTCACCACAGGTCCTGAAGAAAGAACAGGAGACCGGCATCTACACGATCAATTGGAGGAGGTGAGTTAATTTATTTAAAAAAAATTTTAACCCTCATTGGCACTGCCCACTGCGCCACCAATGTTTATTATATGGGGGGGAGCGCACTCAATGTTTATTATACTTGGGGGGGGGGGGGGGGCGCACTGGCGCCACCAATGTTTATTATCCTGGGGTGTATATAATGTTTATTGTATTGACCTTCTACTATGCATTCTGTATTAAAGAATGCTATTATTTTCCCTTATAGCCATGTTATAAGGGAAAATAACACAGTGAATAGACTTTCATCTTAGCAACCATGCGTGAAAATCGCACCGCATCCACACTTGCTTGCGGATGCTTGCGATTTTCACGCAGTCCCATTAACTTCTATGGGGCCTGTGTTGCATGAAAACGCACAACATAGAGCATGTTGCGATTTTCACGCAACGCATAAGTGATGCGTGAAAATCACCTCTCATGTGCACAGCCCCATAGAAGTGAATGGGTCCGGATTCAGTGCGGGTGCAATGCGTTCACCTCACGCATTGCACCCGCGCAGAAATCTCACCCATGTGAAAGGGCCTAAGGGTGAATAGGACAAGGGTTCCAGCCCCTAAGGGGGCTAATAGTAAGTAAAAAAAAAACACAAACACTAAGGCTACTTTCACACTTGCGGCAGTGTGATCCGGCGGGCAGTTCCATCAGCGGAACTGCCTGCCAGATCCGCCGATCTTGATGTGATTGAAAGCATTTATGAGATGCATCCGGATGCGGATCCATCTCACAAATGCATTGCAAGAACGAATCCATCTCTCCGCTTGTCATGCGGACAGACGGATGCGTCTTGTATCTTTTTACACATTTTTACCGGCATGCGCAGACCGGAAGGACGGATCCTGCATTCCGGTCTTTTGAATGCCGGATCTGGCACTAATACATTCCTATGGGGAAAAATGCCGGATCCGGCATTCAGGGAAGTCTTCAGGTTTTTTTTCGCCGGAGATAAAACCGTAGCATGCTGCCGTTTTATCTTTTGCCTGATCAGTCAAAACGACTGAACTGAAAACATCCTGATGCATCCTGCATGCATGGGGATATGACGGATCAGTTCTTTTCCGGTATAGAGCCCCTGTGACGGAACTCTATGCCGGAAAAGAAAAACGCTAGTGTGAAAGTACCCTAAAATATTAAAGGGCTTCTGTCACCCCACAAAGCTCATTTTTTTTTTTTTGGATAGTTAGATTCCTCATAGCGCGATATAGGAGAATATAATAGTCTTACTTACTTTCATGCGGCCGATTCTTTATAAAACGAAGTTTTATAATATGTAAATGAGGGCTCTACCAGCAAGTAGGGCGTCTACTTGCTGGTAGCCGCAGCAGAAATCCGCCCCCTCGCCGTGTTGATTGACAGGGCCAGCCGTGATCTCCTCCTCCGGCCGGCCCTGTCAGTAATTCAAAAATCGCGCGCCTCTGGTCATTCGGCGCAGGCGCTCTGAGATGAGGAGGCTCCTCTCCTCAGCACTCCCTCAGTGCGCCTGCGCCGATGACGTCTTCTGTTTCGGTGATGTCATCGGCGCAGGCGCACTGAGGGAGTGCTGAGGAGACGAGCCTCCTCATCTCAGAGCGCCTGCGCCGAATGACCAGAGGCGCGCGATTTTTGAATTACTGACAGGGCCGGCCGGAGGAGGAGATCACGGCTGGCCCTGTCAATCAACACGGCGAGGGGGCGGATTTCTGCTGCGGCTACCAGCAAGTAGACGCCCTACTTGCTGGTAGAGCCCTCATTTACATATTATAAAACTTCGTTTTATAAAAAATCGGCCGCATGAAAGTAAGTAAGACTAATATATTCTCCTATATCGCGCTATGAGGAATCTAACTATCCAAAAAAAAAAAAATGAGTTTTGTGGGGTGACAGAAACCCTTTAAGTTTAAAACCCCCCTTTCCCAATTTTACATATAAAAAATATATACAATAAATAAATATATCACATAGCGCTGCATCCGAAAAGTCCAAACTATTAAATTATTAAAAAATATCTCCTATGTGGTGAGCATTTAGTCACCTTGTCACCCCAAAAAATAGGATAGGACTGTTCTATTGTGGGCCGAACGTTTCATAAAATGCGAAATGCACGTGTCTTTTTTGGGTGTTTTTTTTTTTGAGTATCGCAATACTTTTTTATGGTGACGAAAGCGAATCAAAATTTTGGTATTGAAACAACCCTATGCCCATCTGATCGGCGTAGCGTTGTCACGATACCAAAATTTTGATTCGGTTTCGATTTGGCGACTAAAAATTTAATTTGGCTCCTAAATTTTTCAGTTCAGGAGCCAATGGCTACTAGGTATTTTTTTTAGTCTGGAGCACTGCTATATGTTGTTTGGAAGCTGGATCTCCTTCATTTATATCACTATTACCTAGTGTTCCACGAACAGTAACATTTCCAACAAGCTCTGCATCATTAGAAATTACCAGATCCAACAGAGCATTGCCTCTAGTGGGAGCGTCTACAAACTGGCCCATAAAGTGGTCCTGCAGCAAGTTTATGACCACTGTACAAGCTTGTGCAGCCCACTCTATTTGGTTACACAGTTGCATTTCTATCTCCTCTGTGATGTTAGGGGGGGCCTATAGATTACACTAAGTATTATTTTTTTTCCCCCCTCGCCTATGACAGCACCCTTGGATAGTGTCCGCCCCCTCCTCAGCACAGGAAACGCAACCATTTGAAAAGAAGGTACCGACCCCCTTCATGCCAGTTCTGTTTCCTGTCCTAAGGGACAGGTCTTGGATTCACACCACACCACAAAGGAGAGCTGCGGGCGCCCCATGTGAGTAACTTAAGAGGAGGGCCTACCTGGCGGTGTAAGTCTTCTTTAAGAAGCCGCTGCAGAAATCTGGATCTCTGTCTCTTCCCCCCGCTCCGGTCCCTTCTGCGTCGGGAGGCTTGTTTCAGGTCTCCTGAGTGGTGACCCTCTGTGGCCGTGTTCCACATGTTCGGCTGCCAGCGTCTGACATCACTTCCGGTTTCGGTGGTTGGCGCTCACGTCACTTCCAGTTTCGGTGGTTGGCGCTGATGTCACTTCTGGACGCCGATATTGCTCAGGGCAGTGGAAGGAAGCATGTGCTGCTGAAGACCGGAAGTGGGAGGAGCTGGTGGGCGCCCGGCAGAGTTCAAGTTCAGCCAGCTCACACTGCTAGCTGGAGAAGAAGCTAGCAGCATTTGTCTAACATGGACCAGTCACAGCGCGCAGAACCCACTGAAACCACCAATGAGTCTTCAGTACCACGGTGGGGTAAGAGGGGTTAATACCCCAGATTTCTAGAATTCTTATGGGGCTATTTTTATGTTTAGGTGTCCAAAGAAAGTAGAAGGGTCTCCAGATCCAGAGATAAGTGGTGTGCTATTTGTAAGAAAAAGCTACCCTCCGGCTGCGGGAAGCCTATTTGCCAAGTCTGCCCCCATCTCTTATGACAAGTCTTAAACAGATGATCCGGGACGAAGTAAAAGAGTCAGTAAAGGAGTCGGTTAATAGCCTCCTAGAGAACCGCCCCAGCACCTCTGCAGCCGCGTCTATTCCCCCCTTCAGCGACCATGAATTATTGTCAGGATTGGAGGAAGAGGGAGAAGGACAATCATCAAATGAATCCTTTGATGATCATATAGCGGGAAGACCACTGTTTCAGACAGAAAATATTAGCTCTTTACTTAGTAGTTCGAGCTACCATGGGGCTAGATGATTATAAAGAACTACAGTCTGTTAGAGACTCCATGTTTGAAGGTCTGGGCCCAAAAAAGATAAAATGGTTTGACGTCCACGAAAATATTTCTGCAGTTATTAAAAAGGAGTGAAGCAGACCAGATAGAAAGTTTTTTTTATTCCCTTGAAACTTAAATACCCGTTTGATGAGGAAGTTTCGGCGGCGTGGGATAGAGCCCCAAAATTAGACGCCCCTGTGGCTAAAATTTCTAGAAAGGCAGCCCTTCCCTTTGAAGACTCTGGGAGTTTAAAGGATCCTATGGATAGAAGGGCTGAGATTTACTTAAAAAAGAGCTGGGAGGCAACGGCGGGTGCCTTTAGACCTGCTTTTGCTGCCACCTCTGTTGCTAGGTCACTTAAGATTTGGATAGAGGAGCATATTAAAGAGGGAACCCCAAGGGAAGAGTTGCTTTCCTCCTTTCCAACCATATTTAATGCAATAGATTTCCTTGCGGATGCTTCTGCGGACTCTTTGAAGTTCTCGGCCAGAAGCCTCCAAAAAGCAGCAGCAATGACGCCAGAGCCCCGGTAGGAGGTCGGCTTTTACTTTTCGCAGAACATTGGAGGAGAATATCAAACAGCCCTTGGATAATCTCTATCCTTTCAGAAGGCTACAAGATAAATTTTCTGAGACTGCTGCCAGAAAGATATGTTGTAACAGACTATCGTTCCAGTCCCCAAAAGCAAGCAGCCTTGGTTTCAGAAGTATCTTCCCTTCTAGCAAAAAATGTTCTGTCAGAAGTCCCAATTCAGGAAAGAAAAAGGGTTTTTTATTCAACTCTCTTTTTTGTAAAAAAAAAACGAATGGCTCCTACCATACAATAATAAACCTAAAATTGCTGAACAAGTTCCTAGTGTACGAGAAATTTCGTATGGAAACAATCAAGTCTATGATACTAAATCTGTTTCCAGAGTGTTTCATGGCATCCCTTAGGGATGCATACTACCACGTCCCCATACATCCCAATCATCAGAGATACCTGAGAGTAGCGGTTCAGTTGGAGGACAGAATACTCCACTTACAATTTCGGGCTCTTCCCTTTGGACTATCTCAAGCCCCCAGGGTATTCACGAAAATTGTGGTGGAGATGATGGCCCATCTGAGAGAGAGGGATCTGGTGGTCATTCCATACCTAGACGACTTCCTCCTTCTCTCTCAGACGTCGGAACAGCTAATGGGGCAGATTTCATGGTTCAGAGAGACATTAGACAGATTGGGTTGGGACCTGAACCTAGAGAAGTCCAATCTTGTGCCGAGTCAGTTGTGCACCTTTTTAGGGATGACCCTAGACTCAAGGCAGCAGATTTGTTCTCTTCCCCTTCACAAGGCTCGCCTAATCATATCCCAGGTTCAGGGACAAAGGTTCCACCACGTGACCCGAAAGTACTGGATAAATGCCGGCTGGACAAAGAATGGTGTTCCTCATCAGCGTGGAAGCATCTGTGTGTTGGAGAAGCCATGTCCCTACCTGCTGACAAGTCCGCAGACCCTCCAAAAGGCCCTAACCCCGTTAAGCTTTCTGATGGATGCTTCTTTGTTTGCATTTTTCTTTTTGTACACCATGGAGTTTAATGGTGAAGTTTCCTACTTAATTTAATTACTCCTAAGCTCTTCCTGAAGGGGTTATTTTTTTATTGCAGGGTGTTAAGGGAAATATTAATTATTGATATTTTGGATCATACCAATAATTAATATTCATAAATAGGTGTTAGTCGTCTATTGATGACTCCGCCTATTTACCTAAAATATGAATACACTCTGATTGCCTTACGCTACACTGAACTAAATGCGACTTTCTACTACTATACTACGGCGGTCACTAAAAACACTATACACTGTATGTTATGAATAAAGAAATATTTATTACACAAATACAATTTATTACGCTATATCTATATATATATACACTCACCTAAAGAATTATTAGGAACACCATACTAATACGGTGTTGGACCCCCTTTTGCCTTCAGAACTGCCTTAATTCTACGTGGCATTGATTCAACTTGGTGCTGATAGCATTCTTTAGAAATGTTGGCCCATATTGATAGGATAGCATCTTGCAGTTGATGGAGATTTGGGGGATGCACATCCAGGGCACGAAGCTCCCGTTCCACCACATCCCAAAGATGCTCTATTGGGTTGAGATCTGGTGACTGTGGGGGCCATTTTAGTACAGTGAACTCATTGTCATGTTCAAGAAACCAATTTGAAATGATTCGAGCTTTGTGACATGGTGCATTATCCTGCTGGAAGTAGCCATCAGAGGATGGGTACATGGTGGTCATGAAGGGATGGACATGGTCAGAAACAATGCTCAGGTAGCCCGCGGCATTTTAACGATGCCCAATTGGCACTAAGGGGCCTAAAGTGTGCCCAGAAAACATCCCCCACACCATTACACCACCACCACCAGCCTGCACAGTGGTAACAAGGCATGATGGATACATGTTCTCATTCTGTTTACGCCAAATTCGTACTCTACCATTTGAATGTCTCAACAGAAATCGAGACTCATCAGACCAGGCAACATTTTTCCAGTCTTTAACAGTCCAATTTTGGTGAGCTCGTGCAAATTGTAGCCTCTTTTTCCTATTTGTAGTGGAGATGAGTGGTACCCGGTGCGGTCTTCTGCTGTTGTAGCCCATCCGCCTCAAGGTTGTGCGTGTTGTGGCTTCACAAATGCTTTGCTGCATACCTCGGTTGTAACGAGTGGTTATTTCAGTCAACGTTGCTCTTCTATCAGCTCGGCCAATTCTCCTCTGACCTCTAGCATCAACAAGGCATTTTCGCCCACAGGACTGCCGCATACTGGATGTTTTTCCCTTTTCACACCATTCTTTGTAAACCCTAGAAATGGTTGTGCGTGAAAATCCCAGTAACTGAACAGATTGTGAAATACTCAGAGCGGCCCGTCTGGCACCAACAACCATGCCAAAATTGCTTAAATCACCTTTCTTTCCCATTCTGACATTCAGTTTGGAGTTCAGGAGATTGTCTTGACCAGGACCACACCCCTAAATGCATTAAAGCAACTGCCATGTGATTGGTTGACTAGATAATTGCATTAATGAGAAATAGAACAGGTGTTCCTAATAATTCTTTAGGTGAGTGTATATTTATATATCAATAGTTATAAATATATATATACATATATACATATAGACGCACACACCGCAATACAAACCTAACTACTCTACACAATTCAATTCCACCCCACACACTATCTATACATTACACTTACATACACATACGTAATTACCATCAACCCACCCAACCTATCTACACACTGTCCCTACGGGCAGCTGTGCAGCAGTAAAGGGGTTACTGCTGCAGGGAGCAGTGAAGGGGTAATGCAATACCAGCAATGCAGGGGCTGGTTAACACAGGGTAATGGCCAATGCAGGGCTTGCTGGGTTTTAATGCTCTGCAGGGCAGGGATAGGGTACAGGGGTTAAGGGTAGGGGAGCAAGGCTGGGGTCTGCAGGGGTTAATGTAGCAGGGGTATGGGACAGGGCAGCAAGGGATCCTATTTATACCCTACTTAGACGGTTTCCTGATCACGGCTCATACATCAGATTCTCCTCAGAAGGTTCCAGGTAGTCAGAGACGTCTCTCAGTCCTTAGGCTGGAAATTAAATCTGGAGAAGTCGGACTTGATCCCCACCAAAAAGAAGATCTTCCTGGGGATCCTTCTAGATTTCCACCTTATGACATCCTCTCTCACGGAACAGAAGATCCAGAATATAATAGCAAGAATCTCAGCTTTCCGGTCTCACCCAGGGGTGTCCTTCAGAGAAATTATGGTAGTCCTGGGTTTAATGACCTCAGCCATCCCAGCAGTCAGGTGGGCGCAGTTCCACAGCAGAATACTACAGGCTTTTCTCCTTTCCACCTGGAACAAAAGTTGCTTATCCCTAGACAACAGGGTGTCTCTTCCTCCTCAGGTGAGAGCCTCTCTACAGTGGTGGCTACGACGGGAATATCTGAACCAAGGAGTTCAGTGGAGATCCTCAGACCCAATAGTGATAACTACAGATGCAAGCGGGTCAGGTTGAGGGGCTCATAGCAGAGATCAGCTAGTCCAGGGTGTTTGGAGTCAGGAGTTGCATCCTCTATCCTCAAATTTAAAGGAACTTCTAGCAGTATTCCTAGCCTTAAAAGCCTTTCATCCAGCCATCCATCACAGAGATGTGAAGATTCTGTACGACAACAGAACAACTGTAGCCTATATAAACAAACAGGGCGGCACAAAAAGCAGAAAACTTTGTCAGACAGCGTTCCAGTTATTCTCTTGGGCCCAAAGCCACATAAACTCAATTTCAGCAGTCCATCTAAAGGGAAAAGAAAACGCACTGGCAGATTTTCTGAGCAGAAAACCTCTAAAACCAGGAGAGTGGTCCTTGAACATAAGGATATTTCAGTCAATATGCAACAGCTGGGGAATCCCAATCCTGGACCTCTTTGCCTCCAGAATAAACAGACAGCCTGTCTGAGACAGGTAGATCGATTCTACTCCGTATCTTACGAGGACAGACCAAATGCGTTCTCAAGAGTAGATGCGTTCTCGGGTCCTTGGCCAGAAGGCCTGCTATATGCTTTTAAAAAAAAAATCACAGAAAAAATATATATTTTCATGAATATGGCCAGGGACATCCGCACATTTATTTATCATACCATGCAGGATGTTTTTAGATTTGTTTTTTCTGTTATTTTTTTTGTTTATGTAGTATATGCTTGAGGGAGTGGCACCTTCAAGTGTGAATGCGCTCCTATTTTATCTTGGGAGTAGCATTCCTTTGCACTTTTGCCCTTCCTATCTCATAGACCGCCTTGATTAGGTGGTACATATAGGTGTGCTTGCTCCTCCTCCCATTGGTTGCTTGATGCACATGGAGGTGACTAGGAGCAGCACACCATATGTGCGGGGTCTGCGCTCCTGAACATAGAAGCCTAACGGCTTAGTAGGTTTAGCATAGGACCCGCCTGACCTGAGACCACCATGGCGCTTGATAGGCGGGCACAGATGTGTTTTGATCAAAATATATTGGCTAAGTGTCTCAGATTTGATCATGATTGTGAAACCTGATGAAGGGGAGACTCTGATCCCCGAAACGCGTTGTTTCTATTAAAACAAGAAGAATCCATCCACTAAGACCGTTTCTACCTGTGATTTCGCGCCGACGCAGAACTTCTTTCTTTTACCACAAAATTTCTCTTTGGGGGACTGGACATCCCATCCAAGAGACTACAAAATCTGCTGCTGCAGTCCTGGTATAAAGGTCTCATTTATATTAAGTCTACAGTAGAGTTGTGCCTGCCGGAGCACAACCCTAGAAGGTGAGTTTGGCTATTTCTCACTTTGATATTACCATCTGGTTGAACATACTACCCTATTGTGCACTTTGTTTCTTTTTCTCTGTTTCCCTCTTCCGGAGGGGAATTTAGATTCGTCCTTGGCATATGATTCAGATTTGATCATATCAGAGTGAGGACTTTGTCCATATATAATGCTTGCATCTATTTTATTAAGTGCATTATTACCTTATTTCTGTAATTTTTTTTTTTCCTGCTATATGCTTTTCCCCCAATATCCCTGATTCCCAGAGTCGAGAAAAATAATGGAGGACAAATGCCGTGTAATTCTGATAGCCCCATATTGGCCCAAAAGAACATGGTTCCCCCTTCTGCTAAGCCTCTCGAGCGGGAAGTTCTGGTTTCTCCCTCAGATTACGGACTTTCTTCAGGGCCCGGCCCAGCATCCGGGTGTGCGCCAGTTGAATCTGACAGCGTGGATGTTGAACGTTCCATGTTGAGAGCCAAAGGACTGCCAGAGATGCAGTTATTAACACCCTACTAAATAGAAAGCCTGTCACGTCTAAGATTTATCTTAGGATCTGGAATGCTTTCCTCCGTTTCAGAAAAGATGCCTGGAATCCCACTGTCTTGCCAGAAAGGCCTAGAAGACGGATTAAGGGTTAGTACTCTGAAGGTCCAGGTAGCAGCCCTTAGTGCTTTCCTGGAAGTTAATTTAGCTGATGTAACTTTAATCCGGCGTTTCTTTAAAGGTGCCCATAGGTTAAACCCAGCAGTTCTTCCCTGGGACCTTAGTCTGGTACTTTCTGTACTTATGGATCCTCCCTTTGAACCTCTAAGGAAGATCCCTCTTAGGTCGCTTTCCCTAAAGGCAGCCTTTTTAATTGCTATCACCTCGGCTAGGAGAGTGGGAGAGATCCAGTCCTTATCTTGCCGTCCACCATATCTAACTATTCTGGATGACAGGATGGTTTTAAAACATGAGCCTTCCTTTTTGTCTAAAGTATTTGCAAAATTCCATTGTCAGCAGGAAATTTCATTACCTACCTTCATTCCACAGGCCAGGTCCAGCAAGGACGTTCAGTACCACAATTTAGACGTCAGGAGATGCAATTTGACTTACCTAGAAGCCACTAAGAAGATAAGAAAATCGAATCACCTACTAGTCCAGTCAGTATGCAGGAAAGAACAAAGGTCAAGGGTCTTCAAAAATAACTATTTCCCGCTGGATTAAGATAACCATTGACATGGCATATAGAGAGAGGGGTGCTAGTCCTCCCTTGGGATTGAAAGCCAATTCAACTAGAGCAATTTCTACCTCCTAGGCAGAAGGTGCCTCTGCTTCCCTGGCCCAGATATGTCAGGCTGCTACCTGGTCCAGTCCAAGAACTTTCTTCAAAAACTACAGACTGGATGTTATCTCTAATAGGGACCTTTCCTTCGGGCGTAAAGTCTTGTCTCCAGTGGTCCCTCTCTAGTTTTTTTTTTTTATTCCTCCGTTAATCCTCCTTCTTAGTGTCGTTGGGGAGGCGTATGGAAAAGATGATAATTACACTTATCGGTAAGTGGATTTTCCATTTAGCCTCCACAACGGCACTGGGATTTCCCACCCAAACTTATGTTGATTTGTTGATAATCCTTTGTTGCCTTTTTCATTTCTATGTTCTATACTTTTTCATCAGATAGAGGAAGTATAAATAAATATACCTATTCAGCATCATCTTGGATTTCTCGGATACTTACTGGAGAAGGTAAAGGCTAAATGGAAAATTAAATTACCGGTAAGTGTAATTATCATCTTTCCTGGTCTTTCTCCAGGTTATTCTTCAACCTCCTTTTCCAGATCCAGACATCCCTTTCGTTCCTCATCTAGATTTCGGGGAAGAGATCAAAATAGCGACAGAAACCAAAGTTTTAGATCTAAAGGTTTTGGGGGTAAAGGCTTCCTGATTAGAGGTTCCTCTTCCTAGCCTACGAAACTGCCTCAGCACTGACGCCAGGGGTGCTGTGGGAGGAAGACTGAGTTTTTTTTCTTCCTGCATGGGAAAAAGTAGCAGGAAAATGGGTCATGGGGCTCATAGGAGAAGGTTTAAAGGTTAGATTTTCATTCAAAAACCCCTTAGAAACTTATGATGACAAAGGCTCAAGGTTCGTCACTAGGAATATCTGCTGTGGAGGTAGAAGTCTTAGAGCTGTTAGAGAAGCAGGTTCTAATTCCAGTTCCAGTGGCAGAAAATAAAAAGGGGTTCTACTCTCCTCTATTTCTGATAAAGAAGCCAGAAAACTCTTTCCGCACGATTCTAAATCTAAAACAACTAAACAAATACCTTCTTTTAAGAAAATGTAAGATAGAGACAGTAAAATCAGCAGTTCATCTACTGTATCCCAATTGTTTTATGGCAGTCTTAGTTCTGAAAGATGTGTATTATGACGTCCCCATACACCCTTTGCATCAGCAGTTCCTCAGAGTGGCAGTGACTGTCGAAGGAAGTATTCGTCACCTTCAGTTTCAGACTCTTCCGTTTGGCCTCTCTATGGCCCCCAGAATATTTATGAAGGTGATAGCAGAAGTAGCCTCATTTATAAGGAAAGAGAACATTTTATTCCTGCCTTATCTGGACGGCTTTCTAATTATAGCAGGCTCTCAGCGGGACTGTATGATGGCGGTGCAAAAGGTGAAGGGAATTTTGGAAGATTTAGGCGGGATGATAAATCTAAAAAAATCCTGAATTGTGCTGGAAACTCGTCAGGTGTTTTTCAGTCTTCTCTTGGATTCAGTAGTCCAGAGAGTTTTTCTGATCAAAGAAAAGATACCCTGTGTCCATACAAAGTTGCAGATGCTGAAATCATCTCAGAGCCTGACTATTCGGAAAGCCATGTCAGTCCTGGGGTCACTGACCTCCTGTATTCCAGCGGTAGAATTGGCCCAGTTTCATGCTCGGCAGCTACAGGCAGAGATTCTTCTAGCACTAAAGATGAGTGGGGGATCTTTGGACTCAAGGATGGTAATTTCAAGGAAAACATTAGAAGATCTGTCCTGGTGGGAAGACAGCACAAATCTTGGGGGTGGGGGGCAGTAAATTTTTTGGACCAGATCATTCAAGGACAGTGGTCACCTGTACAGAGACCATTCTCCTCAAACAGAAAAGAGTTTCTGGCTATAAGACTGGCCCTGGAGACAGCAATACCCTTTATTTATTTATTTAAAACATGTGAGGATAATGTCAGACAATCAATCAGCTGTAGCTTACATAAATCATCAGGGGGAAACAAAATCAGTTTCCCATATGAAAGAAGCAGATCTGTTCTTCCAAAATCTGGAGTGGAGGGTCAGTCATATTTCTGCTCTCCACATAAGAAGCAAGGAGAACTTCCAGGTGGACTTCCTGAGCCGTCATCAGCTGAGACAGGGGGAGTGGTCTCTGAACCCTTCAGTTTTTTCGGAGATGGTCAGGCTGTGGGGGCCCCCATCCATCGATCTTTTTGCCACCAGAATAAACAGAAAGGTAGAGAGGTTTTGCTCTCTCATCCCGAGAGAATTCCCAGATGGGGTGGATGCTCTTCTTCAGAAATGGGGTTTCCTCTTAGGCTACGTTTTTCCTCCCTTCCAGCTTTTTCCTCTAGTTCTAAAAAAGATCAGAGACGAGGGTGCAAGAATGATTATGATAGCCCTCTTCTGGCCCAGAAGGGCTTGGTTCTCTCTCCTGACTTCCCTGTCAATAACAGACCCCTGGATTCTACCAGAGATCCCAGACCATCTGATGCTGGGCCCAGTTTGTCATCCAAATGTCAGGGGCCTACACCTTACAGCCTGGAATTTGAAAGGTCATTATTGATTAAACAGGGGTTTTCAGAAGCTCTAGTATCCACCTTACTAAAAAGTAGGAAAGCTGTGACAGTTTCCATCTATGCTAGGGTTTGGAAAAATTCTTAGAATGTTCAGTGATCAAGGCAGGTTCTTTGCCCTCTGAGACTTTGGTAATTCAGATCCTGGAGTTTCTCCAGAGGGGTTTGTCTCTGGGGTCAGCAAAAAACACTCTGAAAGTTCATGTTTCGGGCCTGTCAGCCCTCATTGGTCTAAATTTTGGGTGGTAAGGTTCTTTAAAGCAGTGTCAGTATAGTGGGACCGCGCTGCTCCCTATTCACACAGAGCGTTTTACTCAAATGCAGGTATTTCCTTTATCTGGCTCAAGACAGACACCTCTATGTTGAATCGCAGTGTGCTTCCACGCAGATTGAAAGACTCAGCATGTCATCTTTGTACAGGGAGTGCAGAATTATTAGGCAAGTTGTATTTTTGAGGATTCATTTTATTATTGAACAACAACCATGTTCTCAATGAACCCAAAAAACTCATTAATATCAAAGCTGAATATTTTTTGAAGTAGTTTTTAGTTTGTTTTTAGTTTTAGCTATTTTAGGGGGATATCTGTGTGTGCAGGTGACTATTACTGTGCATAATTATTAGGCAACTTAACAAAAAACAAATATATACCCATTTCAATTATTTATTTTTACCAGTGAAACCAATATAACATCTCAACATTCACAAATATACATTTCTGACATTCAAAAACAAAACAAAAACAAATCAGTGACCAATATAGCCACCTTTCTTTGCAAGGACACTCAAAAGCCTGCCATCCATGGATTCTGTCAGTGGTTTGATCTGTTCACCATCAACATTGCGTGCAGCAGCAGCAACCACAGCCTCCCAGACACTGTTCAGAGAGGTGTACTGTTTTCCCTCCTTGTAAATCTCACATTTGATGATGGACCACAGGTTCTCAATGGGGTTCAGATCAGGTGAACAAGGGGGCCATGTCATTAGATTTTCTTCTTTTATACCCTTTCTTGCCAGCCACGCTGTGGAGTACTTGGGCGCGTGTGATGGAGCATTGTCCTGCATGAAAATCATGTTTTTCTTGAAGGATGCAGACTTCTTCCTGTACCACTGCTTGAAGAAGGTGTCTTCCAGAAACTGGCAGTAGGACTGGGAGTTGAGCTTGACTCCATCCTCAACCCGAAAAGGCCCTACAAGCTCATCTTTAATGATACCAGCCCAAACCAGTACTCCACCTCCACCTTGCTGGCGTCTGAGTCGGACTGGAGCTCTCTGCCCTTTACCAATCCAGCCACGGGCCCATCCATCTGGCCCATCAAGACTCACTCTCATTTCATCAGTCCATAAAACCTTAGAAAAATCTTGAGATATTTCTTGGCCCAGTCTTGACGTTTCAGCTTGTGTGTCTTGTTCAGTGGTGGTCGTCTTTCAGCCTTTCTTACCTTGGTTATGTCTCTGAGTATTGCACACCTTGTGCTTTTGGGCACTCCAGTGATGTTGCAGCTCTGAAATATGGCCAAACTGGTGGCAAGTGGCATCTTGGCAGCTGCACGCTTGACTTTTCTCAGTTCATGGGCAGTTATTTTGCGCCTTGGTTTTTCCACACGCTTCTTGCGACCCTGTTGACTATTTTGAATGAAACGCTTGATTGTTCGATGATCACGCTTCAGAAGCTTTGCAATTTTAAGAGTGCTGCATCCCTCTGCAAGATATCTCACTATTTTTGACTTTTCTGAGCCTGTCAAGTCCTTCTTTTGACCCATTTTGCCAAAGGAAAGGAAGTTGCCTAATAATTATGCACACCTAATATAGGGTGTTGATGTCATTAGACAACACCCCTTCTCATTACAGAGATGCACATCACCTAATATGCTTAATTGGTAGTAGGCTTTCGAGCCTATACAGCTTGGAGTAAGACAACATGCATAAAGAGGATGATGTGGTCAAAATACTCATTTGCCTAATAATTCTGCACTCCCTGTATGGTTCAAAACGCCCACACCTCTATGCTGGATTGCCGTAAGCTCCTCTGCAAGATGTCATAAACCGCACAATAGTGAGAGTACCTCAGGCACAGTTAAAACTCACTGGTTTTATTATACTCACAAAAACAATATGGGTTTTCAGCATATCATTAAAACAGTAGTCTTTCGCACAGCCTGACCCAGGTTTCGCATGTAGCTTCGTCAGGGGCGAGAATCTAGCACACCTAGGGTAGGAGGTTATTTAACCTCCTCCCCACATGTTACACACCTGATAATTACAAATTGCATTATTCCTCCAGTTACATACAAAATAAATTCTCTAAAAAATCTTACATTACAAATACAATCACATTTCCATTCCTATTTCAAAGTCCAGATAAAATATTTGTCAATTTTTAAAAATCCTTTTCATACTGACTTCCCTCACTGGGACTTGTACTAAAAACATGTATTAGTCAACCAATGACGTACTCACAACCACTTTTCATTCATAAAAATTCACACATCCATATTAATCCCCTCCCCATGCTGAACGGTTAAGTCCTCCACACTTTCTTTTTTCATGCGCACTACAATGCCAATGATTCAGTATATTCAAACTAAACAGGGCTTGAGATCGAATTCAATGTTCATCCCTCTAGGTTGAAGGGTGTTCAGTTTGTATATCCATTTGATCTCTCTTTTATTTATCTGCATAACTGGATCCCCACCTCGCCAGTGAGACTTAACTAGTTCCACTCCCATGAATTTTTAAACCCCTCGAATAAGCGTGAGGGCTTATTTTGTGCGGGACAAGCTGTAGTTTTTATTGGCACCATTTTGGGATACATTTGGCTTTCTGGTTGCTTTTTATCTCATTTTTTTGGAGGTGAAGTCACAAAAAAAGCAAAAAAAAAAAAAGCTTGGTGTCATTTCTCAATTTTGTTTTTTTACACCGTTCAATTGATGGGGTAGATCATCTGATATTTGAATAGATCCGGTCATTACAGATGCAACGATACCAAATATGTCAATTTTTTTTTATTTTTACGTTTTACACAATAAAAAACATTCTTCAAAATCATGATTTTGTGTTGCGATTTTCTTAGAGCCATATTTTTTTCATTTTTCCTGCAATAGTCTTGTGTGAGGGCTTGTTTTTTTGACAGAGGCAGAACAGCAACACAGGCAGGGGTGTTGACAAATTCCGACCAACCTCACCTAAGGACATACTAGGATGGACATTATATTCACTGCTACCAAACATACAGGAAAATACAGCACCACATATCTATTACATACGGTGACGTCTGCTGTAATTATGCATGTTCTCCGTCCTCATCTTCTCCATTCAGACTTGACCTACATATTGACTTCTCACAGGCACAACTCATCTCTGCAGACTTTGCCACACAGACATCTTAGGTTCTTAACTTTTTCATTCACCTCCCCAGCTTGCTACCTCCAACATTACGCCCTCTGTGCTCACCAATGCCCCCTAATACTGTACTACAGAAATAATAGTACTATACAAATAGTGCCCCCATAGTAATAGCAAACCCAAAAGTCCCACCAATAGTAATAATTCTCTCCCAGAGTGCCCCTAAAAGTGACAGTTCTTCCCTAGAATGCCTCCATTAGTAGTAGTGCTGTCCATATTGTGCTGAATAATAATGCCCCTATATATATTTTCCCCATAGTGCCCCCAGAAGTTATTATGCCCCTATAATGCCAGTGGTAGTTATAATGCCCACTTTAGTGGTCCCTTAGCTAAAATGCCCCCGATAGTGGCACCAGTCATTATAATTCCCCCATAGTGCACTTGGTAGTTATAATGCCTCCTAAGGTGTGACCAATAATCATGTCCTCTATTGTGTACCCAGTAGTTAACATGGTCTCCTATAATGCTTACAATAGTTATAATGCTCCCCATTGTGGTCCCAGTATTTACTATGCCCCCATAGTGCCCTCAGTAGTTATAGTACCCTTCACAGTGCCCCAAATAATTATAATTCCCCCATATTGCACCCAATACTTATAATGTCCCTTATAGGGTCACAGTGCTTAATATAGAATCAGATCTGGCATAATCCCACCCCTGGACCCCACCTTATTTTTGTGCACTCTTAACCACCCATCTTTCCTAAAGGCTTTTTTTAATCAGTGCAGTATGTAGTTGGAGTCTACTTTCCCCAAATTCATTTGAGGTCTGTTGGCACAAGGAGAGGAGTCATTATAGAGTAGGGTCCCATCTAAAAATGATTTTGATCAAAATATATTTGCTAAGTAACTCATTTATATAGTGAATATAGCATTAGTAAAATTTAAAGTGTATATATTCAGTGTTTTCGGAGCGTTGTTGCATTTTGTTTGCTTTACATATATTACATGGTACCTTGTATGTCACTGTTCCCACAATTGTTGGCACTTAAATCATTATTTATTAGGCAGTAGTGAAGAATTGGTAGGCTAACGTCCTTACAATTAAATTTACATTGCATGGAAACTAGTGGTGGGGGTGCATAAGAAAATTGGGTCACACTCTTTTTACGTTATGGCAGTATTATATATAACACACTTATTTTATTGTTTCTACTCACTTGAGATAACTATGAGGTCAGCAGTGCTTTGCAAAGGCAGGTTCTAGAGATTTCTGCAGCTTACGCGTGGCCCTTGCTGATTGGTCAACTCTGCATCTGTAGGACACTGGTAGACTTTAAAAGATGTAACTCATAGGAGGCACTGCTGAACGGTGACATCACAGTAAAGGCTACTTTCACATCTGCACAGACGGATCCGCACCTATAATGCAAACGCTTGTATCTATTCAGAACGGATCCGTTTGCATTATTCTGTCAAAAAAAAGTCTAAGTCAAAACGGATCCGTCCTGACTTACATTGAAAGTCAATAGGGGACGGATCCGTTTTCAATTGCACCATATTGTGTCAGTGAAAACAGATCCGCCCCCATTGACTTACATTGTAAGTCAGGACGGATCCTTTTGGCTCCGCATCGCCAGGCGGACACCAAAACGCTGCAAGATGCATTTTAGTGTCCGCATCCAGAGTGGAATGGAGGCGGAACGGAGCCAAAGTGATGCATTCTGAACGGATCCTTATCCATTCAGAATGCATTGGGGCTGAACTAATCAGTTTTGAACCGTTTGTGAGATCCCTGAAACGGATCTCACAAACGAAATTCAAAACGCTAGTGTGAAAGTAGCCAAACTAATATGTCAGATGACAAAGTTGAGTATAATAAAAAACACTAATTAATGCAGCAATTTTGGGTGAAAGACAGGCTGCTATTCACTTGCAACCTGAATACCAGAGTACACAAGGGAATAATGGTAAAATGTCATGAGGTAAAAGAAAATATGAAATGGTGTGCACTGTAGACAAGTAGTCTAGTCCAGCAGTAATCATCAGGAATACTCATGCGTTTACTGGAGCGGCTCAAGTTTACTTACCATCGACACAGGGTGATGAGACTACCTAGATGTCAATTTAATTACTTATTACCATATCAAGCATGAAAAGCAACAGTGGTTATTTCTGGGGAAATGGGGACCTAGAGAAAAAACAGTTCTGCAATCAGATGAAATCAATTTAGTTTTTTGGTGACATGACAGGATCTTTTTAAGGCTTCGTTCACATCACCGTTCAGCCTTTCCGTTCTACTGCCCCGTTTAGAGGCAGGAAGATGGAAAGGATAGATTCGGCACATAACTCAGCCGAACGGAGCCCACGGGCCCTATAGACTTTAATGGGGTCCGTTAGGTTTCCTCTCAGAGGAAGATTTTTGAAGCGGAGACAAAAGTCCTGCACGCACAACTTTTGTCTCCGCTCCAAAATCTTCTTCTGAGCGGAAACCTAACGGACCCCATTATAGTCTATGGGGCTCGTGGGCTCCGTTCGGCTCAGTTATGTGCCAAATCCGTCCTTTTCGTTTTCCTGCCTCTAAACGGGGCAGGAGAACGGAAAGGCTGAACGGTGAACAAAGCCTAAAAGAGGTTGTTAAGATAGATTTGCAGGGCCTTTTGTTCCCCACCCCAGGTTAAGGATTTTAAATTTCAACCATTGGCTTTTGTTACCAGAAAGGAACTAAGAGGACCTGCCACCTCTCCTGACATTTCTGTTTTAGCAACTAATTGCATTCTCCATGTAATAACGATTCTGAAGCATCTATTCTTATGGCTCTATGTTGTGCCATTCCTTTATTATTCCTGTTAGACGTTTACAAATAAATTGCCAGCAATCTTCAGTAAAGGTACTGCTGGGTATTACCAGTAGCAGGTGTGTCTGACACTGTCCAATCAATGCTGCTGGTGTCAGACTGTGCAGCGACACGAACCCCACCCCCAAAAATGGTAACACCCATCTGTATCTTAACTGCAAGCTGCTGGCAATTTATTCATTACTTCTTGTAGAAATAATAAAGGAATGGCACAACATAGAGTCATAAGAATAGATGCTTCAGAATCGTTATTACATGAGTAATACAAGAATTACTAAAACAGATATATCTGGAGAGGCAACAAGTCGTATTTAATGTTTTCAGACTCATACACTTATTTATCAGATCCTTAGAAACTATCTCTCAGTGATGAAACTGATAAATCTATGGCTTCTGTAACCTATCCTACCACTGAACATGTTGTGCAACGTACCAGTATAGGTGCTAATGGTCTGATTGTGGGGGCCAACAGAACCTCCAGTAGTTGTAGTGCCCCCAGTATTTGCAATATCCCCCTCTAGTAGACCCAGTAGTTATAATGCCTCCTGCAGTGCCCCCAGTAGTTATAATGTGCCCCTGTATTGCCCAAGTAGTTACAAAACACCCTCTAGTTCCATCAGTAGTTTTAATTCCCCTCTGTATTGCCCCAGTACTTATAATATACCCCTGAAGTTCGTCCAGTAGTTATAGTGTCATCCTGTTGTGTCCCAGTAGAGACATGGTGCAGGCAGTTGTGATGATGTTCACGACCTCCAGCGCTGCCTCATAGGATTCATGCAAAAGGCCTGTGGCCTATGTGAGTGAACTGCAACTGCAGACCTGGGAACCATTGGTTCCTGTACGGTGGTCACTACTTTCAGGGCCCTGGGAAAAAACAGCCTAGCTAGAGAACCTAACGTTGACTTAATTAGGTGGGTAGTCAAGGCAAATCTTGAATAGTCAATTAATTTTTGATAAGAACTGTCAGACCCTCCTGAAAAGATGTTGCCCGAGCCTCAAGTTGGCTTGTAAGCAATGGTACTATAACAACAGTGCAGAACTGAAGTTCACCTATAGCAGCTTCCTTTCCTAAGTCCTAACCAAGGCTCTTGGTACTCAGCTACCCCCAAGACTTAATGTAGGGCGGAATTGCACAACAAATAGACAATACAAAACAAATAGACAATAGCAAAAACAACTGTTATAAAGCACATCAATATAGACAATAGCAAAAGCAACAGTTATGAAGCACTTATCAACTGGAGGAATACAAGACTCATCACTGGCAGGAAATGGCTCCATAATCAGCAACTTCTCCCCAATCAACCAGGCAAAGCTAGGAAACAACAAATCCCAGACTCAGATACAAGGCAAGGTAAAGGCAATAATTAGGTAAGCATGAAGCAACAGAAAGACCCGTGTTGCTGTTAACAAGGCCTAAAAACTGAATGGTGTATTGACCTACAGTGGAGTTACTTTGATGCAGTCAAAGAATAGCTAAGAAAACTCGTCTGAGTACAACGACCGTGCCGCAGGGGAAAGTAGTGAGTGCATGGTGAGAGTGGTGATAATGTGTCGAATGGGTGCAGCAGTTGTACTCACTTTTTTGTAGCTCCCTGGGCCGGTGTGCAGTGGAAGGGTAGACAGTAGAGTCAAGCGAACACCTGGATGTTCTGGTTCGAGAAGTTCGGCCGAACTTCCCGGAAATGTTCGGGTTCGGGATCCGAACCCGACCCGAACTTCGTCCCGAACCCGAACCCCATTGAAGTCAATGGGGACCCGAACTTTTGGGCACTAAAAAGGCTGTAAAACAGCCCAGGAAAGAGCTAGAGGGCTGCAAAAGGCAGCAACATGTAGGTAAATCCCCTGCAAACAAATGTGGATAGGGAAATGAATTAAAATTAAAAAAATAAAAATGAACCAATATCAATTGGACAGAGGTCCCATAGCAGAGAATCTGGCTTCACGTCAGCAGAGAATCAGTCTCTTCATGCCATAGCAAAGAATCTGGCTTCATGTCAGCAGAGAATCAGTCTCTTCATGCCATAGCAGAGAATCTGGCTTCATGTCATAGCAGAGAATCAGGCTTCACGTCACCCACCACTGGAACAGGCCACTGTCACACATTTAGGCCCCGGCACCCAGACAGAGGAGAGCGGTCCCGTAACAGAGAATCTGGCCTTATGTCAGCGCAGAATCTGTCTTCATGTCATAGTAGAGAATCAAGCTTCACGTCACCCACCACTGGAACAGGCCACTGTCACACATTTAGGCCCCGGCACCCAGACAGAGGAGAGCAGTCCCGTAACAGAGAATCTGGCCTTATGTCAGCGCAGAATCAGTCTTCATGTCATAGCAGAGAATCAAGCTTCACGTCACCCACCACTGGAACAGGCCACTGTCACACATTTAGGCCCCGGCACCCAGACAGAGGAGAGAGGTCCTGTAACAGAGAATCTGGCCTTATGTCAGCACAGAATCTGTCTTCATGTCATAGCAGAGAATCAGGCATCACGTCACCCACCACTGGAACAGGCCACTGTCACACATTTAGGCCCAGGCACCCAGGCAGAGGAGAGAGGTCCCGTAACAGAGAATCTGGCCTTATGTCAGCACAGAATCTGTCTTAATGTCATAGCAGAGAATCAGGCTTCACGTCACCCACCACTGGAACAGGCCACTGTCACACATTTAGGCCCAGGCAGAGGAGAGAGGTCCCGTAACAGAGAATCTGGCCTTATGTCAGTGCAGAATCTGTATTCATGTCATAGCAGAGAATCAGGCTTCACGTCACCCACCACTGGAACAGGCCACTGTCACACATTTAGACCCAGGCAGAGGAGAGAGGTCCTGTAACAGAGAATCTGGCCTTATGTCAGCGCAGAATCTGTATTCATGTCATAGCAGAGAATCAGGCTTCACGTCACCCACCACTGGAACAGGCCACTGTCACACATTTAGGCCCAGGCACCCAGGCAGAGGAGAGAGGTCCCGTAACAGAGAATCTGGCCTTATGTCAGCGCAGAATCTGTCTTCATGTCATAGCAGAGAATCAGGCATCATGTCACCCACCACTGGAACAGGCCACTGTCACACATTTAGGCCCAGGCACCCAGGCAGAGGAGAGAGGTCCCGTAACAGAGAATCTGGCCTTATGTCAGCGCAGAATCTGTATTCATGTCATAGCAGAGAATCAGGCATCACGTCACCCACCACTGGAACAGGCCACTGTCACACATTTAGGCCCAGGCACCCAGGCTGAGGAGAGAGGTCCCGTAACAGAGAATCTGGCCTTATGTCAGCACAGAATCTGTCTTCATGTCATAGCAGAGAATCAGGCTTCACGTCACCCACCACTGGAACAGGCCACTGTCACACATTTAGGCCCAGGCACCCAGGCAGAGGAGAGAGGTCCCGTAACAGAGAATCTGGCCTTATGTCAGCGCAGAATCTGTATTCATGTCATAGCAGAGAATCAGGCTTCACGTCACCCACCACTGGAACAGGCCACTGTCACACATTTAGGCCCAGGCACCCAGGCAGAGGAGAGAGGTCCCGTAACAGAGAATCTGGCCTTATGTCAGCGCAGAATCTGTATTCATGTCATAGCAGAGAATCAGGCTTCACATCACCCACCACTGGAACAGGCCACTGTCACACATTTAGGCCCAGGCACCCAGGCAGAGGAGAGAGGTCCCGTAACAGAGAATCTGGCCTTATGTCAGCGCAGAATCTGTATTCATGTCATAGCAGAGAATCAGGCTTCACGTCACCCACCACTGGAACAGGCCACTGTCACACATTTAGGCCCATGCACCCAGGCAGAGGAGAGAGGTCCCGTAACAGAGAATTTGGCCTTATGTCAGCGCAGAATCTGTATTCATGTCATAGCAGAGAATCAGGCTTCACGTCACCCACCACTGGAACAGGCCACTGTCACACATTTAGGCCCAGGCACCCAGGCAGAGGAGAGAGGTCCCGTAACAGAGAATCTGGCCTTATGTCAGCGCAGAATCTGTATTCATGTCATAGCAGAGAATCAGGCTTCACGTCACCCACCACTGGAACAGGCCACTGTCACACATTTAGGCCCAGGCACCCAGGCAGAGGAGAGAGGTCCCGTAACAGAGAATCTGGCCTTATGTCAGCGCAGAATCTGTATTCATGTCATAGCAGAGAATCAGGCTTCACGTCACCCACCACTGGAACAGGCCACTGTCACACATTTAGGCCCAGGCACCCAGGCAGAGGAGAGAGGTCCCGTAACAGAGAATCTGGCCTTATGTCAGCGCAGAATCTGTCTTCATGTCATAGCAGAGAATCAGGCTTCACGTCACCCACCACTGGAACAGGCCACTGTCACACATTTAGGCCCCGGCACCCAGACAGAGGAGAGCGGTCCCGTAACTGAGAATCTGGCCTTATGTCAGCGCAGAATCTGTATTCATGTCATAGCAGAGAATCAGGCTTCACGTCACCCACCACTGGAACAGGCCACTGTCACACATTTAGGCCCCGGCACCCAGACAGAGGAGAGCGGTCCCGTAACAGAGAATCTGGCCTTATGTCAGCGCAGAATCTGTCTTCATGTCATAGCAGAGAATCAGGCTTCACGTCACCCACCACTGGAACAGGCCACTGTCACACATTTAGGCCCAGGCACCCAGGCAGAGGAGAGAGGTCCCGTAACAGAGAATCTGGCCTTATGTCAGCGCAGAATCTGTATTCATGTCATAGCAGAGAATCAGGCTTCACGTCACCCACCACTGGAACAGGCCACTGTCACACATTTAGGCCCCGGCACCCAGACAGAGGAGAGCGGTCCCGTAACAGAGAATCTGGCCTTATGTCAGCGCAGAATCTGTCTTCATGTCATAGCAGAGAATCAGGCTTCACGTCAGCCACCACTGGAACAGGCCACTGTCACACATTTAGGCCCCGGCACCCAGACAGAGGAGAGGTTCATTCAACTTTGGGTTGCCCCACAATATAATGGTAAAATGAAATTAAAAATAGTATTGAATGAGGAAGTGCCCTGGAGTAGAATAATATATTGTTAAGGGGAGGTAGTTAATATCTAATCTGCACAAGGGATGGACAGGTCCTGCGGGATCCATGCCTGGTTCATTTTTATGAACGTCAGCTTGTCCACATTGGCTGTAGACAGGCGGCTGCGTTTGTCTGTAATGACGCCCCCTGCCGTGCTGAATACACGTTCAGACAAAACGCTGGCCGCCGGGCAGGCCAGCACCTCCAAGGCATAAAAGGCTAGCTCTGGCCACGTGGACAATTTGGAGACCCAGAAGTTGAATGGGGCCGAACCATCAGTCAGTACGTGGAGGGGTGTGCACAGGTACTGTTCCACCATGTTAGTGAAATGTTGCCTCCTGCTAACACGTTCAGTATCAGGAGGTGGTGCAGTTAGCTGTAGCGTGGTGACAAAACTTTTCCACATCTCTGCCATGCTAACCCTGCCCTCAGAGGAGCTGGCCATGACACAGCTGCGTTGGCGACCTCTTGCTCCTCCTCTGCCTTCGCCTTGGGCTTCCACTGGTTCCCCTGTGACATTTGGGAATGCTCTCAGTAGCGCGTCTACCAACGTGCGCTTGTACTCGCGCATCTTCCTATCACGCTCCAGTGTAGGAAGTAAGGTGGGCACATTGTCTTTGTACCGGGGATCCAGCAGGGTGGCAACCCAGTAGTCTGCACACGTTAAAATGTGGGCAACTCTGCTGTCGTTGCGCAGGCACTGCAGCATGTAGTCGCTCATGTGTGCCAGGCTGGCCAGAGGTAAGGACAAGCTGTCCTCTGTGGGAGGCGTATCGTCATCGTCCTGTGTTTCCCCCCAGCCACGCACCAGTGATGGGCCCGAGCTGCTTTGGGTGCCACCCCGCTGTGAACATGCTTCATCCTCATCCTCCTCCACCTCCTCCTCATCCTCGTCCTCCTCGTCCTCCAGTAGTGGGCCCTGTCTGGCCACATTTGTACCTGGCCTCTGGTGTTGCAAAAAACCTCCCTCTGAGTCACTTTGAAGAGACTGGCCTGAAAGTGCTAAAAATGACCCCTCTTCCTCCTGGGCCACCTCCTCTTCCATCATCGCCCTAAGTGTTTTCTCAAGGAGACATAGAAGTGGTATTGTAACGCTGATAACGGCGTCATCGCCACTGGCCATGTCGGTGGAGTACTCGAAACAGCGCAACAGGGCACACAGGTCTCGCATGGAGGCCCAGTCATTGGTGGTGAAGTGGGGCTGATCCGCAGTGCGACTGACCCGTGCGTGCTGCAGCTGAAACTCCACTATGGCCTGCTGCTGCTCGCACAGTCTGTCCAGCATATGCAAGGTGGAGTTCCACCTGGTGGGCACGTCGCATATGAGGCGGTGAGCGGAAAGGCCGAAGTTACGCTGTAGCGCAGACAGGCGAGCAGCGGCAGGGTGTGAACGTCGGAAGCGCGAACAGACGGCCCGCACTTTATGCAGCAGCTCTGACATGTCGGGGTAGTTGCGAATGAACTTCTGCACCACCAAATTCAGCACATGCGCCAGGCAAGGGATGTGCGTCAAACCGGCTAGTCCCAGAGCTGCAACGAGATTTCGCCCATTATCGCTCACCGGCAGCAACCACTCGTCGGTCTGTTGTTCTATACCCCGCCACAACTCCTGTGCGGTGTGGGGCCTGTCCCCCAAACATATGAGTTTCAGAATGGCCTGCTGACGTTTACCCCGTGCTGTGCTGAAGTTGGTGGTGAAGGTGTGTGGCTGACTGGATGAGCAGGTGGAAGAAGAGGAGGAGGAAGCTGAGTAGGAGGAGGAGGAGACAGGAGGCAAAGAATGTTGCCCTGCGATCCTTGGCGGCGGAAGGACGTGCGCCAAACAGCTCTCCGCCTGGGGCCCAGCCGCCACTACATTTACCCAGTGTGCAGTTAGGGAGATATAGCGTCCCTGGCCGTGCTTACTGGTCCACGTATCTGTGGTTAGGTGGACCTTGCCACAGATGGCGTTGCGCAGTGCACACTTGATTTTATCGGACACTTGTTTGTGCAGGGAAGGCACGGCTCTCTTAGAGAAGTAGTGGCGGCTGGGAACAACATACTGTGGGACAGCAAGTGACATGAGCTGTTTGAAGCTGTGTGTGTCCACCAGCCTAAATGACAGCATTTCATAGGCCAGTAGTTTAGAAATGCTGGCATTCAGGGCCAGGGATCGAGGGTGGCTAGGTGGGAATTTACGCTTTCTCTCAAATGTTTGTGAGATGGAGAGCTGAACGCTGCCGTGTGACATGGTTGAGATGCTTGGTGACGCAGGTGGTGGTGTTGGTGGTACATCCCATGTTTGCTGGACGGCAGGTGCCAACGTTCCTCCAGAGGCGGAGGAAGAGGCCGAGGCGGCGGTAGCAGCAGCAGAAGAGGCCGAGGCGGCAGCAGCAGAAGATGTAGCAGGGGGAGCCTGAGTGACTTCCTTGTTTTTAAGGTGTTTACTCCACTGCAGTTCATGCTTTGCATGCAGGTGCCTGGTCATGCAGGTTGTGCTAAGGTTCAGAACGTTAATGCCTCGCTTCAGGCTCTGATGGCACAGCGTGCAAACCACTCGGGTCTTGTCGTCAGCACATTGTTTGAAGAAGTGCCATGCCAGGGAACTCCTTGAAGCTGCCTTTGGGGTGCTCGGTCCCAGATGGCGGCGGTCAGTAGCAGGCGGAGTCTCTTGGCGGCGGGTGTTCTGATTTTTCCGACTGCTCCCTCTTTTGCTACGCTGTTGGCTCGGTCTCACCACTGCCTCTTCCTCCGAACTGTGAAAGTCAGTGGCACGACCTTCATTCCATGTGGGGTCAGGGACCTCATCGTCCCCTGCATCGTCTTCCACCCAGTCTTGATCCCTGACCTCCTGTTCAGTCTGCACACTGCAGAAAGACGCAGCAGTTGGCACCTGTGTTTCGTCATCATCAGAGACGTGCTGAGGTGGTATTCCCATGTCCTCATCATCAGGAAAAATAAGTGGTTGTGCGTTAGTGCATTCTATCTCTTCCACCCCTGGGGAAGGGCTAGGTGGATGCCCTTGGGAAACCCTGGCAGCAGAGTCTTCAAACAGCATAAGAGACTGCTGCATAACTTGAGGCTCAGACAGTTTCCCTGATATGCATGGGGGTGATGTGACAGACTGATGGGCTTGGTTTTCATGCGCCATCTGTGCGCTTTCTGCAGAAGACTGGGTGGGAGATAATGTGAACGTGCTGGATCCACTGTCGGCCACCCAATTGACTAATGCCTGTACCTGCTCAGGCCTTACCATCCTTAGAACGGCATTGGGCCCCACCAAATATCGCTGTAAATTCTGCTGGCTACTGGGACCTGAGGTAGTTGGTTCACTAGGATGTGTGGCTGTGGCAGAACGGCCACGTCCTCTCCCAGCACCAGAGGGTCCACTAACACCACCACGACCATGTCCACGTCCGCGTCCGCGTCCCTTATTAGATGTTTTCCTTATTGTTCCCGTTCACCACAATTTTGAGAATGGCAAATTTGGGAATGCTTTTTCAACCCAGAACAAAAGGTCTGCTTTGACGGTCACTACAAATAACTTGACCAGCTAAAACTGTGCAGATTTGGTTGAATAGAGATGTGAGACCTGTTTTTTTTTTTGCGCTGTGTGACAGTTATAGGTTTAATCACAGAATGACACTTCTATCAGCACGCTAGCGTGTGTCTTAGGTTTTTCTGAATGATACTATCAATAACTTCAATGTAAGATTTTCTTTTTGGGATAGATTTCAAGTAGGCCTGAAATACCACAAACTAGTTATTTTCAGAATGGCAAATTTGGGAATGCTTTTTCAACCCAGAACAAAAAGTCTGCTTTGACGGTCACTACAAATAACTTGACCAGCTAAAACTGTGAAGATTTGGTTGAATAGAGATGTGAGACCTGTTTTTTTTTTGCGCTGTGTGACAGTTATAGGTTTAATCACAGAATGACACTTCTATCAGCACGCTAGCGTGTGTCTTAGGTTTTTCTGAATGATACTATCAATAACTTCAATGTAAGATTTTCTTTTTGGGATAGATTTCAAGTAGGCCTGAAATACCACAAACTAGTTATTTTCAGAATGGCAAATTTGGGAATGCTTTTTCAACCCAGAACAAAAAGTCTGCTTTGACGGTCACTACAAATAACTTGACCAGCTAAAACTGTGCAGATTTGGTTGAATAGAGATGTGAGACCTGTTTTTTTTTGCGCTGTGGGACAGTTATAGGTTTAATCACAGAATGACACTTCTATCAGCACGCTAGCGTGTGTCTTAGGTTTTTCTGAATGATACTATCAATAACTTCAATGTAAGATTTTCTTTTTGGGATAGATTTCAAGTAGGCCTGAAATACCACAAACTAGTTATTTTCAGAATGGCAAATTTGGGAATGCTTTTTCAACCCAGAACAAAAAGTCTGCTTTGACGGTCACTACAAATAACTTGACCAGCTAAAACTGTGCAGATTTGGTTGAATAGAAATGTCAGGTCTATTTTTTAGGCGCTGGGTGACAGGCTCAACTTGCCCCTGATGTAATATATGGCCAAAAAATAACCAGACTGTTGATGGTTAAATGCACTTCGGTGACACAGGCTCAGCCTGCAGCTGATGTAGTACATGGCCAAAAAATAATCAGACTGTTGATGGTTAAATGCACTTGGGTGAAACAGGCTCAGCCTGCAGCTGATGTAGTATATGGCCAAAAAATAACCAGACTGTTGATGGTTAAATGCACTTCGGTGACACAGGCTCAGCCTGCAGCTGATGTAGGATATAGCACAAAATAACCACACTATCGATGGTTAAATACACTTGGTGATAGCTCGTGCTGGCGCACCACAAGTCACAAAATGGCCGCCGATCACCCCAGAAAAAAAGTGATCTAAAAACGCTCTGGGCAGCCTCAAAAAAGTGAGCAAGTCAATAATAGCACTTCAATGATCCACAGCTGCAGATCGATCACAGAATGAAGTCTTTTGGAGGAGTTAATCTGCCTAATCTCGCCCTAACGTCGCAGCTGCAACCTCTCCCTATACTGATCATAGCAGAGTGACGTGCGGCGCTACGTGACTCCAGCTTAAATAGAGGCTGGGTCACATGGTGCACTGGCCAATCACAGCCATGCCAATAGTAGGCAAGGCTGTGATGGCCTCTTGGGGCAAGTAGTATGACGCTTGTTGATTGGCTGCTTTGCAGCCTTTCAAAAAGCGCCAAGAAAGCGCCGAACACCGAACCCGAACTTTTACGAAAATGTTCGGGTCCGTGTCACGGACACCCCAAAATTCGGTACGAACCCGAACTATACAGTTCGGGTTCGCTCATCCCTAGTAGACAGCACTAAATCCTCCAGGGCTTTCTCTGTTGCAGGGAACACCAGCCAAATGGAAGTTGAGGTGCCCTTAATAGGATAGGTGTTTAAGGTGCTTTGGTGGCTGGCCCCTGTGTTTGTGATGCCAGCACCGTAAGGTGCAATTAGGAGATGAAGTAAAATGATGAGAGAGGCAGTAGTTGAACCAAACAGGAACTTTACTTGTAAGTTGTAGTCTTGCAATAAGAAGCATTCAATAGCAGTACTTCGTCTTACATGAAGTTGGTAAAGATGATAAAGCTGCAAATCCCAATTAGCAGGCTCTGTGAGGTGATGTATGTAGGTTCCAGGATAGCTTATGCAGGAGTAATGATGATACTTTACTTGGTTCCTGATCTTGCTCTGGCTATTCAGTCTTGCAATAATATGGATCCTCTGGTACTAATAGTATACAACCCAAGGGCGGTCTCCCTCATGGCAGGCAAACTCTCTGCTCCATTCTTTAAAAAGATTGTCTGAACTATAGTCCAAGTAGTGCCTGGCCTTGACTCTACAATGTAGGATTACTAAATCCTGCTTCTGGATTCCAAAAGTTCAAGTAGCTTACCTTCTGGGCAAGGCCCAGGAGAACAGAGCAAAGTCTGTCTCCTCTCCTCCTAACTCCTCACTCCTTAATCTAATCTCCCTAACTTCCTGTGACTGACCTATATAAATGGTGTTATAATGACCTCTAGTGTTGGTAGTGTGTAATGCATTTACCAGCCTGTAATAGGAATTTAGGAAATTACAGTGATTAGTGCAAGATTACATGAAAGGGCATATAGCAATTTGGAGTGGCCCATACACACATAAGTGGGACACTACATGAGTTCTTCAAAAAACATTATGAAAGCAGTGTGGAACTGTTGAAGGATGGACATCATTGGGTATTTTGGTTCCCAGAGAACAGTGGCCCAGGCTAGAGCTTTACCAGACAAGGGCCTTGTCAGAATGCCTTGTGTGGTTATAGAAAAAAAGTCCATGTAACGGCCGCATCTCCTGAACCGACCACTGCTCATCTGAAACTGGCCCAACAGAGAAATAATATAAGCAATTTTTGCACATCTGTTGAGAACTAAGCCACAATTTTAAATTGAATAGTAAGTTGGTTAAAGAGAATCTGTCATTGGGTATCTGTAGCTAAAACCAGCCGCATGTTCAGATGTGCGCTTGTTAACATGGAGCAATGCTCCTTCTCCCATCCTTATCCATGCGCCCAGTTCAGAGAAATAATGTTTTTTATTTTATGCTAATTAGACCCTGGGTGAATTGAGGGCCGTGCTGTTACACTATGACTTACAGGGGTAGGCACTGAAGAGTTACTCACACATGGGCCTGAAGTCTCACGGGAGCGAGTTTGGCACATGTGCTTTACATGGCTGAAGATCGTCATCTTTTATTTACAAATACCTGGTGACAGATTCCCTTTAAGAAACATTCTGCAGGTCATAATATCACAAAGTTACAGTAAGATAAAGATCCTGTCTGCTCAGGACTGGTAGGGTAGGAATGACCTGAATGGTGGCCAGGGGCAGATTGGGAGCATAAAGTTGCCCTGGAAAAAAAATGTAGAAGTGGCCCCATGTTGTAGGCAGAGCCAAACTGGCAGAAGGTATGGCCAAGCCAAGTAGGCAGTTTTTTTTTTTTTTTGCGGAGCAATCTGTAGTTTTTATTGATTCCATTTTGAAATATGCCTTTTTGATCATTTTTTTATTCAATTTTTTGGTAGACAAAGCAACAAAAAAAATTGTAAATCCGCAGTTCACCATACGGAACAAATACATTTATACTTTAATATTATGGGTATTTTTGTGTGCAACAATAACAATGATCTTTATTTTTTATTGTTTTATTTATTTTTATTAATATGAGGAAAGGGGCTGATTTGAATTTTTTTTATACATTTTTAAGTTTTTTATATTTTAACATGTGACCCTATCACTGCTCCCGTAGACGGTACATGTATAGCGGAGGTCGGGAAAGGATTAAAATAAAAGTCATTCCCCATATAACCAGGGCCTTGAGCATTATAATATTGATTAAGAACACCCCTGTGTATTTAACATGTTGAATTCCCCTTTTATCCAAATTGTCACTGACGGGTCTCAAACCAGACCCCAGAAGACTACTTTACTTTAGTAATCACCAAAATATAAAGGAGCTATATAAATGACACTATACATACTCTAAACCGCTGGCAACAAAAGTGAATACACACCTAAGTGAAAATGGCCAAATTGTGCCAAATTACCGGTAGCCATTTTCCCTCCCTGGTGTCATGTGACTCGTTAGTGATACAAGGTCTCAGGTGTGAATGGGGGAGCAGGTGTGTTAAATTTGGTGTTATCACTCTCACACTCTCTCTTACAGTTCAACATGGCACCTCATGGCAAAGAACTCTGAAGATCTGAAAAAAGGAATTGTTGCTCTACATAAAGATGGCCTAGGCTATAAGAAGATTGCCAACACCCTGAAACTGAACTGCAGCATGTTGGGCAAGACTATACAGCGGTTTAACAAGACAGGTTCCACCCAGAACAGGCCTCGACATGGTCGACCATAGAAGTTGAGCGCACATGATCAACGTCATATCCAGAGGTTGTCTTTTCAAAATAGACGCATGAGTGCTGCCAGCATTTCTGCAGAGATTAAAGGGGTGGGGGTCAGCCTGTTAGTGCTCAGACCATAAGCCACACACTGCATCAAATTTGTCTGTGAAGCTTTAGTGAACGCCATGCCCAAGAGAGTTAAGGCAGTACTGGAAAATAATGCTGGTCATACAAAATATTGACACTTTGGGCACAATTTGGACATTTTGACTTAGGGGTGTACTCACTTTAGTTGCCAGCGGTTTAGACATTAATGGCTGTGTGTTGAGTTATTTTGAAGGCACACCAAATTTACACTGTTATACAAGCTGTACACTGACTACTTTACATTGTGTCAAAGTGTCATATCTTCAGTGTTGTCCCATGAAAAGATATAATAAAATATTTACAAACATGTGAGGGGTGTACTCACTTTTGTGAGATACTGTATATGTATTGTGACACAGTAACAGAAACAGGTATTTTCCTCCTAGCGTGTGCTGCTGGGCTGATTATCAGCCAGGTGCTGCCAAAAACCCGGACCGGCAATTCAAATCCAGTCCGGTATTTGACCCCACCTGGCTGCAAATCAGCCCAGCAGCACACACCAGGAGGAAAATACCTGTTTTCCCAGACCATTCACCTCACTGTGTCACCAGCTGCGGGGTGCACATATTGAACAGTTGGTGGTGCCCCAGGCTTATCGCAAACTCGTGTTAGAGTTAGCCCACCAACATGTTCTCGGGGGTCATCTGGGAATGCAGAAAACACAGGACCGGATATTACAACGGTTTTACTGGCCCATTGTGTTTAGAGAGGTGGACGGATTTTGCAAGTCTTGCCCGACCTGCCAAACAACTAGCCCCCAGCACCTTTTCAGCAGTTCCTTTTGTAACTCTACCGATCATCGAGGTACCGTTTGAGTGAATCGCTATGGACATCATAGGTCCAGTACTGAAGACACCAACATATCTTGGTCGCCCTAGATTATGCCACTTGGTATCCGGAGGCGGTGCCACTGTGGCATACATCGGCCAAACTTATAACTAAAGAGTTAATGGAGATGTTTTCCTAAGTGGGGCTACCTAAAGAGGTTCTGACTGACCAGGGGACCCCTTTTATGTCCAAGGTCATGAGGGAACTCTGTAAGTTTCTGCACATCAAACAGCTACGGACGTCCGTTTATCATCCGCAAACTGATGGCCTGGTCGAAAGGTTTAACCAAACATTAAAAAACACGTTAAAAAGAGTGGTGTCTTAGGATGGGAAGGACTGGGACCTCCTTCTGCCCTATCTTATGTTCGCAGTGCGAGAGGTGCCCCAGGCCTTTACTGGGTTCTCGCCCTTCGAACTGCTATATGGCAGACATCCTCGTGGTCTGTTGGACATAGCCAGAGAGGCATGGGAGCAACAACCCACCCCATATAAAAGTATTATTGAATACGTCACCCAGATGCAGGAACGTATGGAAACAGTGTTGCCTCTTGTAAGAGAGCATATGGAGGCAGCTCAGCGAGCTCAAAGTTGGGTCTATAATCGGCAGGCTCGGGTCTGGATCTTTAACCCGTGAGATCGGGTTTTGGTTCTGGTACCCACCGTGGACAGTAAGTTCCTGGCTAGGTGGCAGGGACCCTACGAAGTAATCTAAAAAGTTGGAGAGGTAAACTACAAGGTACAATAGCTAGGGCGGCGAAAGCCGGAGCAGGTGTACCATGTGAATTTACTCAAACCTTGAAAAGATAGGGAGACTGGTACTGACGACAAGTTTTCTAGGGGAAGAGGTTCCGGTCCCTCGGTCTGATACAAGGGAAGCGGTTGCCACAGTGAACATTGCTGACAGCCTCTCCTCTAAACAGACTCAGGAGGCTAGGGAGTTCATCAGCAGGAACATGGATGTGTTCTCAGACCTCCCCGGACGCACTTCCACAATTCAGCATGACATTGTCACTGAGCCTCAGGCAAAAGTCCAGTTAAAACCATACCGGGTACCCGAGGCTCGACGACAAGCCATCTCGGAGGAAGTGCAGCTAATGCTGCAACTAGACGTTATTGAGGAGTCTAAAAGTGAGTGGGCCAGTCCTATAGTTTTAATACCCAAACTGGACGGGACATTACGGTTCTGTAACGATTTTCATAAACTAAATGAGATTTCCAAATTCGATGCGTATCCCATACACCGGGTGGATGAGCTTGTCGAGAGGTTAGGACAAGCCTGGTATTTTTCTCTTTTGGACCTCACCAAACCAGAGGGGCTGTACCAATATAAGGTGTTACCCTTTGGTCTGCATTGCGCCCCTGCCACTTTTCAACGACTTATGGACACTGTGCTTTGTCCACATAGTTGGTACGCTTCGGCTTACCTGGACGATATTGTCATCCACAGTACCGACTGGGAAAGTCACCTACCCAAAGTGCAGGCCATAGTGGACTCCCTTTGGAAGGCTGGACTAACTGCTAACCCAAAAAAATGTGCGATAGGAGACTAAATACTTTGGGTATGTCATTGGGCGTGGAGTCATCAAACTCCAAGTGAACAAAATAGAGGTGATACGAAGTTGGCCCCGATCTGTCACTACTAAGCAAGTAAAGTCGTTCTTGGGAATGGTGGGCTTTTACATGAGGTTTGTCCCCCACTTTGCCGGTTTTGGTGACGCCCGACTTTAAAAAGGAATTTATAGTACAGACTGATGCCTCCGAAGTAGGCCTCGGTGCTGTACTGTCTCAGGAAGTCAACGGGGAGGAGCATCCTGTTGTCTTTCTCAGCTGTAAGCTCACCCCAGCCGAGACCAGGTACAGTATAGTGGAGAGAGAGTGCCTGGCTATCAAGTGGGCACTCGAGTCTCTCCGTTATTATTTGTTGGGGAGAAAATTCCACCTGGTAACCGACCACTACCCTCTCAAGTGGATGAGCCAGGCCAAAGACAGAAATTCTCGGGTCACCAGATGGTTTCTTTGCCTACAGAACTTTAAATTTACAGTGGAACACAGGGGAGGCCGGTAGCAGGAAAACGTGGATGCCCTGTCCAGAGTACATTGTCTGGCGAGTGTTCACCTCCTTAGGGTTTAACAAAGGGGGAAGGGGGGATGTGACACAGTGAGGAAAATGGTCTGGGAAAACAGGTATTTTCCTCCTATTTGCCGATCCAGGTTTTTGGCAGCACCTGGCTGACCTAAAATAGGCAGCTGGGCTAAGCAGCAGGATCTCTGTGTTGGGATCTGAGGCTTGGTGCCAGGTTGGAGGGAAGAGACCCATGGGCCGAGGAAACAGGCCCCCTAAAGCCTGCCGTGGACTGCTGGAGGCAGAACTGACCATAAGGGGACTTGTCTTATATGAACTTTCTAATTTGTGTGAAGTAACACCAAGATGTACTTTCCATTGTGTGTGAAGTAAACACCAAGACTGCAAAGTAACGCATTGTTTTGTGCATTTGCCTCAAGTGTGAATAAACAGTTTTGCGTTAAGAACTTCTCTTTTGCCTCTGTACTGCATCCGCTTACCCTATCTACCAGAGCGAAACCCCACTATATATATATATATATATATATATATATATATATATATATATATAGACGATGAAAAAGGGCAGCACTCCAATAGATTAAAAATCAAAAAACTTTATTTACCCATAAGGCTGTAGCGACGTTTCGGCTCTAACACAGGAGCCTTCCTCAAGCCTTGAGGAAAGCTCCTGTGTTAGAGCCGAAACGTCGCTACAGCCTTATGGGTAAATAAAGTTTTTTGATTTTTAATCTATTGGAGTGCTGCCCTTTTTCATCGTCTGCATCATTGGATTGGCTTGTATCCATATTGGGCTTTTTGCACCCTTCATCCCTTTGTTATCTGTGACGGTGCTGCCATCTTTTTTCTTTTATATATATATATATATATATATATATATATATATATATATATATATATATATTATATATATATTGTGGGGGTCAGCTCAATAGTAGTAGGCACAGCAGTCAGAGACAGTGACACCAGGGCACAGTTCACACAGGGGTTTGCCTGTTTTCTTTATTCTCATCCACAAACAAAATATAAGGCCTTTACATTCAGGCAAAGATACAAAATAAATTCCTGCTCGGCTGAGCACTAACTAAACATAAAGTCACCCTTTCTATACGGGCGGCCTACTACCAGCCACACGACACAATTCAAAATAAACTCACAGTGTCCTTTTTGTTGTTTGCACAGACTTCAGCAGCAATGGTGAAAGCCAGTCAGTTCAACCAGTCCCCACCCAGACATGCTCATAGTGCAAACCTTTATAGCCCAGAAATTAGCTGAGCTCCATCACCTGGCTGAGAGCTGTATATGAAACCTGTTCTGGACAGGAAGGGAATGAGGAGCCCCGCTACCAACCTGCATCCTCATTCCATTAAAATCCAGGCCCGACAACACAATTTACCAAAGTCCTCAGCAAACTATGCTTTGCTAAAGCAGACCATCTTTCCCTGGATTTCTGATATCTCACCCAGGTTTCCTAGTTGAGATATCCACCTCCTGTAGCATAGTACATGGTATATGAAAGAAACCTAGGGGAAATATAGCGATTCTATACTACTTTTCCAGTCACTCTCTCACAATATATATATGTGTGTGTGTGTGTGTTTTTTTTAAAGAGATAGCTAAAATGTGTTTATTGCAACATATTTTGCTCCATTACATTTTTGTGATGATTAAATAAATTAGAGATATATCTGTAGATACCAGGGCATTGTACATTCATACAAATTTATACTTTTAGCTAGAGAAATTCTTCCCATAGACAACAGTGTGCTTTGTAACACAATTGGTAAGGCTTATGCCTTTCTTTCAGGGGCTTGTAAGTTCGAACCCCTCTGGTAACAGTTTAAAAGTAGAGACTGGAACATCTTTAAATATACTGGGGTATTCTCATACATTGTTAGAATGCTAACAGTGTTTGGGGATACCCCCAAGGATGACTCTATATATGGAAATAGCCATATATGGGGTCAGGCAGGGGACTACTAAGGCCTCTTTCACACTTGCGTTGTCCGGATCCGTCGTGTACTCCATTTGCTGGAGGTGCCCGCCGGATCCGTAACACCGCAAGTGAACTGAAAGCATTTGAAGACGGATCCGTCTTCAAAATGCGTTCAGTGTTACTATGGCAGCCAGGACGCTATTAAAGTCTTGGTTGCCATAGTAGTAGTGGGGAGCGGGGGAGCAGTATACTTACCGTCCGTGCGGCTCCCGGGGCGCTCCTGAATGACGTCAGAGCGCCCCATGCGCATGAATGACGTGATCCATGCGATCACGTCATCCATGCGCGTGGGGCGCCCTGACGTCACTCTGAAGCGCCCCGGGAGCCGCACGGACGGTAAGTATACTGCTCCCCTGCTCCCCACTACACTTTACCATGGCAAACAGGACTTTAGCGTCCTGGCAGCCATGGTAACCATTCAGAAAAAGCTAAACGTCGGATCCGGTAATGCGCCGAAACGATGTTTAGCTTAAGGCCGGATCCGGATTAATGCCTTTCAATGGGCATTAATCCTGGATCCGGCCTTGCGGCAAGTGTTCAGGATTTTTGACCGGAGCAAAAAGCGCAGCATGCTGCGGTATTTTCTCCGGCCCAAAAACTTTCCGAACTGAAGACATCCTGATGCATCCTGAACGGATTTCTCTCCATTCAGAATGCATGGGGATAATCCTGATCAGGATTCTTCCGGCATAGAGCCCCGACGACGGAACTCTATGCCGGAACAGAACAACGCAAGCAGAGCAGGAGTGGATACAATGTTCTTACTGAGAACATCCACCCACTGTATGTGAAAGGTAGTCTGCCCACCAGGAAAATTAAATGTACATTGCCAATCAGCCTCTGATGATGGCAACAGATGTAAGGGAAGTGTCAGCGGGGTCCATAGCCTGTGCATAGCCTATGGATTTGACTTTGCTCTAAACCAGGAAGTGGAGAAGAGTATAGTAACATGGGATGGAATTTATTTGTGTATTTTTCTGTGGATTTCACCCTATGCATTAAAAGGAGTGAAATCTGCTGTGGACATCCACAGCATAAACTGACACACTGAAGAATGAACTCCTTAGTGTGCACCAATACGCCTTTTTTCGGTGGCCACAAAGAAGCCTTAGGCTAGACTGTCTCCCGTGCAGCAGAGAGTGGGGACTTCTGCTCTAACGGCCTAGATCAGCAGAAGCCCTGACCCAGACTTTTTAACTCCTTAGATGGCGTGGTCAATAGTGATTGCGGTATCTAAAACCGATAAATGAGATTGTGGGGTGTCGATGTATTTACATGGCAGCCTGGGGCCTAATCAGGGGCGTACATAGAAATCACTGGGCCCCATAGCAAGCATCTGAATTGGGCCCCCTAACCCCGCCCACTACCCACCCCTGGCCCATCCCACCTCCTGTCCTGGCTCCTCCCATGCCACACCCCCATTAAAGAATCCCTAATGCCCCCCAAAATGCCCGGGGGGGAGGAGTAGGAGAGCACACTGTCCACTATGAGCCCCCCAAACCCTTAATGCCCCCCAAAATGCTCAGGACAGTGTGCTTTCCTTCTACTCCTCTCCCCCTGGCATTTTGGGGGGGTCATTAGGGGTTGGGGGCTCATAGAGGACTCGGGGGGGGGCTCATAGAGGACAGTGTGCTTTCCTCCTACTCCTCCCCCTCTGGACATTTTGGGGTAATGGGGGCATTAGGGGGGCTCATACAGGACAGAGTAGGAGGAAAGCAGACTGTTCTCTATGGGCCCCCCCTCCCTATGAGTTATCTTGCTGCTGCCTGGCAAAGCTGCAGCCTGCATTAACCTATCTATCCATCCCATTCCTGGCTGGGGACCCTTCCCAATATAACAAACCACTGGACAGGCAGTCCTTCAGTCTGGGGCTGGGATCGATGCAGGGTGCAGCCAGGCAGCTGCCTACTTCACTCCTCACTCAGGTCAGAGAGAGAATGAATGTGTACAGACAGTGTATGTCCGGCGCCCGTCCCTGCTACCCTCAAACACTGGCCAATCAGCAGCTGCCTCTTTGTGCTGCTGACTTGCGCTGATTGGCCAGTGTGAAAATTAGAACACACCTGCAGGCTGGCCGGACGGGAGAATCAAGTGAGGCAGCATGATGAGCAGGTTAATAAGGGAGGGGGAGGGGGAGGGACCCGCCAATCAAAGGCAAGTGCCGCGGTCCCTGCGCCGCCCAGTGTGTGTTTGATAATTGTACTAGTACTGCTTACTACTGCCGCGGGCCCCATAGCAGTGGCGTACCCTGCCTCTATTGGCGGTATGCCACTGGGCCTAATGAAGCCTGCTGGTAACTGTCAGCATGGCAGTGACAGTATAATGTACTCTGTACTGCATAAGTATTACAGAAGTAAACAAAAGACCACTTGTTAAAGTCCCCTTGAGGAACTAGTAAATGGTTAAAAAGTTAAATAAACTTTTATTAAATAAAAAAAAAAATCCAAGTTAAAAAATACACAGTTTTTCATTAAAAGAAAGCTTTTCAATGGAAAAAATTGCAAAAATAAAATCCCCACCACATATTTGGTATTGCCGTATGTGAAACAACCTGCAGTATATACCGTATTTTTCGCCCTATAAGACGCACCGGCCTATAAGACGCACCTAGGTTTTTGAGGAGGAAAATAAGAAAAAAAAAAATTTTAACCAAAAGGTGTGCTTTTGGTAGGTTTTGAATTAATGGTGGTCTGTGCATGACACTATTATGGGGTATCTGTGGATGACGCACTATTATGTGGGGGATCTGTGGATGGGACTGTTATGGGGGACCTGTGGATGGCACTGTTATGGGGGATCTGTGGATGGCACTGTTATGGGGGATCTGTGGATGGCTGTCACGGCCTCGGTGAATGCCGCAACATTTTTGCCGCGCATGCTGGTTGCCGATGGCAACTTGTTTTTATGCATGTGTGTGCGCTTTCCCTTTTAGGATGTTTCCTTTCCCTGCTTTGGTGTGCACGGGGTTAAGGTGTGCTTGGTAGGTGGGGTGGGTGTGACCTCAGGCCTCCTATATGTTGGTGTGGTGGAGCCTGAGTGTCAGTTTGGTTTGTTTGTCAGCTTGGTGTGGAGCTCTGCTCCTGGGCTGAATGATACTGTCTGTGTGAGCTATCCTTATTTGTTATTTTGTATTTCTTGCTTTTTCTGTTGTCCCCTCCAGTGCGTTTCTGTCATTCCTCCCCCCACCTGGTGTATGTAGTTATGGTGCGGGTTTTGCTTGGAGGTTTGATTGTTGTATGAGGCTCAAAAAGGGGCGGGCTTTCCCGGAGGGGTTTAAGCGAAGACTCGCCTGTGGGCTTTTCCAGCTTGGAGTCACCTTCCATCATGGCTACGGCAGGTAAGTGAGGATTGCATAGTTATGTTACTGTGTAATTTACCTGCCGTACTGTTTATGTCACGGCTGAGGATGGGGAAAACCCTCAGCCGTGCGATGCCAGAAGATGTTTGGTCGCTGCTCGACCAGGACAACAGAATTAGGGAGCAGGTCACCTCCTATCGCGTCCCTAATCTGACCCTGACTCCTAGCTGTATGAGCCGACCCTGATGGTAGGAGGGCTCATAATCCGGAACCTTGGGGTCCCTATTAGCCCTCAGGGTGGCCCTGAACTAGGAGCAGGGTAAGACGACCTGTTCCTCCTAAATACGGAGGAACAGGAGTCTCACAGGCCGAGCTGCAAGGAATGGAGAAGAGATACAGCATATAGATATGGCAGGTGAGTGAAACTACTTCCACACCTACCTGCCACAGACACACTGACTGGATCCCGTGCACACAAGCTGATGTCCAGACCAAACATAAATGGACACAGCACACACACCTAAACACACAGGAACCCAGATCCATAGCTGTAATAATATTAAACACCACACAAACATAAAATAACATTGTGACATAAATTTATGACCACAAGGGTGGCCCTCACTGGCAGATGGTATTAGAGACCAGGAGGATGCCTCCAGCTTACTACAAGGCTGAAGTACCCCTCAGCTTCAGGTCTCCACAGAGGCTATATAGCCCAAAGTGGCCACACCCACACAGACACACACTGGAGAGGGAATTAACCAACCAGGGAGTGATACCTCTTAAAGGGGAATACACACACAATAATCACACTGCAGCTGTTACCACCGGCAACGACATGCGTGGCAACCATGTCCTGGGGAACAGCCAGAAGGCCGAGACGCTGCCACCACATGTACACAAAACCAAACGTTGCCACGGACAACTGCAAGTGAAGGAAAGACTCGCAATACAGACATACAACAACTGCAGCGTACTCAAGTTGTGTGTAATAGAGTTTCTGGGTGTAGTAGTGCAATGACACTAACCTGAGACGGCTGACTCTCTGCATAGGCAGGTGATGGTAGAAATTGTTCGTGACGCCAGTGCCAATTAAACGGTGGCACGCCGTTTGCGGATAGCAGGAATAAATTGAGGAACACGTGGGATTAAAACAGAACTCCAACTTTAGTAGTTTTCATGCAGAGACAATATTGGAATCGCAGTTCCTTGGCAAACAGTCGATTTTGCAATACGGTTGATGCAGGCAATTACAGATTTAGCAAGGTGATTACAGAGTGTTGAACACAGGACTTGCAGTACAGGAGCTTGCACTCTATTTCTGTCTGATCCTGGAATATAGCAATTCTTCACCAAGGCCCAATAACCTAGTTCTGGCTTTATATCCTTGGCTATAGCTTTAGAAAGTACCTCCTCTGTTATTTTTAGTACCTCTTGCTTCTCTGCACTTTGCCTCGGTCTCTCTCTGCTTCCTGAGGCTCTAGAAACTTCTGAGCTCTCCACTAGACTGCCTTTTGCTTCCCTGACTGGGCCTTATATAAACTAGGGCTCTCTAGCTCCCTCTAGTGACTAGAAGCTGGAATGACACCCCTAGCAAGCCTGCACATGCAAGTGTCACAGCAACAGGGAAACACACAGCATTGCATTACATGACATTTTATAAAACTGACATATACCAACTTCTCCATAATTAAGGAGGGACGACAGCACACCAAGTGACACTTTGGTAGTGACGGGTATTACAGTCCCCGTACACTACATACCCCACTGCTTTAAGCTGAGTACGACCTCGTACTCCATCATGGGTCGCCCAACTGGAATCTCTACCTGAAATAGAAAATAGAGACATGCAGGCATACATACATGTAATTCATCTGCATTTACATTTACATCAGGTCCAATTGGCAAAGGTGAAGGGTAGTGACAAGGGGCGTCGTTCTCTTCTCTCAGGATAGTGAATGGAACGGGGGCGCTGACCTGGCACAGCGTAACATTATAACCAGGATAGTCCATGACAATGAATAAGTCCATAATAGAACAGCAAAATAACGGAACTACCCAGGAGTTTCCCGTGGGTGTATCACAGGCAAGGGCTCACGTGGAGGAGTCCATTCTTGCGCACAAATGTCAAGTAAGGTATTGCCCGTGGCAACTGTTTGGGAGGAGACACCACCAGAATAATCAAAGTCTCCTAAACGGACTGGCGGGCGTCCCCTGGTCATCCGGGTAGACCTTCTCAAAACAGGGGTCTCCTCTTCCCTTAGCAACGAGGTAGAAGGGAGAGGAACAACAGGAGGGTCTCCATCAGTGAGACCTTGGTCAGGAACAACAGGAACAACAATATCCACTACAGGGGGAACTGGATCCGGGGCATCTTGAACCAGCTCCTCCGGAGGTGAAGCTACAGTAGGTGCCGGAGCAGGCACCAGCAAGTTCAACCAAGGTGTCAGAAGCCAATGCATGGGGTCAGCGTCATACCTCAGATTACTAACAGCCTGCATAGGATCCTCGGGCTGTAGTGCTGACTCTGACACAGGATATTCAGATCCAGAACTCTCGTCGCTAGGTTCTGGTGTCAGGCAGAGCTTTAACCGGTTTCGGTGTACAATTTGGGATCCCTTGCCTTCCCGGGTGATCTCATAAGTTCCAACATTTGGGATTGCAGTGACAACATAAGGACTTCGCTCCCACTTACTGTCCAATTTGCTGGTACGACGGTTATTCTTTAACCATACCACGGCCCCTATGGTCAAGGGTTCTGCATGGGCTGTCTGATCATAGTCTCTCTGCTGTCGGTCTCTAGCAAAGTCCATACGTTCCTGAACAATGGCTTTGGCTGCATCCAATCGCCTTTGGTGCTCAGCAACCCAGTCGGTGTTAGGTAATGGGTTAATGCAATCAGGTACATGTATGTCCAATGAATGATCAGCAGGCAATGTCCCTTGGCGCCCAAACATCAAGTAAAAAGGGGTATACCCGGTGGAACAATGTATGGTATGATTGTATGTGAACATGAGCTGTGGCAACAGACTGGGCCAATCTCCTCTGTTCTCAGGAGGCACGGCCCTCAGCATCTCTATCAAGGTCTGATTCATTTTTTCACATAATCCGTTACCTTGAGGATGGTAGGCCGTTGTCCGGATCTTCTTACAGTTGTGTAAGCGGCACAGTTCATGGAACAGATGGGACTCAAAAGCAGGTCCTTGATCGGTGAGGATCTTTTCTGGACATCCATAGGGCAGGAGGAAGTGCTTCCAGAACATTTCGGCTGTAGTCTTGGCTGTCTGGTCTCTCACAGGCACCGCTACAACAAACTTTGTGAAATGATCAATAATAGTCATGGCATAAGCATACCCTGAGCGACTAGGCTCCAGTTTTACATGGTCGATGGCGACAAGTTCAAGAGGACGGGTACTTACAATGGGTCTCAGTGGTGCCCTCTGATCATGGTGCTCACTTCGTTTCAAGGCACAGGCTACACACTCTCGACACCACTTCTCCATGTCTTCTCTCATGCCCACCCAGTAAAACCGCTGGCGGATAGTAGCCTCAGTCTTTTGGACCCCAAAGTGACCGGATTGATTGTGGTACATCTCCAACACCATACCTGCATCTCGTCGGGGTATGAGAATCTGGTGCACTCTCTCGTTGGACACTGGGTCTAGGCTTCTCCGTAGCAATAGGCCCTTTTGTATGAAGAGTTGATGGCGCTGTCTCCACAGTTTGATGAGCTCAGGATCTGCACTCTTACGCCGAATCCTCTCAGGGGCTCTGCCACTAGTAATGAAGTCCAACAACTCACCCAGCACTCTACTTTCAGACTGTAATTTCACCCACCTTTCTTCTTTAGGATCAGGCCTACTGGAGGGTGAAGGAACTGCAGCTCTGTTATTGGTAGCTCGAGCCTGATCCTGTTGAGCAAATTTGTTATAGAAAGCCGGCATCTCTACATCTTCCCAAGCATCTCGCACATCATCAGGAGCTGTCTCTGTGGGAAGCCTGGATAAAGCATCAGCATTATCATTAGTACGTCCAGCTTGATACTTTACAGAGAAATTATAGTTGGCAAGGCGAGAGGCCCATCTCTGCTCCAAGGCCCCCAATTTAGCTGTATTTAGATGCGCCAGAGGGTTATTGTCAGTGAATGCAATGAACGGGGTGGCGGCTAGATAATCCTTGAATTTTTCTGTCACCGCCCACACTAATGCCAGGAACTCTAGTTTGAAGGAACTATAATTCTGGTCATTTTTCTCAGCTCCTTTCAGGGAGCGGCTTGCATATGCTATCACTCTCTCTTTTCCCTCTTGGATCTGGGCTAACACAGCTCCCAGGCCTCGCTTGCTAGCATCAGTATAGAGATGGAAGGGCTTGCTATAATCTGGATAACCTAACACTGGAGGCTCGGTCAGTTTCTTTTTTAGCAATTGGAACGCTATCTCTCTTTTCTCATTCCACTCAATGAGCACAGGAGTTCTAGGACTCTTTTTGGGTTGCCCCCTCAAGAGTTCCTGGATAGGATCAGCTATTTGAGCAAAATGGGGGATAAAACGTCTATAGTAGCCGGCAAAACCAAGAAAACTCCTCACCTCTTTGACGGTAGTAGGAACCGGCCAATTACGAACAGCTGCTAATTTATCAGGGTCAGGTTGCACTCCCTCTCCGCTTACTACATGCCCCAGGTATTTTACTGCAGGTTTGAGCAGGTGACACTTGGATGGCTTTACCTTCAAGCCATATTTGATAAGGATTTCAAATACTTCTGCCAAATGTTTCAGATGGTCTTCATATGTTTTTGAGTACACAATGACGTCATCTAGATACAGCAGCACTGTTTCGAAGTTTTTGTGACCCAAACACCGTTCCATTAGTCTCTGGAAAGTTCCTGGGGCATTACATAGCCCGAACGGCATACAATTGAATTCGAACAGGCCCATGGGAGTAGTGAAAGCAGTCTTTTCCCTATCTGCAGGGGCCATGGGTACTTGCCAGTAGCCGCTGGTCAAGTCCAATGTGGAGAAATAGGCAGAAGAGCCCAGAGCAGTTAGTGACTCCTCAATGCGGGGCAGTGGGTATGCATCTTTGTGGGTTATTTGATTAATTTTCCTATAATCCACACAGAAACTGATACTACCGTCCTTCTTCTTTACAAGAACCAGGGGTGCAGCCCACGGACTACGGCTGTCCCGGATCACATTAGAGTCTTTCATCTCTTGGATCATTTCCTTTACAGTCTGATATGAAGTAGGTGGTAAGGGTCTGTATCTCTCCTTGATAGGAGGATGAGAGCCAGTAGGTATGGTGTGTTGTATGGCACTCACCTCTCCATAGTCAGTAGCATGCTTACTGAAGGCCTGGTGGTACTCTTTGACAAGCTGTAGGATCCCTTCTTGTTGATGTTGGGGGGTAGTCTCGTCCCCTACATGGAGCTCTTCCCACCAGGGCACTTGTGGCTGGGTCACCGGCGAACATCCGCTGACTGCAGCTGGCGGCTTTTCTGTCACTGGAAGACGAATGATGTCTTGGAAGGACACCTGGGACAGCTGGGCAACACGGCAATGCTTAGTAAGCGCAACAGGATGATCACTCAGGTTAATCAGACGGACAGGTACTTTACCTTGGGAGACGTTCACCAGGCACTTGGCAGCTCTCACATAAGGGTAATCCTCCATCTGGATTGGTTCCACCAGGGCTGGATAATCTCGGCCTTGGACTCCCAGGACAGCACGACACCATAAAAGAGTTTGAGAATTAGGAGGCAAAGTCACAGGCTTAATATCACTAATCCTGGCAGTACAAATTTCTCCTTTCCCATTAGCAAACCTCTGCTGGGCACTTAACACAGTAATAGTCTTTTGAATCACCCTCCTGGATGCAGAGGAAGCAGTGGGCAATGTCTGATGTAATACAGCAAGTATTTCTGAATAACAGTTTTTGAAGACATTGGTGCCTAAAATGACAGGATGTCCTCCTCTGTCACCGGCCTGTACTACGATCACTCCCTGTTGAGGCAGGGTTACTTCACCCACCTGCAGGGTGGGTTCCCAGTATCCATGAATCTTTACTGGTTTGCCATTGCTGGCGATAATTTCCACCCAGGATTCAGGCGGTTGGGTCAACTGGTTGGTGTCCCAGAACTTTTCAAATGCAGGCAGCTGAATAGTAGTGACTTGAGACCCAGTATCTAATAGGGCTTCAAAGGGGACCCCGTTGATCTCTATATTGATTTTAGGATGGGATCCTACATACCGTGGCATCCAATTTGGATCCTCTGGACCTAGTGTTCTACCTCCCGAGGGGTGGTCCTCAGCCTCAGGGGTTGCCCGTTTAACTGCCAGCACGTGGATTCTGTGTGTCCCAGCTTTTTGCAGTATGTACACACGGGCCGCTTGCGATCTCTATTACGCCTCCCAGGATCCCTGGGGTGAGTCTCTTGGTATGGAGGTGGGAACGGCCTAGGAGGTGACAGGAATTCTTCTTCTGTCATTATGGGTTTTTCCCATTCCTCTATTTTTCTGCACACTTTCTCTAGACTTTTAGTGAGGTGATTTACTTGCTCTGTCAGCATGGCAATAGTATCGGTAGTTGACACTTGAACAGCTTGGCCGGCCTCAGCTCGGTTAGTGATAAGCGGTTTTGGCCTGCAGGCTGGTGACTCAGGTGGGGTGCTCAACTCAGGAGATACTGCGGACCCCAGAATTTTTATAGCCAGTTCTTTAAAGTCCAGAAAGGTACTGTTAGGGCGCTGGGCGGACAGCATCTTTAATTGGGTCCTTATTTGTTCACTAGACACCCCGTGGATAAATTGTTCCCTCAGGGTCTGGTCCTGGTTATCAGCCTCTTTGGGATCTATCTGAATTACAGCCCCTAAAGCCTCCTGAAGTGATAGGGCATAGTCACGGAGGGACTCACCGGACTTCTGTTTCTTGCCAAAGAAGTGCATCTTTATCTCTGAGGCAGTCCTAGTTTCAAAAGTGGCCCTGAGGCGGGTGAATATCTGCTCTAGAGTACTCCGCTCAGTAGCAGGCCAGGATAACACTTCTCTACGGGCAGCTCCCTCCAGTTGTGCCAGCAGGATTTCCATTTGCTGGTCGGCATTTATAGGGTACAATCGGAATAGTGCCAGCAACTTTTCTTTAAAGTCCCTTAGGGTATGGGTCTCTCCCCTGTAGCGAGGGAACCATGGGGCCCCAAAGTAGTAAGGCATGGTAAAGGGCATCATGCTGGGGGCTGTAGGATGATTAGGAGCCGCAAGCTCTCCCGGGGCCGGCTGCTCAGGCACTCCTGGCTCTGACATGGTAGTCTATTGAGAGGTGGCCGCTGGCGACTAAAGGGGCCGGTATACTCCCCTTCCCTCCGGTTACCAGTGCTTACCGTTATCGCCGGGCTTGCGCAGGCCAAGTCTCGCGAGGTTCCGGACGTCCTGAGCACCCGATGGCGCAGAAGAAGCAGGGCCGCGGCGGTGCGATGATGAAGAGGGGCGGGACTCTCTGTGTCTTTGCAGGGATCCGCCCACGAAGGTCCTCAGCGGCGCGGGAAACTTTACTCCAGGCAGCTGGTGGCCATCTTTAGCAAAACGCTGTCCATTCACTGACAGCAAGCAGGATTGTAAAAAGTCCACAAAACCACACTCCAATGCGGCGATTTTCTTTCTCTGGGTAGCGCAACACTGCACAGCGCTTTTTAGAAGTTTTGGGTACACTTTGGGTATGATTTTCAGTCCACAAAGTCCACTTTCAATAAACAGGCAATTTGTCACTTTGGTCACAGGGCAACTGTATAAGGCACAAAGTTCACGCTTCTTGCACTGGAAAGCGTGCGTATCCTGTTCGTGACGCCAAAAGAGAGGTGCAGCGTACTCAAGTTGTGTGTAATAGAGTTTCTGGGTGTAGTAGTGCAATGACACTAACCTGAGACGGCTGACTCTCTGCATAGGCAGGTGATGGTAGAAATTGTTTGTGACGCCAGTGCCAATTAAACGGTGGCACGCCGTTTGCGGATAGCAGGAATAAATTGAGGAACACGTGGGATTAAAACAGAACTCCAACTTTAGTAGTTTTCATGCAGAGACAATATTGGAATCGCAGTTCCTTGGCATACAGTCGATTTTGCAATACGGTTGATGCAGGCAATTACAGATTTAGCAAGGTGATTACAGAGTGTTGAACACAGGACTTGCAGTACAGGAGCTTGCACTCTATTTCTGTCTGATCCTGGAATATAGCAATTCTTCACCAAGGCCCAATAACCTAGTTCTGGCTTTATATCCTTGGCTATAGCTTTAGAAAGTACCTCCTCTGTTATTTTTAGTACCTCTTGCTTCTCTGCACTTTGCCTCGGTCTCTCTCTGCTTCCTGAGGCTCTAGAAACTTCTGAGCTCTCCACTAGACTGCCTTTTGGTTCCCTGACTGGGCCTTATATAAACTAGGGCTCTCTAGCTCCCTCTAGTGACTAGAATGACTGGAATGACACCCCTAGCAAGCCTGCACATGCAAGTGTCACAGCAACAGGGAAACACCCAGCATTGCATTACATGACATTTTATAAAACTGACATATACCAACTTCTCCATAACTAAGGAGGGACGACAGCACACCAAGTGACACTTTGGTAGTGACGGGTATTACAGTCCCCGTACACTACACAACCTCGTGCACAAAAAACAAGGAAAGTGCACACATACAAGGGGAGGTTGTCCTGTGCTACCGCATGCCCTTCACAGCAAGCTGTCTAGCAAAAGCTCAGGCTGCTATACTGCGAACACAAACATGTTGCCAGCGGCAACCACATGTGAGGTAACATACCAGCAATCCTCACCATGTGTTTGACAACAGACCAAACCGCAGGCAACTGCATGCGGGGGAGTCACGACCATGAACATGGTCGTGACAGTTTAGCCCATGGCCTTCTATCCTGCTTGCCACTGGGCCGTTTGAGACACCATTCATCCGTGGTGTTGGATGAATGGGTGGTCTCTGCCCTGTCCTTAGGCCTAGGGCTTTGTAGGGATAGTAGGGTCAAAGGTTGGTGAGCATGAGCCCCCTTACCTTCTGAGGCAGCTCATGCGGTAGGAGTCTAAGGTGAGTTCAGGGTTGTGCTAGGTGGTGACCTGCTCCCTATTCCTTCCTATCTGGCATGGTAGTCTCTGCCTTTGCACGGTGGGGGGTTTTCCCCACTCCCCGTCGTGACATGGCACTGTTATGAGGGATCTGTGGATGGCACTGTTATGGGGCATCTGTGGATGGCATTGTTATGGGGTGGGGGATCTGTGGATGGCATTGTTATGGGGTGGGGGATCTGTGGATGGCATTGTTATGGGGTGGGGGATCTGTGGATGGCATTGTTATGGGGTGGGGGATCTGTGGATGGCATTGTTATGGGGTGGGGGATCTGTGGATGGCATTGTTATGGGGTGGGGGATCTGTGGATGGCATTGTTATGGGGGGGGGGGGGATCTGTGGATGACACTGCTATATGTCATCCAAAGATCCCCCTCATAACAGTGTCCCCCAATACACCGGCCCTCTGCTCACCGCAGTATTTATAAACATTAATCCTTATCATGTTAATGAGTTTAACTAAAGCTGCGCTCTCCCCTGTTCCCATGTATCAGTACAGCACTTACGAACAAGCTTCCATAGCAGGCAGAGCGGACGACAGCAGTAATGTCACTCACTGACGTCACGCGCCTGCTCCGCCTGCTTCATTCATAACGTGGGAAGAGCAGGCGCTCGACGTCAGTGAGTGACGGTACTGCTGCCGTCCACTCTGCCTGCTATGGAAGCTTGTTCGTAAGTGCTGTATGGATACAGGGGAACAGGGGAGAGTGCAGTGTTAGTTAAACTTAATAACAGGATAAGGATTAATGTTTATAAATACTGCGGTGAGCGGCGGGGCCCGGTGTAAGAGTAAGAGTAAGAGTAGCCCCGCCCCTAGTTACGGACTCCAGCCCCTCCTCTCTCCCGGCTCATACATTGCATCCTGCGATGCTGCAGCATCGCAGACTGTGATGTAAAATGGAAGCATTCGCCCCATAAGACACAGGGGCATTTCCTCCCCACTTTTGGGGGGAAAAGTGCGTCTTATGGGGCGAAAAATACGTTAATTATCATGTAATTTATCCCATACGGTGAACACTATAAAATAAAAAAATACCAGAATTGCATTTGAGACCAAAAAGTGTTATGTACTTAAGCCTTCGCATAGCTCTGTATAACGAAAAATAAAAAAGTCACAAGAGCTGGGATACAATGATGCAAAAACATTTTCTTTAAAAAAAAGTTTTTATTATGCAAAAGTAGTAAAACATGAAAAAAAATATTTCTTACTGCTATAATCATATTGACCCAGAAAATAAAGTTATATTCTTTTTTACGCTGAAAAATGTACGCCTCAAAATTTATAACACAAAAACTGGTGGTATTGCTGTTTTTTCCCATTACCCCCAAAAAAGGGTTAAAGGGGTTGTCTCATCTCTGACAATGGGGGTATATTGCTAGTATATGCCCCCAGTGTCTTATAGGTGCGAGTACCAGCGGTGGAATATATCAGGAGTGGAGCACTGCAAAGTGGTGGCTGGAGGACTCTGGTCCGGTCACCACAAGCGCTCTCCCCATAGAAGTTAATGGGAGCGCACTGCGCATGACTAGCCACCGATCCCATTCACTTCTATGGGCCCAACGTATTTTCAGCGGCCCCACAGAAAATTTATGGAGGGCTACTGCGCATGCGCAGTGCACCCTCCACCACTTTCAGGGATCTATTCTCCATATAGGTGCAGGTCCCGCACCTATCAGACAGTGGGGGCATATCCTAGCGATATACCCCCATTGTCTGAGATGAGACAACCCCTTTAATAAAAGTGAATCAGACAGTTATGTGTTCCCCAAAACTGCAACTTGCTCCGCAAAAAACAAGCACTCATGCAACTGTAAACCGAGAGCAAGGCAGGTGATTTGACTCTGCCACCAGAAAAGAGTGCTTACGCAGAAGTCAAAATTAAGAAAATTACATTTACTATAAATTAATAAAAGCAGGTTAACAGTGAAGTTACAGAGGTAAAGACAAGCAAAATCTTCAAAACAGTATAAACAATACAAGTTAAACACTGCAACAATTTTCACCTTGGCTGTGTCCGTATTCGCAGTGCGGACACTAAGAAATAATAGTCCCAGAAACTGTCCCTAACTGACCCTAACTTTCAAGCGGGTGCGTACCCCCCTTATCCCAGTGGTCCAAGTGGACCGCTTACAGTTTGTGGAAGTGCACGGTGGGGCCCGATGTCGTCCTTTTCCTTTAACCAGCGCAGGATCCGCAACAAAGAAGTCCTCCTCAGCAGGCAGGAAAACCAGTTGAATATAATCCAGGATTATTACAGTTACTGTCCGGTACCTCGACAGCACTGTGAGTCTCTTTACTGTTTGGGGCAATCCACACAGCCCAATGTCGACTCCACAGGTTAGTTGCTGCACACAGTCCTTTTTAACTTGGCTTCACTAAATGCACTGTTTCTTTGTACTCCATCCGTCTCTAGACCGAAGTTCACACAGCTTGGCCACACAGGGAAGTCCTTTAGTATCTCTACGCACATCTTACACAACACAGAACTTGTTTTCTATCTTGCCAATATGGCGGCAGTTGTAGTTCAAGTCTCTCTTCCTCCTTCTTCCTGCTCACACTGAGGCAGGGTGACATCATAAGAGGCGTGTCACTTCAACACTTAGCTGCTGCCTTAAAGAACTAGTATCACAGTAATACACTTTCTCTATGGTGAACTCCAATGCAAATTGGTCCTATGCTGCCATCTATTGACCAAACGAATACTGCAGGCATTTTACATTACATTTTAACACAGTTTACCAGGATAATGAAACTTAGAGACATTATATGACTGTTTCTTACACAACTCTGTCGACTTAAAAATAAAAAAGTTTTAGCTCTTGGAATGCATAGATGGAAAAAATTGCTGTACTTCATGCCGGGCCCCGTCAGAGCCCTCCATGAGTCAGGGCTTTACTCTGTCTCTCCTGGGGGGCCCCGTGGGACCCCGTGACTTAGGGGCCCGGTCGCAAGTGCGACCCCTATAGCTACGCCACTGGGACAATAATAGAACATGTTCTATTCTTTTGTGGAACGGACATACGGAAACGCAATGCACACGGAGTAACTTTCGTGGTTTTTTTTGTTTGTTTTTTGCTGACCCATTGAAATGAATGGTTCCCCATACGGTCTGCTAAAAAAACTGAACGGACACAGAAAGAAAAACGTTAGTGTGCATGAGCCCTTAAAGTTAGTGAATTTGGTAACAGACAGGTTTGTAGCATAAATAACCAAGCTTTAAAGAGAAACTTTCATATTATAATGCAATAAAATAAGTATTCAATTTTACTACAGCCTGACTAATGACTTTTTTATCATATGTTTTTTTTATCAAGGACATTTTAAGTATTTAGCCTGTAAAAAGCCAGTTCATGCCAACAGGAGAATAGCCCTGAGGCCAGTTCATTCTAGACAGATGATGCAACTGTCTATAATTAGCCAATACCTTTAACCCCTTCAGGACCCTGCCATTTTTCACCTTAAGGACCAGGCCATTTATTGCAAATCTGACATGTGTCACTTTATGTGGTGATAACTTTAAAACGCAAGAATGTTTTCTCGTCACATATTGTACTTCATGACAGTGGTAAATTTGAGTCAAAGTATTTTATTTTTATTCATTAAAAAAAATTCCAAATTTACCAAAAACTTGGAAAAATGTGCAATTTTGAACATTTTTTATTTCTCTGCTTTTAGAAGAGCTAGTGATACCCCCAAAAATAGTTATTACTTTACATTTACCATATGTCTACTTCATGTTTGGAACATTTTCTTTTTTTGGGACGTTAGAAGTTTAGAGTCAAATCTTTAAATTTTTATGAAAATTTCCAAAACCCAATTTTTAAGGACCAGTTCAGGTCTGAAGTCACTTTGTGGGGCTTACATAATAGAAACCACTCATAAATGGCCCCATTTTAGAAACTAAACCCCTCAAGGTATTCAAAACTGATTTTATGCGACCTGCTGTTCCCCTCGGGAAAGTCTATCCCCACCATCAGAGGTACTGTGAAGAATCAAAGGGTACACACTAGATAACGCTCTTAGAGGAGGTGGGACATGTGGCACAGTGGGTTCACACCTGCTGGTTCGTGACAGTATCAGGTTGTTTAGGAGGATACATGATGAAGTTCTTTTGCAGGTTCAGGAACTTTAGTAAAAAAAATCATCTCACATTTCATTTTAAGCCTAATTTCTAACCTCTGAAGACCATGACATAAGGACACAACATGGTTTTTCCCTTTTTTTATGAGAGTCTTCTTTTTTTGTGAGCTAGTAGGCTTGCAGACCAAATTGGGGGCTGCAGTTCCTGTCAGGAGTGTAACCAGCCAAATCACTATGCAGAGCTGTGTTGGGAGGGTTGCCATGCTGACTAGCCAAGTTCCAGGTGGTTGGCCTATCAGTGTAACTGAAAGCCAAGCCAATCAGGTTACTGACTGTGTTCCATCCCAGGGATATACTGGGAATTTAAGATTGCTGATTCCTAACTGACTTGCCTGCAGGGCCGGACTGGGACAAAAAATAGGCCCGGGCATTTTTGACTGAGCAGTCCAATCACATGACCCCCAACAGGCCCCACCCCCTTGCAGTCTAGGGGCGGAGCCAAAAAGGGAAGCACAATTGAGTGGCAGGGCCAGCCACCAGTAAGATAGGAAGGCTTCAGCCAACACACAAGCTTCTTTGGGGGTCCCCAGGTGACATTAGGGGTCTTAGTACGATCCGGCCACCTAATCCGGCAGAAAATGCAAGGAATCGACTGGACACAAAGCACAGCATGCAGCGGTTTATGTCCCGCTGATTCTCTGTATTTTTCCCAGATTGTGGCTGGATCTCTGCCGTACACCATTATAGTTAATGGGGCTGGCGGGCATTCTGTCTGCATCCAGCAGTGCCGGATCCAGTGAATTCTCAGCTGGAACAGCCTGCCAGGATCACTAACGCAGATGTGAAAGTAGCCTAATACAGCGCCCCATACCTCTTATATCCAGTGACGTCTCCTCTGATGTAGATGTTCTCTTTATTCATCTTCTCCATTCAGACCAGACCACCGTGATAATTTCTTTCAGCCAGAGTTTGACAGACATCTTAGTTTCCTACTTTTCAATCATCCTCCAATTAACATCCCATCATGCACCCCCAATACTGAGAAGCTGTGCTCCCCGAAACTATACTGCAAAAAGAACTGTGCTAAGCTGATGCTGTGCCAGGGTGCACCCAAAGTAATGGTGCTCCCAAAGTCCCAACAATAGTAATTATGTCATGCCCCACTCTGACGATGTGCGGAGGTCGGCCAGGATTGCAGCACGAGTTTAGTGTCTGTTTTGGAGTAGTGCTGGATCCGCCCCTCATCAGGTGCACTGGGTGGAGTCATTAGTTTAAATAGCTCCTCTGCCCAGTGCCCTGAGCGGATTATATTCATTATTGTGATCTTGGAAGCTAGGAAGGAAGGTTGGCTGTCTGCTCCAGCTCAGGAAGATAAGTGTTGTTTCTAGTTGGTTGTTTTGTGTCATCTTTCCCATCCAGGTTCTGTGCGAGCAGGCTGCTCCTATTTCCCACTTCACCATCTCAGGGAATTCAGGGTTTTGTCAGCCCAGGCACGGGGACATCTCAGATCTACCTTCAAGATCTGTAGATGGGCTGAGCAGTGCAGAGAAAGAGGTCAGGGATTAGCTAGGAGGTGACCCTTCCCTGTCTCTCGCCCAGAGCCTGGTTGGTTCGTTATCTGTCATACTGAGTGCACGCCCGCCGTGACAAATTATTTCTTTGCCAGAGTGCATTTAGTAGTAATAGTGCTCCTACAGTGCCCCCAACAGTAATTGTGACCCACAAGTAACAATGCTCCCATAGTCCCCCAGTTGTAATAAAGCCCACCATAATGCCCCGATAGTAATAATTCTCTTTATAATGTGTGACAGTAGAACCCCCCCCCCCTTATAATGTGCACCAGTACAAAAAAATGCCCCGTTGTGTGGCAGTAAAAAAAGAAATACCTCCTCTTAGTGCCCCCAGTAGAGCCAATGTCCCTTGAGTGCCCTCATGTGTTCCAATGACCCGTACTGTGTGCCACTACAAAAAACACTTAGCGCCACCAGTTGAGCTTAGGTGCCCATAGTGACCTTATTTGTGCCAGTATAAAATACTCCTACAGTTGTGTTCAAAATTATTCAACCCCCAATGCTATAAAGGGTTTTAGGGAATTTAGTGTACATTTGTAATTGTGTTCAGAATGAAATCTTACAAGGACTTTTTAAAGAACCAAATGCAACTAAAATGACATCAATTGTTTTTGTAATACAGTATTAAATGTTTTTTTGTGATTTCTTCATTGACACAATTATTCAACCCCTTAACCGCTTGCCGCCACGCTAACGCCGAAAGGCGTCATTTCTGCGGCGCTCCCAGGTCACACTAACGCCAATAGGCGTCATCTCGCGTGAGCCGAGATTTCCTGTGAACGCGCGCACACAGGCGCGCGCGCTCACAGGAACGGAAGGTAAGAGAGTTGATCTCCAGCCTGCCAGCGGCGATCGTTCGCTGGCAGGCTGGAGATGTGTTTTTTTTAACCCCTAACAGGTATATTAGACGCTGTTTTGATAACAGCGTCTAATATACCTGCTACCTGGTCCTCTGGTGGTCCCCTTTGTTTGGATCGACCACCAGAGGACACAGGTAGCTCAGTAAAGTAGCACCAAGCACCACTACACTACACTACACCCCCCCCCCCCCGTCACTTATTAACCCCTTATTAGCCCCTGATCACCCCATATAGACTCCCTGATCACCCCCCTGTCATTGATTACCCCCCTGTCATTGATTACCCCCCTGTAAAGCTCCATTCAGACGTCCGCATGATTTTTACGGATCCACTGATAGATGGATCGATCCGCAAAACGCATCCGGACGTCTGAATGAAGCCTTACAGGGGCGTGATCAATGACTGTGGTGATCACCCCATATAGACTCTCTGATCACCCCCCTGTCATTGATTACCCCCCTGTAAAGCTCCATTCAGACGTCCGCATGATTTTTACGGATCCACTGATAGATGGATCGGATCCGCAAAACGCATCCGGACGTCTGAATGAAGCCTTACAGGGGCATGATCAATGACTGTGGTGATCACCCCATATAGACTCCCTGATCACCCCCCTGTAAAGCTCCATTCAGATGTCCGCATGATTTTTACGGATGCACTGATAGATGGATCGGATCCGCAAAACGCATCCGGATGTCTGAATGAAGCCTTACAGGGGCATGATCAATGACTGTGGTGATCACCCCATATAGACTCCCTGATCACCCCCCTGTAAAGCTCCATTCAGATGTCCGCATGATTTTTACGGATGCACTGATAGATGGATCGGATCCGCAAAACGCATCCGGACGTCTGAATGAAGCCTTACAGGGGCATGATCAATGACTGTGGTGATCACCCCATATAGACTCCCTGATCACCCCCCTGTAAAGCTCCATTCAGATGTCCGCATGATTTTTACGGATGCACTGATAGATGGATCGGATCCGCAAAACGCATCCGGACGTCTGAATGAAGCCTTACAGGGGCATGATCAATGACTGTGGGGATCACCCCATATAGACTCCCTGATCACCCCCCTGTAAAGCTCCATTCAGATGTCCGCATGATTTTTACGGATGCACTGATAGATGGATCGGATCCGCAAAACGCATCCGGACGTCTGAATGAAGCCTTACAGGGGCATGATCAATGACTGTGGTGATCACCCCATATAGACTCCCTGATCACCCCCCTGTCATTGATTACCCCCCTGTAAAGCTCCATTCAGACGTCCGCATGATTTTTACGGATCCACTGATAGATGGATCGGATCCGCAAAACGCATCCGGACGTCTGAATGAAGCCTTACAGGGGCATGATCAATGACTGTGGTGATCACCCCATATAGACTCCCTGATCACCCCCCTGTCATTGATTACCCCCCTGTAAAGCTCCATTCAGATGTCCGCATGATTTTTACGGATGCACTGATAGATGGATCGGATCCGCAAAACGCATCCAGACGTCTGAATGAAGCCTTACAGGGGCATGATCAATGACTGTGGTGATCATCCCATATAGACTCCCTGATCACCCCCCTGTCATTGATTACCCCCCTGTAAAGCTCCATTCAGATGTCCGCATGATTTTTACGGATGCACTGATAGATGGATCGGATCCGCAAAACGCATACGGACGTCTGAATGAAGCCTTACAGGGGCATGATCAATGACTGTGGTTATCACCCCATATAGACTCCCTGATCATCCCCCTGTCATTGATCACCCCCCTGTCATTGATCACCACCCCTGTCATTGATCACCCCCCTGTCATTGATCACTCCCCCTGTCATTGATCACCCCCCCCTGTCATTGATCAACCCCCCTGTCATTGATCACCCCTCTGTAAGGCTCCATTCAGACAATTTTTTGGCCCAAGTTAGCGGAATTTTTTTTTTTTTTTTTCTTACAAAGTCTCATATTCCACTAACTTGTGTCAAAAAATAAAATCTCACATGAACTCACCATACCCCTCACGGAAACCAAATGCGTAAAATTTTTTAGACATTTATATTCCAGACTTCTTCTCACGCTTTAGGGCCCCTAGAATGCCAGGGCAGTATAAATACCCCACATGTGACCCCATTTCGGAAAGAAGACACCCCCAGGTATTCCGTGAGGGGCATATTGAGTCCATGAAAGATTGAAATTCTTGTCCCAAGTTAGCGGAACGGGAGACTTTGTGAGAAAAAAATTAAAAATATCAATTTCCGCTAACTTGTGCCAAAAAAAACAAATTTCTATGAACTCGCCATGCCCCTCATTGAATACCTTGGGGTGTCTTCTTTCCAAAATGTGGTCACATGTGGGGTATTTATACTGCCCTGGCATTCTAGGGGCCCCAAAGCGTGAGAAGAAGTCTGGTATCCAAATGTCTAAAAATGCCCTCCTAAAAGGAATTTGGGCACCTTTGCGCATCTAGGCTGCAAAAAAGTGTCACACATCTGGTATCGCCGTACTCAGGAGAAGTTGGGGAATGTGTTTTAGGGTGTCATTTTACATATACCCATGCTGGGTGAGAGAAATATCTTGGTCAAATGCCAACTTTGTATAAAAAAATGGGAAAAGTTGTCTTTTGCCAAGATATTTCTCTCACCCAGCAAGGGTATATGTAAAATGACACCCCAAAACACATTCCCCAACTTCTCCTGAATACGGCGATACCACATATTTGACACTTTTTTGCAGCCTAGGTGGGCAAAGGGGCCCATATTCCAAAGAGCACCTTTAGGATTTCACAGGTCATTTACCTACTTACCACACATTAGGGCCCCTGGAAAATGCCAGGGCAGTATAACTACCCCACAAGTGACCCCATTTTGGAAAGAAGACACCCCAAGGTATTCCGTGAGGGGCATGGCGAGTTCCTAGAATTTTTTATTTTTTGTCACAAGTTAGTGGAAAATGCTGATTTTTTTTTTTTTTTTTTTCATACAAAGTCTCATATTCCACTAACTTGTGACAAAAAATAAAAACTTCCATGAACTCACTATGCCCATCAGCGAATACCTTGGGGTCTCTTCTTTCCAAAATGGGGTCACTTGTGGGGTAGTTATACTGCCCTGGCATTCTAGGGGCCCAAATGTGTGGTAAGGAGTTTGAAATCAAATTCTGTAAAAAATGACCTGTGAAATCCGAAAGGTGCTCTTTGGAATATGGGCCCCTTTGCCCACCTAGGCTGCAAAAAAGTGTCACACATCTGGTATCCCCGTACTCAGGAGAAGGTGGGGAATGTGTTTTGGGGTGTCATTTTACATATACCCCTGCTGGGTGAGAGAAATATCTTGGCAAAAGACAACTTTTCCCATTTTTTTATACAAAGTTGGCATTTGACCAAGATATTTATCTCACCCAGCATGGGTATATGTAAAAAGACACCCCAAAACACATTCCTCAACTTCTCCTGAGTACGGCGATACCAGATGTGTGACACTTTTTTGCAGCCTACGTGGGCAAAGGGGCCCATATTCCAAAGAGCACCTTTCGGATTTCACAGGTCATTTTTTACAGAATTTGATTTCAAACTCCTTACCACACATTCGGGCCCCTAGAATGCCAGGGCAGTATAACTACCCCACAAGTGACCCCATTTTGGAAAGAAGACACCCCAAGGTATTCCGTGAGGGGCATGGCAAGTTCCTAGAATTTTTTATTTTTTGTCACAAGTTAGTGGAAAATGATGATTTTTTTTTTTTTTTTTTTTTTCATACAAAGTCTCATATTCCACTAACTTGTGACAAAAAATAAAAACTTCCATGAACTCACTATGCCCATCAGCGAATACCTTGGGGTCTCTTCTTTCCAAAATGGGGTCACTTGTGGGGTAGTTATACTGCCCTGGCATTCTAGGGGCCCAAATGTGTGGTAAGGAGTTTGAAATCAAATTCTGTAAAAAATGACCTGTGAAATCCGAAAGGTGCTCTTTGGAATATGGGCCCCTTTGCCCACCTAGGCTGCAAAAAAGTGTCACACATCTGGTATCCCCGTACTCAGGAGAAGGTGGGGAATGTGTTTTGGGGTGTCATTTTACATATACCCCTGCTGGGTGAGAGAAATATCTTGGCAAAAGACAACTTTTCCCATTTTTTTATACAAAGTTGGCATTTGACCAAGATATTTATCTCACCCAGCATGGGTATATGTAAAAAGACACCCCAAAACACATTCCTCAACTTCTCCTGAGTACGGCGATACCAGATGTGTGACACTTTTTTGCAGCCTACGTGGGCAAAGGGGCCCATATTCCAAAGAGCACCTTTCGGATTTCACAGGTCATTTTTTACAGAATTTGATTTCAAACTCCTTACCACACATTCGGGCCCCTAGAATGCCAGGGCAGTATAACTACCCCACAAGTGACCCCATTTTGGAAAGAAGAGACCCCAAGGTATTCGCTGATGGGCATAGTGAGTTCATGGAAGTTTTTATTTTTTGTCACAAGTTAGTGGAATATGAGACTTTGTATGAAAAAAAAAAAAAAAAAAAAAAAATCATCATTTTCCACTAACTTGTGACAAAAAATAAAAAATTCTAGGAACTTGCCATGCCCCTCACGGAATACCTTGGGGTGTCTTCTTTCCAAAATGGGGTCACTTGTGGGGTAGTTATACTGCCCTGGCATTCTAGGGGCCCGAATGTGTGGTAAGGAGTTTGAAATCAAATTCTGTAAAAAATGACCTGTGAAATCCGAAAGGTGCTCTTTGGAATATGGGCCCCTTTGCCCACCTAGGCTGCAAAAAAGTGTCACACATCTGGTATTGCCGTACTCAGGGGAAGGTGGGGAATGTGTTTTGGGGTGTCATTTTACATATACCCATGCTGGATGAGCGAAATATCTTGGCAAAAAACAACTTTTCACATTTTTTTATACAAAGTTGGCATTTGACCAAGATATTTATCTCACCCAGCATGGGTATATGTAAAAAGACACCCCAAAACACATTCCTCAACTTCTCCTGAATACAGAGATACCAGATGTGTGACACTTTTTGCAGCCTAGGTGGGCAAAGGGGCCCATATTCCAAAGAGCACCTTTCGGATTTCACAGGTCATTTTTTACAGAATTTGATTTCAAACTCCTTACCACACATTTGGGCCCCTAGAATGCCAGGGCAGTATAACTACCCCACAAGTGACCCCATTTTGGAAAGAAGAGACCCCAAGGTATTTCGTGATGGGCATGGCAAGTTCCTAGAATTTTTTATTTTTTGTCACAAGTTAGTGGAAAATGATGATTTTGTAAGAAAATATATAAATAAATAAAAAATCATCATTTTCCGCTAACTTGTGACAAAAAATAAAAAGTTCTATGAACTCACTATGCCCATCAGCGAATACCTTAGGATGTCTATTTTCCGAAATGGGGTCATTTGTGGGGTGTTTGTACTGTCTGGCCATTGTAGAACCTCAGGAAACATGACAGGTGCTCAGAAAGTCAGAGCTGCTTCAAAAAGCGGAAATTCACATTTTTGTACCATAGTTTGTAAACGCTATAACTTTTACTCAAACCATTTTTTTTTTTACCCAAACATTTTTTTTTTATCAAAGACATGTAGAACTATAAATTTAGAGCAAAATTTCTATATGGATCTCGTTTTTTTTGCAAAATTTTACAACTGAAAGTGAAAAATGTCATTTTTTTGCAAAAAAATCGTTAAATTTCGATTAATAACAAAAAAAGTAAAAATGTCAGCAGCAATGAAATACCACCAAATGAAAGCTCTATTAGTGAGAAGAAAAGGAGGTAAAATTCATTTGGGTGGTAAGTTGCATGACCGAGCAATAAACGGTGAAAGTAGTGTAGTGCCGATTTGTAAAAAAGGGCCTGGTCTTTAGGGGGGTATAAACCTGTGGTCCTTAAGTGGTTAAAGACTACCACTCTTAAGAACAGAGTTTCATTCAAGTGTTTTCGATCAGGTATTGAAAACACCTGTGGATGTCAAGGAGCAGCAATCAAGCATAATAAGCACCAATTAGGCAGATTTAAAAGGACTGTGATACTCAGCTCCTTCTAGACATTTACTGGTGTGTTTACAAACATGGTGAAGTCAAGAGAATGGTCCAGGAAGACAAGAGAAGAGGTGATTTCTCTTCACAGGAAGGGCAATGGCTATAAGAAGATTGCAAAGATGTTAATCATACCAAGAGACACCATAGGAAGCATCATTCGCAAATTCAAGGCAAAGGGCACTGTTGAAACGCTACCTGGTCATGGCAGAAAGAAGATGCTGACTTCGACTGTTGTGCGCTACCTGAAGCGCAAAGTGGAGAAAAGTCCCCGTGTGACTGCTGAGGAACTGAAAAAAGATTTGTCACATGTGGGTACTGAAGTTTCAGCTCAGACAATAAGGCGCACACTGCGTAATGAAGGCCTCCATGCCAGAACTCCCAGGCGCACCCCCTTGCTGTCTCCAAAGAATAAGAAGAGTCGACTGCAGTATGCCAAAAGTCATGTGGACAAACCACAAAAGTTTTGGGATAGTGTTCTGTGGACTGATGAAACAAAATTAGGACTGTTTGGGCCCATGGATCAACGCTATGTTTGGAGGAGGAAGAACAAGGCCTATGAAGAAAAGAACACCTTGCCTACTGTGAAGCATGGCGGGGGGGGGGGGGGGGGGGGTTAATCATGCTTTGGGGCTGTTTTGCTTCTACAGGTACAGGGAAGCTTCAGCGTGTGCAAGGTACCATGAATTCTCTTCAGTACCAGGAGATATTGGATGAAAATGTGATGCAGTCCGTCACAAACCTGAGGCTTGGGAGACGTTGGACCTTTCAACAGGACAATGATCCCAAGCATACCTCCAAGTCCACTAGAGCATGGTTGCAGATTAAAGGCTGGAACATTTTGAAGTGGCCATCGCAGTCACCAGACTTAAATCCGATTGTGAACCTCTGGTGGGACTTAAAGAAAGCAGTTGCAGCGCGCAAGCCTAAGAATGTGACTGAACTGGAGGCTTTTGCCCATGAAGAATGGGCGAAGATACCCGTAGATCGCTGCAAGACACTTGTGTCAAGCTATGCTTCACATTTAAAAGCTGTTATAACTGGAAAAGGATGTTGTACTAAGTACTAAGATTGAATGTCACTTGGGGGTTGAATAAAACTGATAATGATGTGAGCACAGAAAAGACATTTGTGGTTATTTCATTACAAATGTTATATTATATTTGTCTGACTTACAAGTGCCTCTTTGATTTAATTGTAAACAAGATGACTGAAATGATCAAAATCAATGTCAAACTGGCCAAAACACTCAATTTCAGTGGGGGTTGAATAATTTTGAACACAACTGTATATAGTCCCCCCAGAAGATGCCGCCATAGTGCTACTTCCCCGCCCCACATAGATACCCCCATAATGCTCCTTTCCTCCCTTCCCCATAGTGGCATCAAAATGGGTGCCAGTATTAAATTCCCCTATATAATGCCCTCATAGTGCTCTTGTCCCCCACTTCTCCATAGTGCCCACCTACAATGCGTGCCAGTATATAGGGCCCCATAGTGCTCCTTCCCCTCTTCTCCATAGTGCCCCCCCATAATGTGCCAGTATATAGGGCCCCCATAGTGCTTCCCCTCTTCTCCATAGTGCCCCCGTATTGTGCCAGTATATAGGCCCCCCATATTGTGCCAGTATATAGGGCCCCATAGTGCTTCCCCTCTTCTGCATAGTGTCCCCCCCATATTTTGCCAGTATATAGGGCCCCATAGTGCCCCCCCATATTGTGCCAGTATATAGGGCCCCATAGTGCTTCACCTCTTCTCCATAGTCCCCCCCATGTTGTGCCAGTATATAGGGCCCCATAGTGCTTCCCCTCTTCTCCATAGTGCCCCCCCAATGTTGTGCCAGTATATAGGCCCCCCATATTGTGCCAGTATATATGGCCCTATAGTGCTTCCCCTCTTCTCCATAGTGCTGACACTCCCCATATTGTGCCAGTATATAGGGCCCCATAGTGCTTCCCCTCTTCTCCATAGTGCCGACCCCCCTATATTGTGCCAGTATATAGGGTCCCCACCTCCCTTCTTGCCACAGTATAGTATAAAATTAAATAATAAAAACAATAAACTCATATACTTACCTCCATGCTGCTGTCAGCGATGCGATGCAGGCCTCTTCCGGCCTGTGTCCCGCGTTGTACAGCTCGGGCGGCGTGCGCGATGACGTCATCGCTCGCCTGTACCGGCCTCTGATAGGCTACAGGCACTAGGCCTGTAGCCTATCAGAGGAATGGGCAAGGGAGACGCATCTCCCCTGCTCCATTCATCTGTATCGCTGTCCTGAGGACGGCGATACAGATGAATATGGAGATGAGCGCTTCCACAATGGAAGCCCTCTTCTCCACTCCTGCCCGGCTGCTGCCACATTAATAAAATAAAATAAAAAACTCAGCCGGAGGCCCGCTTGATTGTGTTCGGCCCGGCCCACCGGGCAAATGCCTGGTCTGCCCTTTTGGCCAGTCCGGCCCTGCTTGCCTGTGATTTCTTTGTATCTTGGCTCTATACTGTGCGATACCCTTTTCCTGTATATTGACCCTCCTGGTAAACTGAATACTGGTCTGTTTCTGATTTAACCTTGTGTCTGCTGTTCCTGCTTTGCAGAGCAGAACAGCTGGCCCCTAATAGACCAGTCCTATCTTTGTCCGTAATGCGGACAATACAGGGGCGTAGCTAAAGGCTCATGGGCCCCGGTGCAAGAGTTCAGCTTGGGGGGCCCCCCTTCCCTCAGTGCTTTGTGGTCAGGGTCAGGGAAGCACATAGCCTTCATGCTGCCTGAGGCAAAAATTGAAACGGCACCTCCCTCCCCACCATGCCAAATTCCTGACCTAACCCCTCCCCTCCAGCCGGCAACTTGACCAGTATGCATTTGCTATAATACTGGTGTCTTCTTGTGCAGCACAAGGGTCTTTGGGCCCCCTCAGGCTCCTGGGCCCGTTAACGACTGCTACCTCTGCACCCCCTATAGCTACGCCCCTGACTGCACTTCATGTACAGTCCTGTATATTACACTGCACCCCATGTATAGTCTGTATATTATACTGTACCCATGTATAGTCCTGTCTATTACACTGCCCCCATGTATAGTCATGTATTTTGTACTGTCCCAAATGTATAGTCCTGTATATTATACTGTACCCATGTATACTCCTGTATATTACACTGCACCCATGTATAGTCCTGTATATTACACTGTACCCCATGTATAGTCCTGTATATTATACTGTCCCCCATGTATAGTCATGTATTTTGTACTGTCCCCAATGTATAGTCCTGTATATTATACTTCACCCCATGTATACTCCTGTATATTACACTGCACCCCATGTATAGTCCTGTATATTACACTGCACCTCATGTATAGTCCTGTATATTACACTGCACCCCATGTATAATCCTGTATATTACACTGTACCCCATGTACAGTCCTGTATATTACACTGCACCCCATGTATAATCCTGTATATTACACTGTACCCCATGTACAGTCCTGTATATTACACTGCACCCCATGTATAGTCTGTATATCATACTGTACCATGTATAGTCCTGTCTATTACACTGCACCTCATGTATAGTCCTGTATATTACACTGCACCTCATGTATAGTCCTGTATATTACACTGCCCCCCATGTATAGTCCTGTCTATTACACTGCCCCCCATGTATAGTCCTGTCTATTACACTGCCCCCCATGTATAGTCCTGTATATTACACTGCCCCCCATGTATAGTCCTGTCTATTACACTGCCCCCCATGTATAGTCCTGTATATTACACTGCCCCCCATGTATAGTCCTGTCTATTACACTGCCCCCCATGTATAGTCCTGTATATTACACTGTACCCCATGTATAGTCCTGTATATTACACTGTACCCCATGTATAGTCCTGTATATTACACTGCACCCCATGTATAGTCCTGTATATTACACTGCACCCCATGTATAGTCCTGTATATTACACTGCACCCCATGTATAGTCCTGTATATTACACTGCACCCCATGTATAGTCTGTATATCATACTGTACCCATGTATAGTCCTGTATATTACACTGCACCTCATGTATATTACACTGCCCCCCATGTATAGTCCTGTATATTACACTGCCCCCCATGTATAGTCCTGTCTATTACACTGCCCCCCATGTATAGTCCTGTATATTACACTGCACCCCATGTATAGTCTGTATATTATACTGTACCCATGTATAGTCCTGCCTATTACACTGCACCCCATGTATAGTCTGTATATTACACTGCACCTCATGCATAGTCCTGTATATTACACAATAATCCACTGTAAAGTATCAGAAATATCTTTAAAATATTTTTTTTATTGTGAATATATTACATTATAGATAAATATCTGTAAGCACTTCAGTCATTTCATACACAAAGTATCACTCCCATCCTCCCATACAGTTTATCACCCCCACCATCATACAACCAATGTTTTATTCCCATCATGTCACACACAATGCATATCTCCCATCATCTTATACATAATTCATCACTCCCACCATCTCTTACACATTATATCACTCCCATCATCTAACACATCGGGTCAGATTAACAGTAAAACTGTCTTTGTTGCCCATAGCGACCAATCACAGCGCAGCTTTTATTTTCAAAGAGCCAAATACGAAATGAAAGCTGCGATGTGATTGGCTTCTATAGGGACCAAAGTCCCCTGGGGTCATATATCCCACCCCTCATCCCAAAATCTATGTGAAGAGAATGAACAAACATGAAGAAAATTTCAGGCAAGAACATGTATGTACATGATGTGCTATTAAAAACGTGAGTCCAGTACATCCAATATGGCCGCTCTCATGCTAAGGCACTTCTTGTGATGTCATCAATAGATGCTTGTCCCCCTGGCCCCCCCTCCTCTTGCATGACCATTTTACTTGTGATGTCATAATGGGGCATGACTCATTTACTTATGACATAATAATCAGGGGGTGTGGTCTAATCCCATAAATTGGGGTCACGCCCTGACAGCAGTGTCAGTATCTCTAGCTGGCTCTCACCATGGGGAAGTCTTGGAAGAAGAGGAGGATGATGCCAAAGACGATTCCTGTGATGAATGCAGTAGAGAAAATGGATGTCGGCCCTCGACAGTATCCCGATGATGTTGATATGAATTCTGATCACGGTGATGACAAAATGGATGTTGGCCCTCGCCAGTATCCGGAGGATGTGCAGATGGAGGACCTTCCGGTGAACACCACTAACATCAGGGCCAAAAGTACCCGGAAGAGAAAGCGGCCATCCTGTAACATCTGCCGCCGGCTGTAACATCTGCCGATAGGCCCTTACTATACCATCTGCCCCTTGGCCACCATATAACATCTGCTGCTTGGCCCCACTTACCATCTGCCGCCTGGGGCCATTTACCATCTGCGGCTTGGGGCCATTTATCATCTGCAGCTTGGGGCCCACTTACCATCTACCCCTTGGGGCCCACTTACCATCTATAGATGGTTTTACCATCCAAACCATCTGAAATTCCAATGAAGATGAGCAGAGCACCACCAGGTCCGGTAAGTTTGGTCGCTTCCCTCTGTCTTTTCCTTGTGTTTTTGTAAACAGTTTTTTTATTTAGGTATTTTCTCTTCTAGGATCCGACTACAAAATAACATCAGGAACCTCTGGTGACAATATTCTGTCCCTGAAAATCTGCCAGAGGTGCGACCCCTGACCTCCTCTCTACAAGTTAGCGGACCTGAATCCAGCCAATTCTGAAGACTGAGCCAAAGCTGCAGAAAATTCATTTAAAACCTTTTATAAATAAGCAGTGTTTTTTGTTTTTAAAAATTGTGTTTTATTTCTCTTAATTATCAAATTGCACAAATCGTACTCAGCCCCTATTTTCTATGGGTATTCTATGGGTATATTAAGTAAGCTAAGAGCTGGATCCTGAAGGGGCGAGTTACCAATATTTAAAAGTGTAATATTTAAAGTTACAAATTCTTCCATAAAATTGTGCATGTGCTAAAGTTTGTTATTATAGCCGGAAAACTAGTACAAGTCTCAAAATAAATGATCCCCCCATGTAATACTCCATCCACTAGTGATATCTCCATTAAGGGTAGATTAACCCCTTCCCGACCGCAATCTGTATATATACGTGATAGCTACACATACCCCGTGCAGCTACCACGTATATAGACGTCAAGCCAGCTCTTTAATCCAAGCGCTGCAAAGCGCTTGGATTAAAGCTTCTGCCCGTGTCCTGCTGCTGTCACGGACAGCATACAGGCCAGTAATGCCGGCAAGGGACCAATCAGAGTGGCCCCTTGCCGACAATCGATCCGATTGGTTAGTCTGTGCAGACTAACCAATCGGATCGCGGCAGTGAAAAAAATGCCGGTTTCATGCTCTGATCTGCGCTCTGCAGATCAGAGCATGAAATCAGGTAGGGTCCTCGTAATACCCCCCCCCCCCCGATCTGTGCCCCCAATCTGTGGCTGTGCCCCCCCTTGTGTCTGCCTGCAGCTCATCTCCTAGAGGCAGCTGCCCTGATGCGGTCCGCCCCCTCCCCGTCCCACGCATTCAGTCTCACCCGCCCCTCCTGCCCCAGCCTTTCTCAATATTGGCGGCCGTACCCCCCGATCCCCCCCCCTTTTCAGCGCTGCCCCTGATCCCCGCTGCCCCCGATTCCCCATTCTGTGTGTGATGGCGGCGGCTCCATTACTGAGCCGCCGCCATCAGCAGAGAGTGTCAGCTCTATGCTGACACTCTCCTGTAACCCCATCCATGGGGTTAATAGAGGGAGGGAGCTCCCTCTCTCAACCATCGGGGCTGCAGCGCTGTGATTGCAGCACCCGATGGTTGCCATGGCAACCGGACGCTTTGCAAAAGCGTCCGGTTGCCATGGCAAAGGCGTCCAGTGCTGCCACCTACAGGACATCTGGATGTATTATACTTTGGAATGCAAGAGCATTGCAAAGTATAGTACAACTATCAGCCCCACTGGATCTTCAAGATCCAAGAGGGAACTGATAAAAAAAAGTGAAAATAATAAAAGTAAAAATAAATAAATAAAAATGTAAATTAAGAAAAGAAATTGCCTTTTCCTATAAAAAAAAAATAAAAAATAAAATACACATATTAGGTGTCACCCCGTCCGTAACGACCGTCTCTATAAATATATCACATGATAGACCCCGTCCGATAAACACCATAGAAATAAAATAAAAAAAACTGTGCCAAAAAAGCTATTTTGTCACCTTACATCACAAAAAGTGCAACAGCAAGCGATCAAAAAGGCTTATGACCCCCAAAATAGTACCAATCAAACCGTCACCTCGTCCCGCAAAAAATGATACCCTATTTAAGACAATCGCCCAAAAAATAAAAAAGCTATGGCTCAGACTATAGAGACACTAAAACATCATTTTTTTGGTTTCAGAAATGCTATTATTGTGTAAAACTTAAATAAATAAGAAAAAGTATACATATTGGGTATTGCCACGTCCGTAACGATCTGCTCTATAAAACTGTCACATGACCTAACCCCTCAGATGAACACTGTAAAAAAAAAAAAAAAAAAACTGTTCCAAAACAGCCAATTTTTTGGCCACCTTGTCCCATAAAGTGTAATAATGAATGATCAAAAAATCCTATGTACCCAAAAATGGTACCAATAAAAACCTCAACTTTCTGCAAAAAATGAGCCCCTGCACAAGACGATCGGTAGAAAAATAAAAAACATATGGCGTTCAGAAAACCAATCCAGCAAAATCTGCCTTCCAAAAACCATACAGTGTTCCTTTCCTTCTGTGCCCTGCCGTGCGCCCTTACATCAGTTTACGACCACATGTGGGGTGTTTCTGTAAACCGCAGAATCAGAGTAATAAATATTGAGTTTTGTTTGGCTGTTAACCCTTAATGTGTTAAAGAAAAAAAATGTAATAAAATAGAAAATCTGCTAAAAAAGTGAAATTTTGAAATTTCCTCTCCATTTTCCTTTAATTCTTGTGGAACACCTAAAGGGTTAATAACATTTGTAAAATTGGTTTTAAGTAACTTGAGGGGTCTAGTTTCTACAATGGGGTCATTTATGGGGGTATCTACTATATAGGCCCCACAAAGTGACTTCAGACCTGAACTAGTCCTTAAAAAGTGGGTTTTGGAAATTTTCTTAAAAATTTTAAGAATTGCTTCTAAACTTCTAAGCCTTCTAACGTCCTAAAAAAATAAAATAACATTTCCAAAATGATGCCAACATAAAGTAGACATATGAGGAATGTTATGTAATAAATATTTTATGAGGTATCACTTTCTGTTTTAGAAGCAGAGAAATTGAAATTTAGAAAATTGCAAATTTTTATTTATTTTTGGTAAATTTGGGATTTTTTCATAAATAAAGGTGATATATATTGACTCAAATATATGACTGTCATGAAGTACAATGTGTCACGAGAAAACAATCTCAGAATGGCGTGGATAAGTAAAAGTGTTCCAAAGCTATTACCACTTAAAGTGACGCATGTCAGATTTGTAAATTTTGACCTGGACACTGGGGCATCAATGACCCTTGGTCATGAAAGGGTTAATAAAGTACATTCAAGATGGCCGCTCTCATACTAAGCCACCCTTTGTGATGTCATCATTAGAATCCTGGCACGATAACGCTTCTTGTTTCCTTAGAAACACTATCTGTGATGTCATCGGCTAGAGAGTCTGAGTGTCATAATCAGTGGCATGACTCCGGGGCATAGATAGGGGGTCAGCACCCGTCACCTGAGTGGCCTCCAATCTAGATAATGCCGCACCATGACTACTAGTAATACAACTAAATAGTGACTGAATATTACCACCGTACTGTTACTAACAGACCACTGTAGGAAGATCAATATTACCCCCATACATTAATAAGGCTGAAAAAAACACATCCATCCATCCAGTTCAACCAGTTATCCTCTAAGTTGATCCAAAGGAAGGCAAAAAAATTCCATGAAGTAGAAACCAATTTTCCTGCTTTTAGGCACCTTTCACACGGGCGAAATTTCCGTGCGGGTGCAATGCGTGAGTTGAACGCATTGCACCCGCACTGAATCAGGACCCATTAATTTCTATGGGGCTGTTCACATGAGCGGTGATTTTCACGCATCACTTGTGCGTTGCGTGAAAATCGCAGCAAGCTCTATTTTGTGCATTTTTTCACACAACGCAGGCCCCATAGAAGTGAATTGGGCTGCGTGAAAATCGCAAGCATCCGCAAGCAAGTGTGGATGCGGTGCGATTTTCACGCACGGTTGTTAGGAGACGATCCGGATGGGGACCCGATCTTTATTATTTTCCCTTATAACATGGTTATAAGGGAAAATAATAGCATTCTGAATACAGAATGCATAGTACAATAGGGCTAGAGGGGTTAAAAAAAAAAATTTTTTTTTTTAAACTGATCTTAATCCACTTGCTCGCGCAGCCCGGCTTCTCTTCTGTCTTCTTCTTTGCTGTGTACAGGAAAAGGACCTGTGGTGTCACTCCGGTCATCACATGGTCCATCACATGATCCATCACCATGTTAAAAGATCATGTGATGGACCATGTGATGACCGGAGTGACGTCACCACAGGTCCTTTTCCTGTACACAGCAAAGAAGAGAAGCCGGGCTGCCGGGATTAAGGTGAGTTAAATTTTTTTATTTTTTTTTAACCCCTCCAGCGCTATTGTACTATGCATTCTGTATTCAGAATGCTATTATTTTCCCTTATAACCATGTTATAAGGGAAAATAATACAATCTACAGAACACCTATCCCAAGTCCGAACTTCTGTGAAGAAGTTCGGGTTTGTGTACCAATACATGCCGATTTTTCTCACACGCGTGCAAAACGCATTACAATGTTTTGCACTCACGCTGAAAAATCGCGCATGTTCCCGCAACGCACCCGCACCTTTCCCCGCAATGCCCGTGTGAAAGAGGCCTTAGGGGTAAAAATTCCTTCCCGGCTCCAGGCAATCACAATAACTCCTTGGATCAACGACCCTTCTGCCTTCTCCTGTCAATCAAAGTGCAGAGGGCGCGGCACTTGCAGAGAGAGCTGAGGCTCTAGGTGTAACAGAAACGCCCCTGTTGCTCCTAGAGGCTCATTTGCATATATGAAAACATACAGTTTACTTGTTTCAGGCCAATGCCAGCAACAGGAATCTAATGTATTCCTGATTGACAGACTTCTCCCTCTTACAGGGGGAACCTACATATCATGAATGCTTCCTGTCTGGAATGAATACACTGTAAGTTCTCCATATCTACAGTGCAATCACACAAAAGGCACAGACTGCTTATTTATACTGATATATCGTATAAGATCATCAGATAACCTTCGCTTTAAAGAAAGACAATTTATAATTGTTAACAAAAAAAATGAAATCTTTCAATGAAAAAATAGATTAGTATAAAAGCTTTACACAATAAGGAGATGAGACATGAACACAGCGCAATGGCTTTGAACTTTGAGTCCTATACTATTTAAAGGGGTTGTGTCACAAAACATATTCTACATTTTTCAAACCAGCACCTGGATCTGAATACTTTTGTAGTTGCATGTAATTAAAAATGTAATATAGCCAGTGAGTTATTCAATAAAATGTATCTGTATAGCGCCACCTGCTGTTTGTTCTTTTCCTTATTTTTTGTCCGTCTCACTGAGCTGGTGGAACATGCTCAGTTTAAATCTCCAACTGCAACCTGCCATATGTTCTGTTAGAAGCTATGGCAGTTACAGGGAGAGAGCTGCAGCAGAAAGGACACGCCCCATTGAGCCGCCAGGCTGAAAATAATTAGGAACAATTAGAGCAGAGAATGGGGAGATCTCTGGATCCATGTGAGGTACAGGGCTGGTTCTAGCTTTGTTAGAACGAGATTGTCGTGTACTATATGATTTTTTTTTTTACTCGTTTCATTGAACAAGTAAGGCCCCTTTCACACGGGCGAGTATTCCGCGCGGATGCGATGCGTGAGGTGAACACATTGCACCCGCACTGAATACCGACCCATTAATTTCTATGGGGCTGTTCACATGAGCGGTGATTTTCACGTATCACTTGTGCGTTGTGTGAAAATCGCAGCATGCTCTATATTCTGCGTTTTTCACGCAACGCAGGCCCCATAGAAGTGAATGGGGTTGCGTGAAAATCGCAAGCATCCGCAAGCAAGTGCGGATGCGGTGCCATTTTCACGCATGGTTGCTAGGTGACAGTCTATTCACTGTATTATTTTCCCTTATAACATGGTTATAAGGGAAAATAATAGCATTCTGAATACAGAATGCTTAGTAGGTGATCAATTGAGGGTTAAAAAAAAATAAAAAAATTAACTCACCTTCTCCTCTTGTTCGCATAGTTCCCGGTCTCTTCTTTACTTCTTTAATGATGAACTACCGGCTAGGACGTGTGGTGACGTCAGATCACATGCTCAAATCACATGGTCCATCACCAGGGTGATGGACCATGTGATTGGAGCATGTGATCTGACGTCACCAAAGGTCCTTTAGCCCACAGCTCATCATTAAAGAAGTAAAGAAGAGATCGGGAACTACGCGAACAAGAGGAGAAGGTGAGTTAATTATTTTATTTTTTTTAACCCTCAATTGATCACCTACTAAGCATTCTGTATTCAGAATGCTATTATTTACCCTTATAACCATGTTATAAGGGAAAATAATACAATCTACAGAACACCGATCCCAAGCCCGAACTTCTGTGAAGAAGTTGGGGTTTGGGTACCAAACATGCGCGATTTTTCTCACGCGAGTGCAAAACGCATTACAATGTTTTGCACTCGCGCAGAAAAATCGCGGGTTTTCCCCCAACGCACCCGGACCTTTTCCCGCAACGCCCGTGTGAAAGAGGCCTAAAGTAGATATAACAGACATTGAGATTGTCATGTAAGTAACAGACGAAAATTTTTACCGTTGTACATTGGTGATCAGTACAGGTCAATAAAAAAATAGATATAAATGACATTCAATCCGACTATTGTCATGACTGATTGCACCAATAAGCCAGGATATAGTGACATTCAATTGTATACATAAGCAGCAGGTTTACAAATGCATCAGCACATTTACTTCAGAATATAGGTGAGAAGCAAAATTACTGGACAAGTATATAATAAAGGTTGTTGCCAAAAACTAATGATCTATGAACCTGAAGGTAATTGGGTTTGTATAAAAGACATAGAATGCAATGTATTTGGAGAAGAACACCAGGCCCCCTAAACTTTTTCAAACTTAGGTTCACACTTCCTATGCTTATAAACAATATTTTCGTACGGGATAATTGTGTTGATTAAACCTTTCCATTGAGAAATTGAGGTAGCACGATCCCCCATCCATCTTAGAACTATCGCTTTTCTTGCCAAAAATAGTGTTTCCCGAAGGAAGGTTTTAGTATAGTGGGTATATATCTCATCGTCTAGTACGTTTAGTAGACACAACTTAGGGTCCATGGGACCGGTATATGGATCAGTCCAGAAAGGAAGTTGGTGACTTCCGACCAGAATATCTCAATGTAAGGGCAAGCCCATATGAGATGCCAAAAATCTGCGTTCTTCTTGGCACATCTATGGCATCTAGTGTGATTCAATCTCCCCATTTTATTTAACCTAACTGGGGATAAATAGCTCTGCTGAACAATGCACACCTGTATGAGTCTATTATTTATTGCCGGGGAAACATACATAGCTGATTCCAAGACCTCGGATATATCATCCTCTGTTAGGTCAGGGATCAGATTTTGCCATTTATGCATCACAGGCAATTGAGTAGAATTAATTTGGGTATTTATCAGATGAGTGTATATGAAAGAGATGAGCCCCTTAGGGCCCTGTGACTTCAGGACTCCTATTGGGGGAAATTTAGATATAGAAGGACCTCCCGGGAATTGAGTGTTGAGAGCATGCCTGAGATGTAGGTAGCGATAAAATGCATTATGAGGTAGTTGGAGTCTAGTCTGGAGATCGGTAAAAGACATACCGTATTTTTCGCTTTATAAGACGCACTTTTCCCCCCCCCCAAAAGTGGGGGGAAAATGGCAGTGCGTCTTATAAAGCGAACACTGCCATGTTTACTTTGGTGACGCTGATACATCGCAAGCCGCGATGTATCAGAGGGGTGGGAGGAGGGGACGGAGGCTGGCAACACTCGCGGCGGGACCCGATGTAGTCACTGTACTGTAATACATCGGGCCCCGCTCACGGCAATTATCACATGTACAGTCTATAATATTCAAGCAGTATCTCTGCTTTTAACTAGGGCAATCCTCTGTAGTGCAACTCACTATGAAAGCGGCAGGCAGAGCGGCAGTGTAACCTTGCGATGCTCACTCATTCACGCTCCTCCCACTTCCTTCATGAATGAAGTGGGAGGAGCGTGAATGAGTGAGTATCGCGAGGTTACGCTGCCGCCCTGCCTGCCGCTTTCATAGTGAGTTGCACTACAGAGGATTGCCCTAGTTAAAAGCAGAGATACTGCTTGAAGATTATAGACTTTACATATGAAAACTGCTTCATTACAATCTGCTTTCTTCTATACCAGTACTCACTATGAAAGCAGCGGTCCAGCCGGCGTGTGACGTCACTCACTCGGTCATGCTCCTCCCACTTCATTAATGAAGCTGGCAGGAGCGTGACTGACTGAGTGAGTGACGTCACGTGCTGCTTTTATAGTGAGTACTGGTCTAGAAGAAAGCAGAGCATTTAAAAGATTTTACATATAAAGTCTACTGTGTGCCCTGAGTTGTAATGGGGGTCACTATTCGCACAGGGACAATATACTGTGACACATATGATACTGTGACCAGCATAAGATCATCTTATGCTGGTCACAGTATCATATGTGTCACAGTATATTGTCCCTGTGTGAATAGTGACCCCCATTACATAAGATGCTATATATGATGCTACATCCCCCATAGTAGTGTATCATCCACACATCCCCCTCATAACAATGCGTCATCCACAGGTCCCCCCATAACAGTGTCATCCACAGGTCCCCCCATAACAGTGTCATCCACAGGTCCCCCCATAACAGTGTCATCCACAGGTCCCCCATAACAGTGCGTCATCCACAGGTCCCCCCATAACAGTGCGTCATCCACAGGTCCCCCCATAACAGTGCATCATCCACAGACCACCATTAGTTCAAAACCCAGCAAAAGCACACCTTTTGGTTCAAATATTTTTTTTCTTATTTTCCTCCTCAAAAATCTAGGTGCGTCTTATCATCAGGTGCGTCTTATAAAGCGAAAAATACGGTAACTACTTTGCTTTGATAGAAATCCTCTATGTGACAAATATTGTGACTTCTCTAAAAAGGGGCATCATGAAATGACAATAAATCAGGAAACAGATTGTTATCCCATAGTGGGAGCCCCTCCATTACGTCTGAGTACTCACATAATTTCTTCGCTGCCGTCCATACTTGGATGGCCACTCTATGAATGGGTAACAATAGACGTGGAAATAATTGGGGGTTTTCTAACACCGGCCAAAGGTATTGGATATTTAGGTAGAAAGCCAAATGGGCCTTTGAGTTTGGCATCTGGATCCTAGGGAGTAACCAGGATTTCAAATATCTCAGTTGGCTTGCCATGTAGTACAGATGCATGTCGGGTAAAGACATACCTCCATTGGGTTTAGGACGAATTAGAGTGGATAGTGATAATTTGGGTCTTTCTGATCCCCAAATAAATTGTGAGAATAATGAGTTCAGCTGATGAAAAAATCTATTACAGACAGTATAGGGGGCATGTTCCAAAATAACGATCATCTTTATAAAATTTATGCGGCCCGCAACTGACAGTGGGAGTGATCCCCAAAGTTTGAACTTATCTCTGCAATATGTCAACAATGGAAATGTGTTCAAGGAATGAAAAGAACTTGAGTCTTTGGTGATTGTAATACCTAAGTATTTCAAATGTTGAACGATAGGCAGCTCAAAAAAAGGGGTTCTATCATGGACCTTGTATAGTGGAAAGAAAAAAGATTTTGACCAGTTTATACAAAGACCAGAGTATCTGCCATACTCTGTCCTCCCTGTCTCCCAGGACAATGCCACAAAACATTTAATCTTGTCTTATACTAATCGCCAATGGTTCAATGGCCAATGCGAATAATAGGGGTGATAATGGGCACCCCTGTCTAGTGCCCCTACCGAGAGTGAAGTAGGAGGAGGGGATACCATTCACGTTAACATTAGACCCTGGATTCTTATACAAAATAGATACTCATTTGATGAAGACCGGGCCAAAACCAAATCTTCGGAGAGTTTTCAGAAGAGATGGCCATTCAACCGAATCAAAAGCCTTAGCTGCGTCAAGAGACACAAAGGCCCATCTTTGTTGTTGTGTGGTACCTATTTGTGCCAAAACCTGGACTCTTCTAATGTTTTCCAATGTCGATTTTCCCGGCATAAAGCCAGATTGATAAGAGTGGACGATACTCAGGATACATTTATTCAATCTGTTCGCAAGTATTTTTGCAAAGATCTTATAATATTCAATATTAAGCAGAGATATTGGTCTATATGACCCACATTCTAGCGGATTTTTGTCCGGTTTTAAGATAACTATTATAGTAGCATCATACAATAACAGGGGTAGGGTGTCTTCGGAAAGCGCCTTGGCATACATCTGTTTGAGGGGCTCTATAAGTGGGTCCATATATTTGGTATACACTTCCAATGGAATGCCATCAGGCCCTGGGGACTTCCCATTGGACATAGATGAGATTGCCAATTTAATTTCCTCAGACGTAATAGGGGCATCCAGAGAGCGCACATCTTGGGGAGAAAGTTGAGGTAAAGCCAATGCAGAAAGGTTTACCTCTATTTCACTTATGGGGACCTGTAAGTGAGATCTATAAAGATCTTGATAAAACTCATGGAAGCGGTGAGCAATCGCCTCTGTTTCGATCAACGTGGATCCTGTGATGCTATAGATTTTTCAACACCGCAGGAGGTCGTTGGTTTTGGTGTACTGTGTGCTAATAATTTACTAGACTGATTACCTAATTTAAAATATGATTGCTTAGTGAAGAAAAGTTTATGTTGAGCCTTTTCTTTCAGGAGGTTAAGGTACTGTGGCCCTGGGAAAGCCATGCATGCTTGTTAGAATCAGAAGGGTTAGCGACATATGCAGCCTCCAGACTGATGCAGTCCCGTGCCATATCAGACTCCTGTCGGGCAGAAGCTCTCTTTTTTTTAAACTCGTTTTATTGAATGAATCATCACAGAAGTTCAAAGAACATCAATATACATGAAGGTCAATAAGACATTTAAATACATAAACAGTACCATATACATACCAATATCAATAAAGGTGAGATGACAATTCACGTTTGTAAAACATGTGCAAAGCAATCATATTTCACAAAGCACATACGTGTGGTGAGTACATATCCATCTTATCCTAACATTGCGTTAAGATTGTCAGAGAATCTAGGAGCTGAATACATAGTTTGCATGGACGAACACCAGGGTCCCCATACTTTACTGAATTTCTGTGGGAAACCCTGATTCTTGAATACAATATTCTCAAAGGATACCACATTATTCACAAGTACTTTCTATTGGTTAAGAGAAGGGCGTCTCGGGGGCGTGGCTTCGGCATGGCGGCATGAAGACGCATGTTGGGAGAGCTCCGTGACCTGGCTCAGAAAAACTAGTGGAGATCACCTTCCTGCTCGCTCCTTTCAGGCCATGACTAAAGGGAGAAGATCGAGAAGCCAACCTGCGGTCCCTCCTGAACATTCCATCGGCCGTTTCCTCCGTTCCAACCAGCAAGGAGGCTCAGAGTCGCCTGCAATGGCTGCCGCTTCTTCTTCATTGCGGCCCGCAGCACAGCCGTTCTCACCAGAGCCGGCCTCGGGGATCCCGCTTTTACAAGATCGACACCTGGGTGAGCTTCATCCACACCACTCTGCCCCATCCTCTCTAAGCGAGATGACCACCTGACCGGATCCCCCACTACGCCACACAGCTCCGTTCCATCCTGATCACTCAGGTACCGCCACTCAGGCGAGAGCGGGGCCTACTATGTGTGACGGCCTACACGCCCGCGCTTCCTCGCCTCACCCGGCGGATCGCCATGCAAACGGGACTCAGCACGTCCCCGGGAGAGATAATGCCCATAGCCCCCCTCCTACTGTTAGCCTCTCAAGGGTAGCTACTGGGGGGTTGCCTCAGGCCTTGCCAAACTCTGCTCCTGCTCTGGGCCATCTATTATCCACCCTTGACACCCAGTCTCTCAGTCAGGGTATGCCTGCCATCTTCTCCTCGCTTACACAGCAACCTGAGGAGTCTCAGGGGCTCCCCCCACCCTCATCTACCATCGACCGCAGAACTGTGGGAAATGGTGCGGGCACTGCCTACACGGTCAGATCTAGAGGCACAAGTAGCCCGTATTGAGACCAAACAGGCCCAAGCTCTTCAGGCAGTTTGTGAAGATGTACAACAGTTAGACGACCGACTGTCATCGCTTGAACACCACTATTCAGCTACAGCCTCTACGGTTCAATCTCTCTCTACGTCCCTATCTTCGCATGCCTCTCAATTGCAGGACTTTTCCTTACATCTTGACGACGTGGAGAATAGAGGCCGCCGAAACAACCTTAAACTCCGTAATATTCCGGAGTCTATCCCCAGCGACCAATTACATTCTACCGTGGTAGACATCTTCAACTCGATCCTAGATAATCCACCTCTGACCAAGATCAAGCTAGACAGGGTTCATAGAACCGCAGGACCCAGAAACCGTGACATGGAAAGGCCTCGAGACGTCATCTGCTGGGTCCATTTTTACACGGTGAAAGAGCGTATCCTACGCAAGGCCTGGGAAAAGAAGGAACTTTTCTTTGAGGACACTCCGATTACTATCCTGCCAGATGTGTCCCGCTTAACCCTATCTATGCGGAGAATGGTTAGACCCCTGCTAGAAGCAATTAAAGAAGCTGGAGCGTCTTACCGCTGGGGCCATCCGTTCCATATCATTGTCCGCTATTCCAACGGCCAATCTATACTAGTCTGCTCTCCTGCCGATCTTCCGGAGCTGTTCAGGTTCCTCGACGTCCATCCATTTGCGGTTCCTGATTGGACATTACCTCCATTCCTGCAGGATTCACCACAAAGACCTGATTTTCCACGGAGATCAACATCACCTTCTTCAAGACGCGCATCACCTGGTCGTTCTGGCTCCTCTCGTGGCCGTCCATCCAGGATCCACTAGCAACCTCCAAGACGACTTCCACCGTCTCCCCGCTGATCCACCATCCTGATCTTTATTGATGGGACCCTCCTTCTTCATTCCTGATGGGGACTTTGATGAGTTACTTTCCACATCCCTTCACTCTCCGAGGACACTCATTATCCTATAGCTTTGTCCTTATCTTAATCTCTATGATTTCTACTCCTTACCTGCGTTGTCTTCCTTCCCTCTATCTTGTAGGTCTAAGCCCTTGCACCTATCTTCTCCTCTCCTCGCTGTCAAAGTTACACTACAGTTTTGTAGGGGTCTCCCGGATGCAAAGTTAGGCTCTTTCAATTTTAGGTCACTGGGCGTTCTCCCAGATGTTAAGTCCTATTTCCTTCTTTAGACGCCATCTGTTCTACTTCCCCCACTAGGGCACTGTCCTTTCCTTAGAAACCCTCCCGGGCAGGCTATTCACAGTTACTTATAGCTTTGAAGCTTTTCCCTGCTTTTAGCTAGAAATCCCCCCCTCCCCCCCTTCCTTTTTTTTCCCCCTTCTTCTCTCTCTCTCTTTCTTCTCTCCCTCTCCTACTCTTGTCCATATCCCCCTTCCCCTATTAGCAGTACACTTCTCTCTCACAAAGGTACTCTCTACGCACCTATTTTTATTATTATTTTTTTTACTCTTATTATTACATTATGTCTGATGTTTTACTGGTCTCCTTCAATGTACAGGGTTTGAACCTGCCTGAAAAGAGATCATCCCTCTTGCGTCTCCTCTGGAAAAAACGGGCACAAGTGGCGTTTATCCAAGAAACGCATTTCCGCTCCACTTCCACCCCGAAGCTCTCTGACAAGCATTTTCCTCATGTCTATCACAGCATTGCTCCTGATACCAAGACGAAAGGTGTCTCTATTCTTATCTCCAACGCCATCTCTTGGGATCTGATTGATTCTCGCACTGATGGGACAGGCAGGTACTTGTTTGTTAAAGGTAGGTTGGCGGGTTCACTGGTTACCTTGGCGTCCGTTTATGCCCCTAATACGGGACAAGTTAGTTTCCTGACCAAGACCCTTAAGGCCTTGGAGGACTTCACTGAGGGCCTCCTGATTCTTGGAGGTGACTTTAATATTGTCCTAGACCCTCGCTTGGATTCCTGCAAGGGCCAAGTTTTATTTCCCCACTCAACTCTATCCAAGCTCAAGGAGCTCCTTTTTTCCCAACAACTCATAGATACCTGGCACATCTTGTACCCAACGTCTCGAGACTATACATTCTTTTCCCACCCACACAACTCCTACTCCAGATTAGATTATTTCCTCCTGAATCATGCTAGACTTGACCTCCTTACCAGGGCGGAGATTGACCCCATAGCCTTCTCTGACCATGCCCTGATCTCTATATCACTCTTTTTCCCGACCCACCAGACCAGGGCCTGGCACTGGCAGTTGAATGACTCGCTCCTACAAGACCTACAGGTTACATCTGAAGTCCGGAAAGACCTGACTGACTATTTTGCGAACAATCTTACACCTGAGAGCGATCCCCTTACTATTTGGGAGGCTCATAAATGCTTTATCAGAGGTACCTTTATAAAGTTAGGGTCCCAGTTGAAAAAAGAAAGAGCAGCAAGATTACTGCCCTCCTGACGCGTATTCACGCCTTAGAACAGCAACACAAACAGACCCTGGACTCGCAGCTGGGAGCAGAGCTCACCCAGCTTCGAGATCAGGTTCGTTCACTGTGCCTCTCCAAAGCGAAGGCAACCTTAATCAAATGCCGAAGGCACTTCTATAAACATGGAAATAAACCAGGCAGAACCCTCGCTCGTGCTCTGTGTAAGACTAGGCTATGCTCTTACGTACCCCACGTGTCAATCCGCTCCGGTATGAAAATCTCCCTCCCGCGGGAAATAACGTTTTCAGATCATACTATCGCACACTGTATAATCTGGAGGACTCTCATCAGTCCGCTTCCCATGAATCTCTGCCCTCAAAGAGTGCTTATCTTGAATCCGCGGGTCTACCTTCTCTCCCCCCAGAGGCTGTTTCAGCATTGGAGACGCCCATATTATTATCTGAGTTACAGGCAGCTATTAAAGACTCCCAAACAGGGAAGGCTTCTGGTCCAGATGGACTCACGCTACTCTACTATAAGCAATTCGGGGACATTTTATCTTCTCATTTTCTAGCTGCCTTTAACTCATTTGATACGGCCCGTATCCTCCCCAATGATACCCTTTGAGCACACATCACGGTCGTCCCTAAGGAAGGGAAAGACATTTCGCAATGCCAAAGCTATCGTCCCATCTCACTGATTAATGTGGACTTAAAGCTGTCCTCTAAAATACTAGCTACGCGTTTCCTACCACATCTCCAAAAATTAATCCATTTAGACCAAACGGGTTTCTTACCCCTGAGAGAGGCCCGTGATAACACCATGAGAGCGATAAACATGATTTACCAGGCCATTACCTCTAAGATCCCAACATTACTCCTATCAACTGACGCCGAAAAAGCTTTTGATAGGGTCAATTGGAAATTCATGTTTGAGACCCTGCGACACATAGGATTAGGTGAAAAGATGATGGCACAAACTGTTAATCTTTACTCCAACCCTACTGCAGTAGTCAAGGTAAATGGCCAATTTTCCACGCCCCTAACCATTCGCAATGGAACGAGACAGGGCTGTCCTCTATCCCCTTTAATATTTGTGATTTGTCTAGAACCACTTTTATGCCACATAAGAGGAAACCCCGACATCTCAGGATTACAGATCCAAGGGTCCTCACACAAAGTCGCAGCCTATGTGGACCATTTGCTATTCTTCCTCACCAACCTGAGGATTACCCTCCCAAACCTGCTACAAGAACTTAAGACATATGCCCACTTCTCAAACTTTAAGATTAACTATCAGAAATCTGAAGCCTTAAACATCACTCTCCCACCTGCCTTGGTCACGACAATATCAGAGAACTTCCCCTTTAAATGGGCGCGTTCGTCTCTGAAATACCTTGGGATATATCTGACCCCTACTCTCTCTGACCTGTACCAGGTTAACTACCCGCCTCTTCTCCGAACCATAAAATCGGACTTAGACCGGTGGCATAAAAACACGTTTTCTTGGTTTGGTACGGTCTCTATTTTTAAAATGAACATATTGCCAAAAATCCTCTTCTTCTTTCAAGCCCTGCCTGTCCATATCCCCAGACTCTTTTTTCACAATCTTCTGAAAATGTTGACACATTTTATTTGGGCCGGCAAACCGTCCAGAATAGCCAGGTCAATACTTTTCCGCCCCAAACTGGAAGGAGGACTAGGGCTGCCAGACTTCCTTTCCTACCACAGAGCATCACATCTCCTTAGAATTGTGGACTGGTGTCGACACAAGGCATACAAACAATCGATCTCAGTTGAACAGTCTTTCCTGCCTACTCCATTAGCTGCTACACCATGGTTGGCTGCCCATATCCCTCTGGAGGCGCGCATACACCCGACCATAGGCCCTTCTCTGAAAGTCTTTTCTGCCATCCAGGATCGCCCCGGTATCTCCCCGTCCCCTTCTCCCATGTTCCCTATCCTAGGTAACCCCCAATTTCCCCCTGGGATGGAACGCGGCCCCTTTCGTGATCTAGTAAATTGCAACAAATTCAGGGCCCATCATCTGATTGCCTCGAATATGTGGCTCACCCCCCAACAGATTACAGAGATGACTGAGACCCCTAACATTAACCCTTAGCAGTCTCGACAACTTAAACATTTCATGGTCACCCCCTCCGGCGACGACATATACTCGTGACAAGACAGACTTAGAGTCTCTTTGTGACCAACCTGGGGTGACAAGACGTAACCTCTCTCGGATGTACAGTCTGCTACTCACACCACCTGACCAACCTCCTCCCAACTATATCTCTCAGTGGGAAACTGATCTAGACATCACGTTTTCCCTGGAACAGCAGTTAAGACTGTATACATGCATTCACAAAACATCTATTGCCAGTAATGTTCAAGAGGCGGGATTAAAACTCATGTCCCGTTGGTATAGGGTTCCTACTAAACTTAACGCCATTTTCCCAACAGTCTCACCTCTATGTTGGCAATGTGGCTCCGCGAGAGGCACTATCTTACACACATTCTGGGATTGTCCTACTCTCACAAGTTTCTGGGATTTAGTGTGGTTGATTACATCTAAATTCACCTACTATGTCCTTCCTAAGATGCCTGCTTTCTTCCTGCTCCATCAGTGCGAGATTCCTCTTCCTACCTATAGTAGATCTGTGATAAGACACCTGGTCAATGCAGCGAGAGCTTGCATCCCGTGCCTGTGGAGGCAACCGTCTGCTCCCACTGTCACTATGTGGATCAACAAAGTTCAGGAGACCATGAGAATGGAAGATCTTACCTCATCTTTGAGACACACAGAGAAGATGTTCACTAAAACCTGGAGTCATTGGATTGAATTCCACGACTCCGCGGAATGTAGATCACTATTATCCTCTGCGTGAGAGTGAGGTTTACTGTTACCCCCCTTCTCAGAAACAATGTCTCTCTCAAGAGGATTCTGACATGGTGAGGATATACCTCTTCATCAAGTATACCAAATAGGCATGATTGTGGGGTTAGTGCTACCGAGAGATGCGTAAGCATAGAAAGAAAGCTTGTGATGTCAGACGGACATTCCCATATACAGTAAGATGCCAGAAAGTTGCCCCTTCCGAGTCGCACCTATGACACCTAGAGTGTGACAATTTGCCCATCTTTTGTAACCAGACGGGAGATAGATAGCTTTGGTGGATAATACATAGCTGTATAAATTTATTGGTAATGGATGGGGAAACCAGTATAGGAGATTATAATAGGTCACTAATTTCCTCATTCGTGATACCCGGTATTAGAGTTTCCCATTTGGATAGTACTAAGAGGGGAGCCTTATGCATCTTGGTGCTCAGCAAGTGAGTGTAAAGAACAGAGATAAATCCCCTGGGGCCTTGGGAGCGCATAACACCGATCAGTGGGTAATCACAGATTGCTATTGTGATATCCCTAAAGTGAGTGTTCATAGCATGTCGTATTTGAAGGTATTTAAAAAAATGTGGCTCTAGGTAGATTATGGCAGTCTTTTAGTTGTTCAAAGGTGTTGATCACATTGTTGGTATATAGGTCACCCAGGACGGTAATCCCATGATCCTTCCAAAACTGCTTATCCATCCCAGTTTGAAGAGAAGGAAACATAGGGTTTTCCCATAAGGGTATATTGGGGGTCAGTCCTACATAAGAATGCATCCTCCTGCCAGCATCCCACACCTAAATAGCTAGTTTGTGTACGGGCAAGAGTGCTCAGCTGAAAAGTTTTGGCTGTTCCAGCACTGGCCACAACGAGGAGATATCCAAAAATGCAGCCAGCTGCCTTTTTGCTGTAACCAGATCGTTCCCTGAGGAGATCCATGATCTCAACTGTCTTAATTGTCCCGCCAGATAATATAAATATAAGTCAGGCAAGGACATACCTCCGTTTCCTCTAGGGCGACATAGCACGTCAATGGATAACTTAGGTCTATTATTGCCCCAGATAAACAGAGACATTAGTGACTTATAGCGCTGGAATATCTTTTTGGGGACAATGAAAGGTGCATGCTCTAACACATATAACCACTTAGGTAGTATAATTAACTTAATCAGATTTATTCGACCCGGAATGGACAGTGGGAGACCACCCCATACCCTAAATTTGTCTGCACTATAGGTCAGGAGAGGCTGTATGTTGAGAGTATGGAAAGAGGCCGCATCTTTGGTGATATGGATCCCTAGGTACTTAAATTCAGAGACTATAGGTAGCTCGGTATTAAGAGAGGATGAGGGTAAGGAGTACAGCGGAAATAGAACAGATTTAGACCAATTTATCCTAAGACCGAGATCAGTAGCTCGAGGTAACGTGGATTCCACATCTGACATAAACAGTACCATGTCATCCGCGTATAGTCCCACTCTGTCCTCCTGATCACCTATAGATACCCCCTTAAATTGAGCATCGGATCTAATATGGATAGCTAAAGGTTTGATTGCTAAGGCGAATAGTAGTGGCGACAACGGGCATCCTTGCCTGGTCCCACGACCCAGATCAAAGTTCGCGGAACACATACCATTCACCAGGATACCAGCTGAAGGTCGTTTATACTGTATTGATATCCACCTAATAAATGCGGGACCTATCCCAAAGCATTCCAAGGCAGCCAGTAGGTATGGCCATTCCACTGAGTCAAAGGCCTTGCCAGGGCCCACTGACTCCCCCATTGAAGGCCTATTTGAGTGACAACCTGTACTCTACGGATATTATTCGTTGTGGACCTGCCAGGCAAAAATCCAGACTGATCCGGGTGAATAAGGTTTAGAATAACCCCATTCAACCGCTGTGCCAAAATCTTAGCCAAGATTTTGTAGTCCAGGTTTAATAGCGATATGGGCCTATATGATCCACAATCAACTGGATCCTTGCCTGGTTTAAGGAGTATCACAATGGTAGCTTCGTACAGTGAAGGCGGCAGGGTACCTTTCGAAAATGAGTCATGGTACATTTGTAGTAAAGGAGGGGCTAATTGGTCAATATATCTAGAGTACACTTCTAGGGGTAGCCCATCTGGGCCAGGAGATTTCCCATTCGCCAGGGACTTAATGGGCTCTAATATCTCCTGATCCAATATAGGGCCCTCCAGAGATTGAGCCATCTCTTGAGAGAGCTTGGGATATTCTAACTCCTGCAGGTAGGTATTAACTGTCTCCGTGGTATAGTCTACTCGGGCCTCATACAGGTCTTGATAAAACTCCCGGAAACGGTGAGCTATGGCCTCTAGTTCCACTACTAGAATGCCCTCACCATCTCGAATACGCAAGATAGCAGGAGATGCCTGATTCTGGTGAACTATATGCGCCAGCAACTTACTAGACTGGTTGTCGAGTTCAAAATAAGATTGCTTAGTAAAAAACATTTTGCGCTCTGCTTTTTCATGTAATAAAGTAAGGTATCGTCTACGGATTTGTAACCATTTCTCCCTATTCTGGGGCGTTGGGTCCGCAACATACAGCCTCTCCATCTCAGCACATTCCTCAGCCAGGTCTTTTTCTTGTTTAGCAGAGTTACGTTTGATGAAGGAGATAGAGGATCTCAAGCACCCTCTCAAGTATGCCTTCAGCGTCTCCCACACCATTGACCTATCATTATAAGAAGCGTGGTTGGACAAAAACACAGACAGTTGGTCCGGGATACGGTCCAAAGGCGGGAGCAGTGTAAGCCAAAAAGGGTGCACTCTCATGGAACGCCCCATGCCCCTCACATTCATCAATAGAGACAGTAGGATAGGGTTGTGGTCCGACACCCCTCTAGCTCCATACTCCACTTGATAAGGGAGTGAGCACACAGTGGAACCACCAAATACATAGTCAATGCGGGATAAGGAGTTGTGACTAGCTGACTGACATGAGTAAGCCCGATCGTCAGGGTGCTTAAGGTGCCATAAGTCCACCCATCCCACCTCCCGTCATCAATTTGGACAATGGTGATTCCGATTGAGCACCCCCTCGTGGCTGCTCCTCACCATGAAACCTGTCCAGTAGAGGGTGTAGGGTCATGTTAAAATCCCCCATACATATAATCCGTGCTGAGGGAAAAGTGGCCGCGAAACATATTGCCTGATGTATTACTTGGAGGGAGGAGGGACATAGATCCCCAATATAACATATAGTATGCAATTAATATATGCTGCCACAAAAATATACCTTCCCGCATTGTCTATCTGTAGTTTCTCCACCTCCCATCTTAGGCTTAGTTCACATCAGCGTTCAGCCTTTCCGTTCTTCTGCTCCGTTATAGGAGCAGGAGAACGGAAAGGACGGATTCTGCACATAACTGAGCCGAACGGAGCCTACGGACCTCATAGACTATATTGGGGTCTGTTAGGTTTCCGCTCAGAGGAAGATTTTGGAGCGGAGACAAAAGTCCTGCATGCACAACTTTTGTCTCCGCTCCAAAATCATCTTCTGAGCGGAAACCTAACGGACCCCATTATAGTCTATGAGGTCCGTAGGCTCCGTTCGGCTCAGTTATATAACGGAGTAGGAGAACGGAAAGGCTGAACGCTGATGTGAACTCAGCCTTAGGGATTTATGCACCATAAGGGAAACTCCCCTAGCCAGATTAGAGTAGCATGAATGGCGAGACCACTGGACCCAAGATTTACATAATCTCCTAGTCTTGTCAGGAAGTAAGTGGGTCTCTTGTAGGCACAAGATATAAGGGTTAAACTGACTGATCACTGAGAACACCATGGTGCGTTTCCTAACACTCGCAAGGCCCCTGACATTCCAAGACATTGACCTTATGTCTGCCATTGTAACATCATAAAACATGCATGTCGCTCCCTACGCTCTATTACATACACCCACCTCCGGTTATACATCTTCATACCTCTCACATGATATGATAGTACATAGGTAAGTATGCAATGGTAGTTAAGAACTAAGAAAATCCAAACATTTAACAATGGTTTATTAAGAGTCATCTAAGAGACAGATCTAGCACCAGGTATCCGGGGTATTACATATATGCAACAGGATACTCGTTGGTAGGTCCTGTGTGGCACAACAGTGTACGGGGTGTGCTATTGGTTAACTTAACCCTTCGTACTATAACGAACTTAAGTAGCACCTAAAGAACTTGTACCCTAACTTCATAGTATGTAAGTACACCTATCTAAGGGAAGAGCCCCCCATCCCTATACCAACAATCGTATTTCTGCCCTCCCATAGCAGTTAATCTGCGGTGTATCACAGGTTATGCTTGTTATAGGTGCTGCTTTACAACAGCTAATGCAGAACAACAACATTGTGCAACAATGCAATACTGGAAAACAAATGCTATGCAGTGAACATTAAACATCAGGTGCTAGGAGTATAAAACATGAGTGGCACCGAAATATAAGATGAGTAAGGCACACACTTGGCATAGCATATCTTCAATAATCCCCCTGAGATCAACGGAGAAAACCTTGACAGGCAATAACATCTAGAGGTTGCAACGAGTGTTCATCTCGGGGATCTTGCTGGACGCGGCTTGCCCTCCAGCCAGGCCGCAGCTTCCGCAGGGGTGTTGAAGAACCTGATGGACTCCCTGTCTACTACCTGTAGCCTGGCTGGGTAGGACATTGAGTATGGGAGGTTTAAGTCCCGGAGACGACTCTTTATCACTGTGAACGTCGCTCTGCGCTTCTGAAGCTCTGCTGAAAAATCTGGGAAGAGTATGATGTTTGTATTTTCAAAGCGAAGCTCTTGCTTGCGACGGGCCAGTTGTCGTATGAGGTCTCGATCTGCAGACGTCAGTAGTCACGCCAATAACGGCCGCGGTGGCGCTCCAGGAGGCATCGGTTTGGCCGTTACCGGGTGTGCCCTCTCAACAATAAAGGCAGAGGAGAAGGTGGCATCAGGGAAGGTGGCTCGCAGCCATGTAGACACAAAATCACATGGGTTATTACCCTCTGCACGTTCAGGAAGTCCCACTGAGATTTTCGTAGTCGTCGCACTTTTGCTGCCAATAATCTACTTTCTTTTCCAAATCAGCCAAGCGGGCCGGTAATGGGTTTAGTTGGTGTTCCACAGTGGACACACGGTTTTCCACCTCCGCAATACGGTCACGCATGTTTTGCATGTCATGTCTCAGGAGACCAATATCTATCTTAACCTCCTCCATCTTCCCAGAGAGAGAGGAGCGGCAGGTAGCTATTGCCTGGAGCAGTTGATCGGTTACCTGCTTGAGGGAGGGTTCGGTGTCTGGCGTGCTGTCCTCACTGGGAGCAGGAGAGGCACTCGGGGAGGTCGCTGCCTGCCCCATCTTGGAAATCAGACCGGGCAAACTCTCTGAGCTTCTCAGCCGCTGACAGCGCCTTGTTTCGTGCCATCCCGGTTCTGCGGGAACGTCCCGGTCTTCTCTCCTCCGTGGATGTTATGATTGCGGTTGGTAAATTCAGGATAACGGCGAAGTTAGGGCAACAATGATGGAGCTCAGCTAGACACGTCCGTCCATCTTGCTCTCAGGCCACGCCCCCGGGCAGAAGCTCTTTTAACGTATGCTATAGAAGATTTCAGACAACCCCTGAGATAAGCCTTCAGTGTCTCCCAAAGTAAAAGGGGATTCTCGGAGGGGTCCTGACAAGCCAGGAACACTGATAATTGATCAGGAATTCGATCATGTGGCGTCAACAGGGTCAACCAAAAAGGGTGGATTCTCATACTACCAAAGGGACTCAGTGTAGTTGCAGCGACAACTAAGTATAAAGGGGAGTGTTCGGAGATACCTCTAACCCCATATTCGACCTGGGAGATATGATTATATAGTGATGAGTTGCTGAATACATAGTCAATGCGAGACAGAGTTTGGTGGGAAGAGGAATGGCAGGAATAGACGTGGTCATGCGGGTATCTGTGTCTCCATACATCCACCCATCCCATCTCCCGTACCAAGCCCGCCAGTGGAGTGGGAGTGACAGGATGGTCTGTTGGAGCCCCCTGTGTAAATCTATCCAACAAGGGGCCAAGTACCATATTACCAGGGTCGTAACTAGACTGTTATGGGCCCCAGTGCAAACCTTGAATCGCCCCCCCAATTTTTACAAAGAGGCTGCAATTTTTTTTACACTAAGCCCAATGCAAGGCTACACTCACCCAGTCCTAATAAAATTTGGTCCTACCTCATCCAGGGTGTCGCTGGCGTCGGCGTGATGTCCACTGGATCCAAAACAAGGTCCCTGTGGTGATAGAGAAAAAAAGAATAATCACATAAGGAAGGATGGTGACTGCCACTGTGAAATCCCCAGCAGGGGGCGCTGTGCTGGTTCTGTAAGACCGATCCATGCCAATGTATAGCAGGGTAATCTAGGACATTTCCCCTAAATGCTGCTACACAGTACTAACAGTGGCGTCTCTAGCTTTCAAATTTTGGGGGGGCACACTGGGGGCCAGGACAAAAGTAGGGGGGGCAGCTATAACAACGATACATTTACACAAGTATGCTTAGAAATGCTGCAATACTTTACCCAATACCTAAAGCCGCAACAGGGAAGAAAAGTCCTGCTGTCTGTGGTTTTAAAAAAATATAAAAATCACTCAGATTTCAACATGTCCGAGTTGCCTGTGGATGACACTGTTATAGGGAGGGATATCTGTGGATGACACTGCTATGGGGGGGATCTGTGGATGACATTGTTATGGAGGGGGGTCTGTGGATGACACTGTTATGTAGGGGGATCTGTGGATGACACATACTGTATATAGCATCCTATGCTATATGTGCCCTCCACAGACCCACCCCATGACAGTGTCATCCCCATTTCCCCCTCCATAACAGTGTCATCCACAGATCCCCCTCCCTATAACAGCGTCACCCACAGATACCCCTCCCTATAACAGTGTCATCCACAGATTCCCCCTCCCTATAACAGTGTCATCCACAGATCTCCCTCCCCGCCTCTCACAGGAGTGTACATTTGACATTTCTAAACTGTAATCCATATCCTGCAGTAACTTTAACTTCAGGATTCAGCGGCCGCTCATCTCTACTAGTACCTTAACCTTACCCACTCGGCTAGCTTCGGTAACAGGGCCAGGCTACAGCCTACAGGCACTGCCTGTTAGTTGTTACCTAGCGAGCGCTTATTTCTGCAGGTCAGAGGATACGGATTACAGTTTAAAAGAAATGTACACTCCTGTGAGCGGTCCAGACCAGTGGCAGATCCAGAGCCTGGTCTTGGGAGGGGCACTTCCAGATTATTTTCTGTCTGCCGCCACAAAACAATGGTGCTTATAGAACAGACTACACAGTGTAGAGGTATACTGTATATTGTGTGGCACAGTGTAGCGTATACTGTATATTGTGTGGCACAGTGTAGAGGTATACTGTATATTGTATGGCACAGTGTATGCTATATGTGTATAACATAAACATATTTCACATGAAAACTTACAATTACTTGGCTTGGCCCTTGGGGATCTCGGACACCACTTCAACACTTTGGCCGGGGGGCTCGGTGGAGCTGATGTTGTGTTTTATCCTAATGAGAAAGATTTCATAATAAGGATTTGGAGAAGGGGCAAGGGGGATAGCAGAGCAGGGAGAGGCTGGTTCTGCTACTAGGGGATCATACCATGGGGGAGTAATAAAGCCCACCATAATGCCCCCCCAGTATAAATAATTCTCCTTATAATGTGACAGTGCAAAAAATACCCCCTTGTAATGCCCCCAGTTGAGCTAATGTCCCCATAGTGCCCCCATAATGTGCCAGTATAAAATACCCCTATATAGTGCCCCCAGTAAATGCCCCCATAGTGCTCCTCTCCCCCTTCCTCCTAGTGCCCCCATAATGTACCAGTATAAAATGCCCCATATATCGTGCCCCAGTAGATGCCCTCAGTGTCCCCCATAATTTGCAAGTATAAAATACCCCTTCTTAGTGCCCCCCCCGTAGATGACTCCATAGTACTCCTCTCCCCCCTTCCCCATAGTACCCACCATAATGTGTCCCAGTATAAAATGCTACTGTACAGAGCCCCCCATATAAAATACCCCTTCTTTGTGGCCTCAGTAGATGGCCCTATAGTGCCCACCAATAATGTGCTAGTAATAAGTGCCCCCATAAAATGTGCCAGTAATAAGTGCCCCCAATCATGTGCCAGTAATAAGTGCCCCCAATCAAGTGCCAGTAACAAGAGCCCCCCCCATCACGTGCCAGTAACAAGAGCCCCCCATCATGTGCCAGTAACAAGAGCCCCCCATCACGTGCCAGTAACAAGAGCCCCCCCATCACGTGCCAGTAACAAGAGCCCCCCATCACGTGCCAGTAATAAGAGCCCCCCATCATGTGCCAGTAATAAGCCCCCCATCATCTGCCAGTAATAAGAGCCCCCATCATGTGCCAGTAACAAGAGCCCCCCATCATGTGCCAGTAACATGAGCCCCCCATGTGCCAGTAATAAGAACCCCCCATCATGTGCCAGTAATAAGCCCTTCCATTATGTGCCAGTAATAAGAGCCCCCCATCATGTGCCAGTAACAAGAGCCCCCCCACATGTGCCAGTAATAAGAGCCCCCCATCATGTGCCAGTAACAAGAGCCCCCCCATCATGTGCCAGTAACAAGAGCCCCCCCATCATGTGCCAGTAACAAGAGCCCCCCATCATGTGCCAGTAACAAGAGCCCCCCCATCATGTGCCAGTAACAAGAGACCCCCATCATGTGCCAGTAACAAGAGACCCCCATCATGTGCCAGTAACAAGAGCCCCCCATGTGCTAGTAAGAGCCCCCCATGTGCCAGTAAGAGCCCCCCCATCATGTGCTAGCCCAGTAACAAGAGTTTAGAGCCCCCCCCCCCCAATGTGCCAGTAACAAGAGCCCCCCTAATGTGCCTGTAAAACTATTGTACATATAAAAAAATTTAAAAAAAACACTTACAGTTGCAAGAAAAAGTATGTGAACCCTTTGGAATTATATGGATTTCTGCACAAATTGGTCATAAAATGTGATCTGATCTTCATCTAAGTCACAACAATAGACAATCACAGTCTGCTTAAACTAATAACACTCAAATAATTAAATGTTACCATGTTTTTATTGAACACACAATGTAAACATTCACAGTGCAGGTGTAAAAAGTATGTGAACCCCTAGACAAATGACATCTCCAAGAGCTAATTGGAATGAAGTGTCAGCCAACTGGAGTCCAATCAATGAGATGAGATTGGAGGTGTTGGTAACAGCTGCCCTGCCTTATAAAAAACACACACCAGTTCTGGGTTTGCTTTTCACAAGAAGCATTGCCTGATGTGAATGATGCCTCGCACAAAAGAGCTCTCAGAAGACCTACAATTTAATTGTTGACTTGCATAAAGCTGGAAAGGGTTATAAAAGTATCTCCAAAAGCCTTGCTGTTCATCAGTCCACGGTAAGACAAATTGTCTATAAATGGAGAAAGTTCAGCACTGCTGCTACTCTCCCTAGGAGTGGCCATCCTGTAAAGATGACTGCAAGAGCACAGCTCAGACTGCTCAATGAGGTGAAGAAGAATCCTAGAGTGTCAGCTAAAGACTTACAAAAGTCTCTGGCATATGCTAACATCCCTGTTAGCAAATCTACAATACGTAAAACACTAAACAAGAATAGATTTCATGGGAGGATACCACAGAGGAAACCACTGCTGTCCAACAAAAACATTGCTGCACATTTAAAGTTTGCACAAGAGCACCTGGATCTCCCACAGCAGTACTGGCAAAATATTCTGTGGACAGATGAAACCAAAGTTGAGTTGTTTGGAAAAGAGGCACAGCACACCAACATCAAAACCTCATCCCAACTGTGAAGTATGGTGGTGGGGGCATCATGATTTGGGGCTGCTATGCTGCGTCATGGCCTGAACGGATTGCTATCATCGAAGGAAAAATGAATTCCCAAGTTTATCAAGACATTTTGCAGGAGAACTTAAGGCCATTTGTCCACCAGCTGAAGCTCAACAGAAGATGGGTGTTGCAACAGGAGAACGACCCAAAGCATAGAAGTAAATCAACAACAGAATGGCTTAAACAGAAGAAAATATGCCTTCTGGAGTGGCCCAGTCAGAGTCCTCACCTCAACCCGAATGAGATGCTGTGGCATGACCTCAAGAAAGCAATTCACACCAGACATCCCAAGAATATTGCTGAACTGAAACAGTTCTGTAAAGAGGAAGGGTCAAGAATTACTCCTGACCGTTGTGCACGTCTGATCTGCAACTACAGGAAACGTTTGGTTGAAGTTATTGCTGCCGAAGGAGGTTCAACCAGTTATTAAATCCAAGGGTTCACATACTTTTTCCACCTGCACTGTGAATGTTTACATGGTGTGTTCAATAAAAACATGCTAACATTTAATTCTTTGTGTGTTATTAGTTTAAGCAGACTGTGATTGTCTATTGTTGTGACTTAGATGAAGATCAGATCACATTCTATGACCAATTTGTCCAGAAATCCATATCATTCCAAAGGGTTCACATACTTTTTCTTGCAACTGTATACTTACCTCCATGTCAGCGATGCGATGCAGGCCTCTTCCGGCCTGTGTCCCGCGCTGTATGGCTCAGGCCGCGCGATGACGTCATCGTGCCGCCTGCGCTGGCCTCTGATAGGCTGCCGGCCTAGTGCCTGCAGCCTATCAGAGGAAGGGGAAGGGACACGCCTCTCCCTCCCCTGCCCCACAGCACAGGCATCTGTATCGCTGTCCTGAGGACGGCGATACAGATGACTATGGAGATGAGCGCAATGGAAGCGCTCATCTCCCTGTGCCCTGCGGCCGCTCAGTTGGGGGTGCACATGGGGGGGCACAGCGTGATGTAGGGGGGGGCATGGCCCCTCTGGCCCCCTCTTGGCGACGCCACTGAGTACTAATGCCCAAATTGTGGCCACTCACAGTACTAATGCCCACCTTGTGGCCACTCACAGTACTAATGCCCACCTTGTGGCCCCTTCACAAAAGTTATGTCCTTCTTGTGGCCCCTCACAGCAGTTATGCCCACCTTTGTTCCTGTCACAGTAGTTATGCCCAATTTTGTGTCCCCTCACAGTAGTTATGCCCAGATATGTGCCCCCTCACAGTAGTTACATCCAGAAATGTCCATTCATAGTAGTGATGCCCATATATGTGCCCCCTCACAGTAGTTATGCCAGATATGTGTCCCTTCATAGTAGCGATGCCCAGATATGTGCCCCCTCACAGTAGTTGTAGCCAGATATGTGCCCCCTCACTGAAGATATTCCCAGATATGTGCCCTCTCACAGTAGTTATGCCTCTCACAGTAGTTATATCCAGATATGTGCCCACTCATAGTAGTTATACCAGATATGTGCCCCTCACAGTAGTTATGCCAGATTATGTGCCCCCTCACAGTAGTTATGCCAGATTAGGTTCCCCCTCGAAATAGTTATGGCAGATTAGAGATGTCCACCATCATCATCAGTGCCAGGAAGGGAGTCACACACTGCACAGGGGGCACCATCATCATCATCAGTACCAGGGAGGGAACCACACACTGCACAGGGGGCATAATCATCAGTGTCTTCCTTCCCCCCTCCCCCAGTCTGCAGCTTTAGGGAAAAAAGAAACAAACAAAAAAAAAAACATGCTTACCTTCTTCCTTGATGATGTGCTCCCACACTCATTCCCGTTCTTTCAGCGCTCCTCCCACAGCCAGCAGCGACATGTGCGGCCTGCTTCACTCTGGATACAGGTATGTATAAGATCTGCTGGGTGTGTGAATGCGCGCGCCCCCCTTTTCCTCTGCACCAACCTCCTTCCCCCCTCCTCGTCCGGACAGGCATGCCAAACTCTTCTGTTTCTCCGAACTCCTCCAGAAAGTAGTCTCTCCTCTCCTTCCTACCTCATAGCCGCCACCATCAAATCGGCACAGTGTCAGTATGCAGCATACGGGTAGGTTACCCGACACTGCTAGGTTTTATGTGTATTCCCCTTTAAGCCAGTTAGGCCTGTTGCAGGCAATCCTTGGTACAGTCAGCAGAGGGAGCTCCCAGTTCTGTATAAATAGGCAGGGCCTAGCCTAGGAAGGGGGTTCAGAAGTTTCTAGAGTCTGAGGAAGCTGTGAGGGAGACAGAGGCAAAGCTCAGAAAAGCAAGAGGTACTCAAGACAACAGAGGAGGTACTTGATAAAGATAAAACCAAGGATATACGCCAGAGCTAGGGTATTGGGCCTTGGAGAAGATTTTCTATGTTCCAGGATCAGTCAGGAATAGAGTGCAAGCTGCCTGTACTGCAAGTCCTGTGTTTAACACTCTGAAGTCACCTTGCTATACATATATTGCCTGCATCAACTGTATTGAAAATCTACTGTCTGCAAAGGAACTGCGTTTCCGTTAATGTCCCTATATGATGACTACTAAAGTTTGAGTTCTGCTTTAACATCACGTGGTTCCTCAGTTATTCCTGCTATCAGCAAACGGCGTGCCACCGTTTAATTGGCACTGGCGTCACGAACATTTCTCATCATCACCTGCCCTTGCAGAGAGTCAGCCGTCTCAGGTTAGTGTCTATTGCACTACAACACCCAGGAACACTATTACACCTAACTTGAGTACGCTGCACCTCTCTTTTGGCGTCACGAACAGGATACGCACGCTTTATAGTGCAAGAAGCGTGAACTTTGTGCCTTATACAGTTGCCCTGTGACCAAAGTGACAAATTGCCTGTTTTATTAAAGTGGACTTTGTGGACTGAAAAACATACTAAAAGTGTCCCTAAAACCTCAAAAAAGCGCTGTGCAGTGTTGCGCTATCAAGAGGAAAGAAATCGCCACATCAGAGTGTGGTTTTATGGACTTTTCAACAACCCTGTTTGCTGTCAGGGAATGGAGACCAAGATGGCCACCGGCCGCCTGGAGTAAAGTTTCCCGCGCTGCTGAGGACCTTCGTGGGCGGATCCCTGCAAAGACACAGAGAATCCCACCCCTCGTCATCATCGCACCGCCGCGGCCCTGCTTCTTCTACGTCACCGCGTACTCTGGACGTCCGGGATCTCTCGAGACTTGGCCTGCGCAAGCCCGGCGATACCGGTAAGAACTTGTAACCGGAGGGAAGGGGAGTGTTCCGGCCCCTTTAGTCGCCAGCGGCCACTTCGCAATAAGCTAACATGTCAGAACCGGGAGTTCCCGAGCAGCCGGCCCCGGGAGAGCTTGCGGCTCCTAATCATCCCATCGCCCCCAGCATGATGCCCTTTACCATGCCTTACTATTTCGGGGCCCCATGGTTTCCCCGCTACAGAGGAGAGACCCATACCCTGAAAGACTTTAAAGAAAAGTTGCTGGCATTATTCAAACTGTACCCCATAAATGCAGAGCAGCAAATGGAAATCCTGCTAGCGCAGCTGGAGGGAGCTGCCCGCAGGGAGGTATTATCCTGGCCTGCTACTGAGCGGAGTACTCTAGAGCAGATATTCACCCGCCTCAGGGCCACTTTTGAAACCAGGACTGCCTCAGAGATAAAGATGCACTTCTTTGGCAAGAAACAGAAGCCCGGTGAGTCCCTCCGTGACTATGCCCTATCACTTCAGGAGGCTTTAGGGACTGTAATCCAGATAGATCCCAAAGAGGCTGATAATCAGGACCAGACCTTGAGGGAACAATTTATCAACAACTAGTGAGCAAATAAGGACCCAACTAAAGATGCTGTCCGCCCAGCACCCTAACAGTGCCTTTCTGGACTTTAAAGAACTGGCTATAAAAATTCTGGGGTCAGCAGTATCTACAGAGTTGAGCACCCTACCTGAATCACCAGCCTGCAGGCCAAAACCGCTTATCACTAACCAAGCTCAGGCCGGTCAAGCTGTTCAAGTGTCAGCTACCGATACTATTGCCATGCTGACAGAGCAAGTAAATCACCTCACTAAAAGTCTAGAGAAAGTGTGCAGAAAAATAGAGGAATGGGAAAAACCCATAATGACAGAAGAAGAATTCCTTCCCACCTCCTTACCAAGAGACTCACCCCAGGGATCCTGGGAGGCGTAATAGAGATCGCAAGCGGCCCGTGTGTACATACTGCAAAAAGCTGGGACACACAGAATCCACGTGCTGGCAGTTAAACGGGCAACCCCTGAGGCTGAGGACCACCCCTCGGGAGGTAGAACACTAGGTCCAAAGGATCCAAATTGGATGCCACGGTATGTAGGATCCCATCCTAAAATCAACATCGAGATCAACGGGGTCTCCTTTGAAGCCCTATTAGACACTGGGTCTCAGGTCACTACTATTCAGCTGCCCGCCTTTGAAAGATTCTGGGACACCAACCAATTGACCCAACCGCCTGAATCCTGGGTGGAGATTATCGCCAGCAATGGCAAACCAGTAAAGATTCATGGATACTGGGAACCCACCCTCCAGGTGGGAGAAGTAACCTTACCGCAACAGGGGGTGATAGTATTACAGGCCGGCGACAGAGGAGGACATCCTGTCATTCTAGGCACCAATGTCTTCAAAAACTGTTATTCAAAAATACTTGCCGTATTACACCAGACTTTGCCCACTGCTTCCTCTGCATCCAAGAGGGTGATTCAAAAGACTATTACTGTGTTAAGTGCCCAGCAGAGGTTTGCTAATGGGAAAGGAGAAATTTGTACTGCCAGGATTAGTGATATTAAGCCTGTGACTTTGCCTCCTAATTCTCAAACTCTTTTATGGTGTCGTGCTGTCCTGGGAGTCCAAGGCCGAGATTATCCAGCCCTGGTGGAACCAATCCAGATGGAGGATTACCCTTATGTGAGAGCTGCCAAGTGCCTGGTGACCGTCTCCCAAGGTAAAGTACCTGTCCGTCTGATTAACCTGAGTGATCATCCTGTTGCGCTTACTAAGCATTGCCGTGTTGCCCAGCTGTCCCAGGTGTCCTTCCAATACGTCATTCGTCTTCCAGTGACAGAAAAGCCGCCAGCTGCAGTCAGCGGACGTCCGTCGGTGACCCAGCCACAAGTGCCATGGTGGGAAGAGCTCCATGTGGGGGACGAGACTACCCCCCAACAACAACAAGAAGGGATTATACAGCTTGTCAAAGAGTACCACCAGGCCTTCAGTAAGCATGCTACTGATTATGGAGAGGTGAGTGCCATACAACACACCATACCTACTGGCTCTCATCCTCCTATCAAGGAGAGATACAGACCTTTACCACCTACTTCATATCAGACTGTAAAAGAAATGATCCAAGAGATGAAAGACTCTAATGTTATCCGGGACAGCCGTAGTCCGTGGGCTGCACCCCTGGTCCTTGTAAAGAAGAAGGACGGTGGTATCCGTTTCTGTGTGGATTATAGGAAAATTAATCAAATAACCCACAAAGATGCATACCCACTGCCCCGCATTGAGGAGTCACTAACTGCTCTGGGCTCCTCTGCCTATTTCTCCACATTGGACTTGACCAGTGGCTACTGGCAAGTACCCATGGCCCCTGCAGATAGGGAAAAGACTGCTTTCACTACTCCCATGGGCCTGTTCGAATTCAATTGTATGCCGTTCGGGCTATGTAATGCCCCAGGAACTTTCCAGAGACTAATGGAACGGTGTTTGGGTCACAAAAATTTCGAAACAGTGCTGCTGTATCAAGATGACGTCATTGTGTACTCAAAAACATATGAAGACCATCTGAAACATTTGGCAGAAGTATTTGAAATCCTTATCAAATATGGCTTGAAGGTAAAGCCATCCAAGTGTCACCTGCTCAAACCTGCAGTAAGATACCTGGGGCATGTGGTCAGCGGAGAGGGCGTGCAACCTGACCCTGATAAGCTAGCGGCTGTCCGTAATTGGCCGGTTCCTACTACCGTCAAGGAAGTGAGGGGTTTCCTTGGTTTTGCCGGCTACTATAGACGTTTTATCCCCCATTTTGCTCAAATAGCTGATCCTATCCAGGAGCTCTTGAGGGGGCAACCCAAGAAAAGCCCTAGAACTCCGGTGCCCATTGAGTGGAATGAGGAAAGAGAGATAGCGTTCCAATTGCTAAAAAAGAAACTGACCGAGCCTCCTGTGTTAGGTTATCCAGACTACAGCAAGCCCTTCCATCTGTATACTGATGCTAGCAAGCGAGGCCTGGGAGCTGTGTTAGCCCAGATCCAAGAGGGAAAAGAAAGAGTGATAGCTTATGCAAGCCGCTCCCTGAAAGGAGCTGAGAAAAATGACCAGAATTATAGTTCCTTCAAACTAGAGTTCCTGGCATTAGTGTGGGCAGTGACAGAAAAATTCAAGGATTATCTAGCCGCCACCCCGTTCATTGCATTCACTGACAATAACCCTCTGGCACATCTAAATACAGCTAAATTAGGGGCCTTGGAGCAGAGATGGGCCTCTCGCCTCGCCAACTATGATTTCTCTGTAAAATATCGTGCTGGACGTACTAATGATAATGCTGATGCTTTATCCAGGCATCCCACAGAGACAGCTCCTGATGATGTGCGAGATGCTTGGGAAGATGTAGAGATGCCGGTTTTCTATAACAAATTTGCTCAACAGGACCAGGCTCGAGCTACCCATGACAGAGCTGCAGTTCCTTCACCCTCCAGTAGGCCTGATCCTAAGGAAGAAAGGTGGGTGAAACTACAGTCTGAAAGTAGAGTGCTGGGTGAGTTGTTGGACTTCATTACTAGTGGCAGAGCCCCTGAGAGGATTCGGCGTAAGAGTGCAGATCCTGAGCTCATCAAACTGTGGAGACAGCGCCACCAACTCTTCATACAAAAGGGCCTATTGCTACGGAGAAGCCTAGACCCAGTGTCCAACGAGAGAGTGCACCAGATTCTCATACCCCGACGAGATGCAGGTATGGTGTTGGAGATGTACCACAATCAATCCGGTCACTTTGGGGTCCAAAAGACTGAGGCTACTATCCGCCAGCGGTTTTACTGGGTGGGCATGAGAGAAGACATGGAGAAGTGGTGTCGGGAGTGTGTAGCCTGTGCCTTAAAACGAAGTGAGCACCATGATCAGAGGGCACCACTGAGACCCATTGTAAGTACTCGTCCTCTTGAACTTGTCGCCATCGACCATGTGAAACTGGAGCCTAGTCGCTCAGGGTATACTTATGCCATGACTATTATTGACCATTTCACTAAGTTTGTTGTAGCGGTGCCTGTGAGAGACCAGACAGCCAAGACTACAGCCGAACTTTTCTGGAAGCACTTCCTCCTGCCCTACGGATGTCCAGAAAAGATCCTCACCGATCAAGGACCTGCTTTTGAGTCCCATCTGTTCCATGAACTGTGCCGCTTACACAACTGTAAGAAGATCCGGACAACGGCCTACCATCCTCAAGGTAATGGATTATGTGAAAAAATGAATCAGACCTTGATAGAGATGCTGAGGGCCGTGCCTCCTGAAAACAGAGGAGATTGGCCTAATCTGTTGCCACAGCTCATGTTCACATACAATCATACCATACATTGTTCCACCGGGTATACCCCTTTTTACTTGATGTTTGGGCGCCAAGGGACATTGCCTGCTGATCATTCATTGGACATACACGTACCTGATTGCATTAACCCATTACCTAACACCGACTGGGTTGCTGAACATCAAAGGCGATTGAATACAGCCAACGCCATTGTTCAGGAACGTATGGACTATGCTAGGGACCGACAGCAGAGAGACTATGATCAAGCAGCCCATGCAGAACCCTTGACAATAGGGGCCGTGGTATGGTTAAAGAATAACCGCCGTACCAGTAAACTGGACAGTAAATGGGAGCGAAGTCCCTATGTTGTCACTGCAATCCCAAATGTTGGAACTCACACTTATGAGATCACCCGGGAAGACAAGGGATCCCAAATGGTACACCGAAACCGGTTGAAGCTCTGCCTGACACCAGAACCTAGTGCCGAGAGTTCTGGATCTGAATATCCTGTGTCAGAGTCAGCAATACAGCCCGAGGATCCTATGCAGGCTGTCAGTAATCTAAGGTATGACGCTGATCCCATGCATTGGCTTCTGACACCATGGTTGAACTTGCTGGTGCCTGCTCCGGCACCTACTGTAGCTTCACCTCCAGAAGAGCCGGTTCAAGATGCCCTGGATCCAGTTCCCCCTCTAGTGGTTCCAGTTGTTCCTGTTGTTCCAGTTGTTCCTGTTGTTCCTGACCAAGGTCTCACTGATGGAGACCCTCCTGTTGCTCCTCTTTCTTCTACCTCGTTGCTAAGGGAAGAGGAGACCCCTGTATTGAGAAGGTCCACCCGGATGACCAGGGGACGCCCGCCAGTCCGTTTAGGAGACTTTGACTATTCTGGTGGTGTCTCCTCCCAAACAGTTGCTACTGGTAATACCTTGCTGGACATTTATGCGCAAGAATGGACTCCTCCACGTGAGCCCTTGCCTGTGATACACCCACAGGAAACCCCTGGGTAGTTCTGTTATTATACTGCCATCAAAGACAAATGGACTAACCTGGTTCACCCCAAGTCCGCTGTGCCAGGTCAGCGGCCGTGCCTAAGAAGCAAGAAGACGTCCCTTTCCCTTGCTTCACTTATTTATGAAGTTACCAATGTTATGTTTTTTATGTGTGAAACAATTATTTATCATATTATAATGTAATGTCAATGTTATGTACCATGTTATGCCGATTCAGGAAGGTGTGTGTGAGTACGAGGGCTTACTCACGTTAAAGTCTGGGGGTGTGCAGCATACGGGTAGGTTACCCGACACTGCTAGGTTTTATGTGTATTCCCCTTTAAGCCAGTTAGGCCTGTTGCAGGCAATCCTTGGTACAGTCAGCAGAGGGAGCTCCCAGTTCTGTATAAATAGGCAGGGCCTAGCCTAGGAAGGGGGTTCAGAAGTTTCTAGAGTCTGAGGAAGCTGTGAGGGAGACAGAGGCAAAGCTCAGAAAAGCAAGAGGTACTCAAGACAACAGAGGAGGTACTTGATAAAGATAAAACCAAGGATATACACCAGAGCTAGGGTATTGGGCCTTGGAGAAGATTTTCTATGTTCCAGGATCAGTCAGGAATAGAGTGCAAGCTGCCTGTACTGCAAGTCCTGTGTTTAACACTCTGAAGTCACCTTGCTATACATATATTGCCTGCATCAACTGTATTGAAAATCTACTGTCTGCAAAGGAACTACGTTTCCGTTAATGTCCCTATATGATGACTACTAAAGTTTGAGTTCTGCTTTAACATCACGTGGTTCCTCAGTTATTCCTGCTATCAGCAAACGGCGTGCCACCGTTTAATTGGCACTGGCGTCACGAACATTTCTCATCATCACCTGCCCTTGCAGAGAGTCAGCCGTCTCAGGTTAGTGTCTATTGCACTACAACACCCAGGAACACTATTACACCTAACTTGAGTACGCTGCAAGTACATGTTTGAAGAGCGCTCAGACGGGGCCCGGCATTGTCACTGCACTTCATGCCGGGCCCCGTCAGAGCCCTCCATGAGTCAGGGCTTTACTCTGTCTCTCCTGGGGGGCCCCTTGGGACCCCCTGGCTTAGGGGCCCGGTCACAAGTGCAACCCCTATAGCTACGCCACTGGGACAATAATAGAACATGTTCTATTCTTTTGTGGAACGGACATACGGAAACGCAATGCACACGGAGTAACTTTCGTGGTTTTTTTTGTTTGTTTTTTGCTGACCCATTGAAATGAATGGTTCCCCATACGGTCTGCTAAAAAAAACTGAACGGACACAGAAAGAAAAACGTTAGTGTGCATGAGCCCTTAAAGTTAGTGAATTTGGTAACAGACAGGTTTGTAGCATAAATAACCAAGCTTTAAAGAGAAACTTTCATATTATAATGCAATAAAATAAGTATTCAATTTTACTACAGCCTGACTAATGACTTTTTTATCATATGTTTTTTTTAATCAAGGACATTTTAAGTATTTAGCCTGTAAAAAGCCAGTTCATGCCAACAGGAGAATAGCCCTGAGGCCAGTTCATTCTAGACAGATGATGCAACTGTCTATAATTAGCCAATACCTTTAACCCCTTCAGGACCCTGCCATTTTTCACCTTAAGGACCAGGCCATTTATTGCAAATCTGACATGTGTCACTTTATGTGGTGATAACTTTAAAACGCGAGAATGTTTTCTCATCACATATTGTACTTCATGACAGTGGTAAATTTGAGTCAAAGTATTTTATTTTTATTCATTAAAAAAAATGCCAAATTTACCAAAAACTTGGAAAAATGTGCAATTTTAATATTTTTTTATTTCTCTGCTTTTAGAAGAGATAGTGATACTTCCAAAAATAGTTATTACTTTACATTTACCATATGTCTACTTTTTTTTGGACGCTAGAAGTTTAGAGTCAAATCTTTTTATGAAAATTTCCAAAACCCAATTTTTAAGGACCAGTTCAGGTCTGAAGTCACTTTGTGGGGCTTACATAATAGAAACCACTCATAAATGGCCCCATTTTAGAAACTAAACCCCTCAAGGTATTCAAAACTGATTTTACAAACTTTGTTAACCCTTTAGGTGTTCCACAAGAATTGAAGGAAAATGTAGATGAAATTTCAGAATTTCACTTTTTTAGCAGATTTTCCATTTTAATCCATTTTTTTCCAGTAACAAAGCAAGGGTTAAGCAAAGCAATATTTATTACCTTGATTCTGTAGTTTACAGAAACACCCTATATATGGTCGTAAACTGCTGTACGGGCACACCGCAGGGCTCAGAAGGAAAGGAATGTCACATAGTTTTTGGAAGGCAGATTCCACTGGGATAATTTTAAGTTGCCACGTCACATTTGAAGATCCCCTGATGCACCCCTAGAGTAGAAACTCCAAAAAGTGACCCCATTTTGGAAACTATGGGATATGGTGGCAGTTTTGTTGGTACTATTTTAGGGTACATATGATTTTGGTTGCTCTATATTACACTTTTTGTGAGGCAAGGTAACAAAAAATAGCTGTTTTGGCACCCATTTTTAGTTTTTTACAATGTTCATCTAAAAGGTTAGATTACAGTCAGGTCCATTGGGACATCGACACAATTCTAAAAAGTTTGGCTCTATACACCACCACAATAAATTTGAAATGAAACGAACAAGATGTGCTTTAACTGCAGACTGTCAGCTTTAATTTGAGGGTATTTACATCCAAATCAGGTGAACGGTGTAGGAATTACAACAGTTTGCATATGTGCCTCCCACTTGTTAAGGGACCAAAAGTAATGGGACATAATAATAATAATAATAATAATAATAATATTATTATTATTAATAATCATAAATCAAACTTTCACTTTTTAATACTTGGTTGCAAATCCTTTGCAGTCAATTACAGCCTGAAGTCTGGAACGCATAGACATCACCAGACGCTGGGTTTCATCCCGCTGCCAGGCCTCTACTGCAACTGTCTTCAGTTCCTGCTTGTTCTTGGGGCATTTTCCCTTCAGTTTTGTCTTCAGCAAGTGAAATGCATGCAATATTGGATTCAGGTCAGATGATTGACTTGGTCATTGCATAACATTTCACTTCTTTCCCTTAAAAAACTCTTTGGTTGCTTTTGCAGTATGCTTTGGGTCATTGTCCATCTGCACTGTGAAGCACCGTCCAATGAATTCTGAAGCATTTGGCTGAATATGAGCATATAATATTGCCCGAAACACTTCAGAATTAATCCTGATGCTTTTGTCAGCAGTCACATCATCAATAAATACAAGAGAACCAGTTCCATTGGCAGCCATACATGCCCACGCCATGACACTACCACCACCATGCTTCACTGATGAGGTGGTATGCTTAGGATCATGAGCAGTTCCTTTCCTTCTCCATACTCTTCTCTTCCCATCACTCTGGTACAAGTTGATCTTGGTCTCATCTGTCCATAGGATGTCATTCCAGAACTGTGAAGGCTTTTTTAGATGTCGTTTGGCAAATTCTAATCTGGCCTTCCTGTTTTTGAGGCTCACCAATGGTTTACATCTTGTGGTGAACCCTCTGTATTCACTCTGGTGAAGTCTTCTCTTGATTGTTGACTTTGACACACATACACCTACCTCCTGGAGAGTGTTCTTGATCTGGCAAACTGTTGTGAAGGGTGTTTTCTTCACCAGGGAAAGAATTCTTCGGTCATCCACCACAGTTGTTTTCTGTGGTCTTCCGGGTCTTTTGGTGTTGTTGAGCTCACCAGTGCGTTCCTTCTTTTTAAGAATGTTCCAAAGAGTTGTTTTGTCAACGCCTAATGTTTTTGCTATCTCTCTAATGTTTTTTTTTTTTTTTTTTTTTCAGCCTAATGATGGCTTGCTTCACTGATAGTGACAGCTCTTTAGATATCATCTTGAGAGTTGACAGCAACAGATTCCAAATGGAAATAGCACACTTGAAATGAACTCTAGACCTTTTATCTGCTCATTGTAATTGGGATAATGAGGGAATAACACACACCTGGCCATGGAACAGCTGAGAAGCCAATTGTCCCATTATTTTTGGTTCCTTAACAAGTAGTAGGCAAATATGCAAACTATTGTAATTCCTACACCGTTCACCTGATTTGAATGTACATACCCTTAAATTAAAGCTGACAGTCTGCAGTTAAAGCACATCCTGTTTGTTTCATTTCAAATCCATTGTGGTGGTATATAGAGCCAAAAATGTTAGAATTGTGTTGATGTCCCAATATTTATGGACCTGACTGTATGTGCTATTTTTATAGAGCAGGTTGTTACGGACACGACAATACCAAATATGACTACTCTGCGATCACGCTCCAGTGTCATGACTGCTGGAGAGGGTGGGGGGCAGGAGCAGCACCAGTACCATCAGCAGTAACTTGAGTCTGAAGTCTCTATTGAGCATGTTTCTTCAACCTTCAACTGAAGAAACCAGCCAGCAACAGCAGGACATGGAGCAGAACCTGAACCAGCAGGTGGTGGCATACTTGGAGTGCACCCTGTCCCTCCAGATCAAAGGTCCCCTGGACTACTGGGCAGCCAAACTTGAATTGTGGCTGCAACAGGCCGAGTTTTCCCTGGACAAGCTTTCCTGCCCAATCAGTAGTGTGGCATCAGACTGTGTTTAGTGCGGCGGGGAGATAGTTACCCCAAAGAGAACTCACCTTTTAACACAAAATGTAGAAAGATTAACCTTATTAAAAATAAATCAGGGGTGGATCAGCCAGGATTTCCATATACCGGTGGCTGATGCATCAGACTAGATCATTCTGGCAATATTCTGACTGCAGTGTGCTGCCTCACCAGAACATTGTGAAAAATGGCCCGGTACTTCTGGCCACATGCTCCAGATACTATTCTGATGCTACCACCCACCTGATGGCACACACCTGCTGTCATATTCTCCTACTGCCACCATCTTGTGCTGTTATTGCCACTGCTGTTGCTCCCCACTCTATGACTGGGCTGCTATGTTGACTTTTCATGCTGTTGCTATGCTCACCACTCTATGACTAGGCCATTATGTTGATTGGACGCAATCCTGATCAAATACTGATACAAAAAACTGACCAAATACTGACCCTGTGATAGAGGCCATTAAAGTCCTGTATGTAGGACTTATTTTCCATCTGAATAAAACCTATTTCAGAGGCAAAAGCCAAAACTCATGCAAATTGAGCATGAGGCCTCTTTCACACAGTCAGTATTTTGCGTCAGGATTTGATCATGATTTGGAAGCCAAAAGCAGGAGTAGATAAAAAAAAGAAGACATGCAAATATTTCCATCACGTCTCATCTCTGTTTTGGACCTGTAAGGGCTCTTTCACACTTGCATTCTTTTCTTCCGGCATAGAGTTCTGTCGTCGGGGCTCTATGCCGGAAGAATCCTGATCAGGATTATCCCCATGCATTCTGAATGGAGAGAAATCCGTTCAGGATGCATCAGGATGCCTTCAGTTCCGGAACGGAACGTTTTTTGGCTGGAGAAAATACCGCAGCATGCTGCGCTTTTTGCTCCGGCCAAAAACCCGGAACACTTGCCGCAAGGCCGGATCCGGAATTAATGCCCATTGAAAGGCATTAATCCAGATCCTGCCTTAAGCTAAACGTCGTTTCGGCGCATTGCCGGATCCGACGTTTAGCTTTTTCTGAATGGTTACCATGGCTGCCAAGATGCTAAAGTCCTGGCAGCCATGGTAAAGTGTAGTGGGGAGCGGGGGAGCAGTATACTTACCGTCCGTGCGGCTCCCCGGGCGCTCCAGAGTGAAGTCAGGGCGCCCCACGCTCATGGATGACGTAATCGCATGGACACGTCATCCATGCGCATGGGGCGCTCTGACGTCATTCTGGAGCGCCCCGGGAGCCGCACGGACTGTAAGTATACTGCTCCCCCGCTCCCCACTACTACTATGGCAACCAGGACTATAATAGTCCTGGGTGCCATAGTAACACTGAACGCATTTTGAAGATGGATCCATCTTCAAATGCTTTCAGTTCACTTGCGTTTTTCCGGATCCGGCGTGTAATGCCGGCTAATGGAGTACACGCCGGATCCGGACAACGCAAGTGTGAAAGGGCCCTAAACCGAGAGCAAGGCAGGTGATTTGACTCTGCCACCAGAAAAGAGAGCATACGCAGAAGTCATGATTAAGAAAATTGCATTTACTATAGATTAATAAAAGCAGGTTAACAGTGAAGTTACAGAGGTAAAGACAAGCAAAATCTTCAAAACAGTATAAACAACACAAGTTAAACACTGCAACAATTTTCACCTTGGCTGTGTCCGTATTCGCAGTGCGGACACTAAGAAATAATAATCCCAGAAACTGTCCCTAACTGACCCTAACTTTCAAGCGGGTGCGCACCCCCCTTATCCCAGTGGTCCAGGTGGACCGCTTACAGTTTGTGGAAGTGCGCGGTGGGGCCCGATGTCGTCCTTTTCCTTTAACCAGCGCAGGATCCGCAACGAAGAAGTCCTCCACAGCAGGCCGGAAAACCAGTTGAATATAATCCAGAATTTTACAGTAACTGTCCGGTACCCAGACTGTGAGTCTCTTTACTGTTTGGGGCAATCCACACAGCCCAATGTCGGCTCCACAGGTTAGTTGCTGCACACAGCCCTTTTTAACTTGGCTTCACTAAATGCACTGTTTCTTTGTACTCCATCCGTCTCTAGACCGAAGTTCACACAGCTTGGCCACACAGGGAAGTCCTTTAGTATCTCTACACACGTCTTACACAACACAGAACTTGTTTTCTATCTTGCCAATATGGCGGCAGTTGTAGTTAAAGTCTCTCTTCCTCCTTCTTCCTGCTCACACTGAGGCAGGGTGACATCATATGGGGCGTGTCACTTCAACACTTAGCTGCTGCCTTAACCACTTCAGCCCCCTTAGCTTAAACACCCTTAAAGGGATTCTGTCACCTCCTTTTACGATTTTAAGCTGGCACCATCGCTATGTTGACTAAAGTAGCTTATTTCCAGGACTCTTCTTTTTACTTTATTTCGTTTAGTAGTTTTGATGTAAAAGCGATTTGTATGTTATGCTAATTAGGGTCCAAGGTGCCCAGAGGGGCGTTTTTCTCACTCTCCGGTGCCCAGTGACGCCCCCCTGCAGTGCCCAAGACAGCCTCCTGATAGTCAAAACACCTCCCACAGCCCGGCAAATGGTTCCGCCCCCTCCGCACGTCATAATCTACCTTATAGATATGCCCGGTCCTCCTTCCTGTCTGCAGCCAGAAAACTCGCGCAGGCGCAGTACCGCCTGCGTCCTGCGCAGTACCGCCTGCGGCCTGCGTGATCATCAACGTCCTGAGGGCAACAGCGCTCAGGTCACATCACTGGGCTCGGTGCATGCCCAGTGAGACTTTTGAGGCTGTTGCCCTCAGGAGGTTGATGATCGCGCAGGTGCAGGCCGCAGGCGGTACTGCGCCTGCGCGAGTTTTCTGGCCGCAGACAGGAAGGAGGACGGGGCATATCTATAAGGTAGATTATGACGTGCGGAGGGGGCGGAACCGTTTTCCGGGCTGTGGGAGGTGTTTTGATTATCAGGAGGCTGTCTTGGGCACTGCAGGGGGGCGTCACTGGGCACCGGAGAGTGAGAAAAACGCCCCTCTGGGCACCTTGGACCCTAATTAGCATAACATAAAAATCGCTTTTACATCAAAACTACTAAACGAAATAAAGTAAAAAGAAGAGTCCTGGAAATAAGCTACTTTAGTCAACATAGCGATGGTGCCAGCTTAAAATGGTAAAAGGAGGTGACAGAATCCCTTTAATGACCAGGCCACTTTTTACACTTCTGCACTACACTACTTTCATCGTTTATTGCTCGGTCATGCAACTTACCACCCAAATGAATTTTACCTCCTTTTCTTCTCACTAATAGAGCTTTCATTTGGTGGTATTTCATTGCTGCGGACATTTTTACTTTTTTTGTTATTAATCGAAATGTAACGATTTTTTTGCAAAAAAATTAAATTTTTCACTTTCAGTTGTAAAATTTTGCAAAAAAAACGACATCCATATATACATTTTTCTCTAAATGTATTGTTCTACATGTCTTTGATAAAAAAAAAAATGTTTGGGTAAAAAAAAAAATGGTTTGGGTAAAAGTTATAGCGTTTACAAACTATGGTACAAAAATGTGAATTTCCGCTTTTTGAAGCAGCTCTGACTTTCTGAGCACCTGTCATGTTTCCTGAGGTTCTACAATGGCCAGACAGTACAAACACCCCACAAATGACCCCATTTCGGAAAGTAGACACCCTAAGGTATTCGCTGATGGGCATAGTGAGTTCATAGAACTTTTTATTTTTTTGTCACAAGTTAGCAGAAAATGATGATTTTTTTCTTTTTTTTCTTACAAAGTCTCATATTCCACTAACTTGTGACAAAAAATAAAAACTTCCATGAACTCACTATGCCCATCACAAAATACCTTCGGGTGTCTTCTTTCCAAAATGGGGTCACTTGTGGGGTAGTTATACTGCCCTGGCATTTTAGGGGCCCAAATGCGTGCGAAGTAGTTTGAAATCCAAATCTGTAAAAAATGGCCGGTGAAATCCGAAAGGTGCTCTTTGGAATGTGGGCCCCTTTGCCCACCTAGGCTGCAAAAAAGTGTCACACATGTGGTATTGCCGTACTCAGGAGAAGTTGGGCAATGTGTTTTGGGGTGTCATTTTACATATACCCATGCTGGGTGGTACTTCCGGAAACACTCTCCAAAGCATAGGGCAGGGTGGTCAGGGCAGTCAGGACAGAAATAGCGGGTGTCACACCTTATTCCACTCCTGCTACAGACACGACATCTTTTTTGGGATGACGGTTGGGTTGAGGTACCAGCAACGACACTGGGGAAATGTCGCTTGTGTAGACGGCTCACTACACTGGTGGATGGGGCCACGGAACCTCCTGGATACAGGAGGTTCGCGATGATCTCTTCCTGAAATTTGAGGAAGGATCCCGTTCTCCCAGCCTTACTGTAGAGAACAAAACTATTGTACATCGCCAATTGAATCAAATATACAGACACCTTCTTATACCAGCGTCTGGTGCGTCGGGAAACTAAATAGGGAGCCAACATCTGGTCATTGAAGTCCACCCCTCCCATGAGCGTATTATAGTCGTGGACTGAGAGGGGCTTTTCAATGAAACGGGTTGCCCGTTCAATTTGTATTGTCGTGTCTGCGTGAATGGAGGAGAGCATGTAAACGTCACGCTTGTCTCTCCATTTCACCGCGAGCAGTTCTTCGTTACACAAGGCAGCCCTCTCCCCCCTTGCAAGACGGGTTGTAACGAGCCGTTGGGGGAAGCCCCGGCGACTAGGTCGCACGGTGCCGCAGCAGCCAATCTGTTCTAGGAACAAATGCCTGAAGAGGGGCACACTTGTGTAAAAATTGTCCACATAAAGATGGTACCCCTTGCCAAATAAGGGTGACACCAAGTCCCAGACTGTCTTCCCACTGCTCTCCAGGTAGTCAGGGTAACCGACCGGCTCCAGGGTCTGATCTTTTCCCTCATAGATCTGAAATTTGTGGGTATAGCCTGTGGCCCTTTCACAGAGCTTATACAATTTGACCCCATACCGGGCGCGCTTGCTTGGGATGTATTGTTTGAAGCCAAGGCGCCCGGTAAAATGTATAAGGGACTCGTCTACGCAGATGTTTTGCTCAGGGGTATACAAATCTGCAAATTTCTGGTTGAAGTGGTCTATGAGGGGACGAATTTTGTGGAGCCGGTCAAAAGCTGGGTGGCATCTGGGACGGGAGGTGCTGTTGTTGCTAAAGTGCAGGAAACGCAGGATGGTCTCAAAACGTGCCCTGGACATAGCAGCAGAGAACATGGGCATGTGATGAATCGGGTTCGTGGACCAATATGACCGCAATTCATGCTTTTTGGTTAGACCCATGTTCAGGAGAAGGCCCAGAAAAGTTTTTAATTCAGAAACTTGGACTGGTTTCCACCGGAAAGGCTGGGCATAATAGCTTCCCGGGTTAGCGGCTATAAATTGAGTGGCATACCGATTTGTTTCTGCCACGACTAAGTCCAAGAGCTCCGCAGTCAAGAACAGCTCAAAAAATCCCAGTGCCGAACTGATCTGAGCTGTCTCAACCCGAACTCCAGACTGGGCGGTGAAAGGGGGAACTACAGGTGCGGCTGAAGTTAGGGACTGCCAATCAGGGTTTGCCAGCACTTCAGGGACTCTAGGGGCTCTACGGGCCTGTCTGTGCGGTGGCTGCGACGGGGTAACTACTGCACGTGCCACCATACCAGCTTCAACTGCCCTTCTGGTGCTCGCCACTTCACCATGTTGTACGGCAGTGCTGGTACTAGGTCCAGGGAGGGCTGCTCTGCTGGTGTATGCCTTACCACGTAATCCGACAGCGCCAGCCCCACTCTGCTGCTCTTGAAGCGGATCCTGCGCAACCTGTGGTCTAGCGACACGGGGCCGGGTACGCCTGGTGCTATCAGGGACCTCAACCTCCTCGTTCGAACTTTGGGTCAGACTGCCACTGCTTTCTACAGGTTCATATTCTGACCCGCTAGATTCGTCAGATGAGGGTTCCCATTCCTCATCCGACTGGGTCAGAATCCTGTAAGCCTCTTCAGAAGAATACCCCCTGTTTGACATTTGGACTACTAAATTTAGGGGTATTCCCTGAGACTACCCAAGAAAAAAAGCAAGCCTGTCTTACAAATGGGAGGCTAGCGAAGTACCGGGGGCTGCTGCGATTGATAAAAAATATCAAAACTGATTTTTTTTTTATCGCTGCAGTGCTTGTAAAGTGATTGTGCAGTGATCAAAAAAAAAAATTTTTTTTGTCACTGCGGCGGGGCGGGCGTGGGTGAACGCACGTGTGGGCGACCGATTAGGCCTGATCGGGCAAACACTGCGTTTTGGGTGGAGGGCGAACTAAGGTGACACTAATACTATTATAGATCTGACTGTGATCAGTTTTGATCACTTACAGATACTATAAAAGTACAAATGCTGATTAGCGATACGCTAATCAGCGAATCAGTGACTGCGGTGCGGTGGGCTGGGCGCTAACTGACGCTAAACTACCTAACCAAGGGACCTAAACTATCCTAAACCTAACCGTCAATACTAGTGAAAAAAAGAAGTGACAGTTTACACTGATCACTTTTTTCCCCTTTCACTAGTGATTGACAGGGGCGATCAATGGGTGATCAAGGGGTTAATTGGGGTGATGGGGGGTGATCTGGGGGCTAAGTGTGGTGTTGGGTGTACTCACTGTGATGTCTGCTCCTCTGCTGGAACCAACCGACCAAAAGGACCAGCAGAGGAGCAGAGAAGCCATTTAACACCTTATATTTATAAATATAAGGTGTTAGATGGCTTCTGATTAGATTTTTTAAAAATCAGCAACCTGCCAGCAACGATCATTGGCTGGCAGGTTGCTGACGAAATACTCCTTAAACTTTTGCCGGCCCGCGATGCGGATGCGCGGGCCGGCTTTGAGCAAAATCTCGCGTCTCGCGAGATGACGCGTATATGCGTGACTCTGCGCAGAGCTGCCGCCTCCGGAACGCGATCCTGCGTTAGGCGGTCCGGAGGCGGTTAAAGAACTAGTATCACAGTAATACACTTTCTCTATGGTGAACTCCAATGCAAATTGGTCCTATGCTGCCATCTATTGACCAAACGAATACTGCAGGCATTTTACATTAAATTTTTACACAGTTTACCAGGATAATGAAACTTAGAGACATTATATGACTGTTTCTTACACAACTCCATCGACTTAAAAATAAAAAAGTTTTAGCTCTTAGAATGCGTAGATGGAAAAAATTGCTTCTTAAAATCTCATAAACTTTGCTGCTTCTGTAAATTGCTGCGGATTTACATCAGGTGAATTTTAGCGTGCACTGGCCCGGACCCAGTGCATGCATGTGACCCTGCACAAGAACAGCACAATGAAGGAGAAAATTAGCAGCCAAGAGCAGCGCTTCAGCCACTGAGAGAGGTTAGCCAACTGTTAGGAGCAACAGGAATTTTCCTGTTGCTTCATGCTTGTCCATTTACTAACGCTATTGGGAGCAGTTGTTATACAACTGCCTTACATCTGAGCTTGGCATTGGTTGTCGCCTAGTTTGGCCTGGTTAATTTTGGGTAGAGTTGTTGACTGCTTAGCCTTTATTCGTCCAGGTCTATTACTGCTGGGGATAGTGCATGTACATTAGTTTTCAGATTAATAGTATCTTTTTCTAGTCTTGTGTGGTGTGTTGTATTTTGATCTGTAGTTCTACGTTCTTTCTTTGCCTTGAAGTTTGTTGTTGAGTTGGCTTTTGATTAGTCTTGGCGGTTTTGCTGGGTTGTAGTCAGAGCAGGGTCAGTACCTAGTACCTCATAACTGAAGCCGAGTTAAGTTTCAAGTTATAAAGTGGTTTTCCACCTTAAAAATCAATTACCAAAGTTATTCAACGAAGTCTTGCGCGACCGCAAATAACTTACTTTGGCTCACCTGAGCCCATACATTCTAATAATGTACAGAGACAGATCTCTGTACAGTATTAATACAAACTTTTTAATAAAGCGACTTTGGATGAAGCATCCGAAGCACGCTTCACTCAACACTAGTTGTGACTGTCCAGTTGTTATGCAGTTCAGCCCTACTCTAACTCGGGTATCTGAGTACCAAGAGACATTGTTAGTATTGGGAAAGGCGATTGCTTTTCCTTTTTGTTATATCTTGCATATAAGATTTTGTTTTCCATAAACATCCTAAGGCCTGTTTCAGAGCATGAGTTCCTGTTATGGAGACTGCTCATTTATCTGGAGCGCGCGGCATATTAATGATTTATAATACCGTGTGTCTTTGCATGACCTTCCACAGAATTAGTCCTCATGCACATGGTTGTAACTGTTTTTGCCGTCCACATATTGCGGATCTGAAAAACACGGGTACCGGCTGTGTGTGTTACCCATCTTGCGGAATGGTTTGTTCTGCCCTCTGTAAGAATTGCCTATTCTTGTCTGCAAAATGGACAAGAATAGGGCATGTTCTGTTTCTTTTTGCGGGACTGCAGATGGTGTGTTTCCGCATCTTTTGCGGCCCCATTGAAATGAATAGGTCCGCATTCAATCTGCAAAAAATGCGGATCGGACACAGACCAAAACCACGGTCGTGTGCATGAGGCCTTATACTGACATAATGCTGTCATTATAATTCAGAAGATACAAGGTCATGAAGAGACACACAGCATTATAAATCAGTATAATGCTGTGCGCTCCTGCGAAACTAGCAGTGTGCATAACGAGAAATCACGATCACACATGGAGCTTGATTTCTGCACAGGACTGAAACAGGCCTAAACATTATAAATCTAGGTAAACATAGCCAATCTGTATAGAAAAAAACGTTAGTCTTTGTTTATATTTAGTTTGTGATGTTGGTAGTATGGTTCTTTAGAGTAGAATGAAGATGAACAATGAAGGGAGTCTAGGGAGTTTGTTACCACAGTGAACATAAATAGAGTATGTCATCTGTCTGTTACTTCCCTAGAGTGTGCTGTGAAATTGCTTGTACATGATGCTTAAATTAATGGAGCCACAGGTATATTCGGATGGTGAAATTCTATGAAATTAGAATCTCCACCATATTTACGTCTTTCTGGAAAGTCTACTTCTAATTATAAAACTTTAATTTAATTCTCAATAGTAATGTTTAAAGTTATATTTAGAATACTATTAGAATACCATCCAATAAATTATTTAACTTTAGAATCCATCATGAACCTCTCCCCAACACATGTCAGAATACACATTTCAGGAATACATAGATGAAAGATTTTTGGAAAAGGTCATCACAGTAGGTAAATTACCTCTTTCTGGACCTGCACTGAACAAATTCATAGATGGTAAGCTCTTGCGAGCAGGGACCTGACTCCTAGTGTTTCAGTTGTATATTAGCCAGTTCCTTTTGTTTTGTACATGAACCCTATGAATTTGTAAAGCGCTGCGGAATATGGTGGCGCTATATAAATAAATATTATTATTATTATTATTGTGCAGTAAAAGACATAAAAGTCATTTTGGAAAACTTACGGACATCAGCACCTTTTTACATTGCTACCATTGAGCACGGGGGGATGGATATATATGCAGACTAAGGTATGTCCAGTTACAATTTAGCAGGTACTTATGCTATTGCACACTAGTGCATTGCATTACTGAAGTTTATGTACAAAGAGGGCAGCCCATTTAAATAATCTTAGAGACGGTTGATGCATAGATTGTTATGTAACAGGACCTGTTGCCTCTCCTGTTTCAGTAAGTACTTGTATTTCTATAAAATAACAGTACTGGAGTATTTTTTATTAGAAATCTGCATTGTGTTGTTCTGTTATTCCAATCTAGAAATGTATTAAGAAACTGACAACTGGTTGTTATCATTCCCCTTGTCAAAGAAGTGTGTTCTTACACAGTCTGGCAAGGTCAACACTGATTGGACAGACTGTGTAGGTATACACCCCAGCAGAAAACATCCAGTTGTAAATTTATTCATAAATTTCTAGGAGGAAAAACAGAAGAACAGCACAACAAACAGTTAGGCCTCTTTCACACGGGCGAGATTTCCACGCGGATGCAATGCGTGAGGTGAACGCATTGCACCTGCACTGAATCCGGACCCATTCATTTCTATTGGGCTGTTCACATGAGCGGTATTTTCATGCATCATTTGTGCGTTGCGTGAAAATCACAGCATGCTCTATTTTGTGCGTTTTTCACGCAACGCAGGCCCTATAGAAGTGAATGGGGCTGCGTGAAAATCGCAAGCATCCGCAAGCAAGTGCGGATGCAGTGCGATTTTCACGCATGGTTGCTAGGATGAAAGTCTATTCACTGTAATATTTTCCCTTATAACATGGTTATAAGGGAAAATAATAGCATTCTTTAATACAGAATGCTTAGAAGAAAGTCAATTGAGGGTTAAAAAATAAAAAAAACATTAACTCACATCCTCCAATTGATCGCGTAGCTGCCGGTCTCCTGTTCTTTCTTCAGGACCTGTCAAAGGACCTGTGGTGACATCACTGTGCTCATCACATGATACATCACATGATCCATCACCATGGTGATGGACCATGTGATGAGCTCAGTGACGTCACCACAGGTCCTTTGACAGGTCCTGAAGAAACAACAAGAGACCAGCAGCTACGCGATCAATTGGAGGAGGTGAGTTAATTTTTTTTAACCCTCAATTGACCTTCTACTAAGCATTCTGTATTAAAGAATGCTATTATTTTCCCTTATAACCATGTTATAAGGGAAAATAATAAAATTTACAGAATACTGAACCCAAACCCGAACCAGAACTTCTGTGAAGAAGTCCGGGTTCGGGTCTGGGTATCAAACATGGCGATTTTTCTCACGCGTGTGCAAAACGCATTAAAACACTTTGCACTCGCGGGGAAAAATCGCACATGTTCCCTCAACGCACCCGCATCTTTTCCCGCAACGCCCGTGTGGAACCAGCGTTATAAGAAGAACCGTATAAGAAGAAAACAGATATCTGGAGAGCTGACATATCTCTTTAACCTTAGACAAGTGCTGTAGTTTTGAATGTTGGTGTCATATGGCTGGGACAGTGATGGTGAACTTTTTACAGACCGAGTGCCTAAACTGCAACCCAAAACCCACTTATTTATTACAGAGTACCAACACGGCAATTTAACCTGAATACTACAGTTTAATATGGTATATCTTCCATGTACTTAATCATTTAGCTATAATAGGCTGCCTACATTCAATGCGCTGCCTGTGCTGTTCATAGCGGTCCTGCACTGATGAATAGCAGGAAAAGTCTAAAGCATATTGGTATACCATAGACTTTTTCCAGGGTGTGGGTGCCCACAGAGAGGTCTCTGATTGTCGCCTCTGGCATCCATGCCATAGGTTCGCCACCACTGGACGAGGACATGCTATCAATATGTAATCAATCTGGGTTTGATAATTTAAAGAGGACCTTTCACCACTCCTGACATGTCTGTTTAATAGCTTCATGCATTCCCCATGTAATAACAATTCTGGAACATCTATTCTTATGTCTCTATGTTGTGCCAATCCTGTGTTATTTCCTACTCGAAGTTATGAATTAATTGCTAGCAGTCTGCAGTAAGGGTACAGAGGGGTGTTAACCAGTTTATCTAGACTCACTCTATCGAATCAGTGCTGCCATTTTAAGACTGTGCAGGTACACCCCCCCAACCTGTTACCACCCCTGTACCCTTACTGCAGACTGCTAGCAATTCATTAATACATTTTAGTAGAAATAATAAAGGAATGGCACAATATAGGGACATACGAATAGATGCTCCAGAATTGTTATTACATGGGGAATGCATGAAGCTATTAAAACTGGCATGTCAGGAGTGGTGACAGGTCCACTTTAACCTCTTCCTTGGAAGCACATGGATTTATGAAGTGTATCCCCTAAAATAAAATAAAATAACCACCTGCCAGTGCCGATGAGGTTATTGAGACATCCACCACTACCTCTTAGTACAAACCGGATTCCAAAAAAGTTGGGACACTATACAAATCGTGAATAAAAACTGAATGCAATGATGTGGAGGTGCCAACTTCTAATATTTTATTCAGAATAGAACATAAATCACGGAACAAAAGTTTAAACTGAGAAAAGGTACCATTTTAAGGGAAAAATATGTTGAATCAGAATTTCATGGTTATAATCAAGTAAGATGTCGCACTAGGAAAAAAGGACACCAAATCGGTGCTCCTGTGAAATTGAGACCACTCACTCAATCCAAAAAGTAAAAATAAATAGTGTAACAGGGCACTCAAGAAACCGTGACCATGTGGTTAAACAGTTAAATACTTTATTTGTGATTATAATCAATCAAAATGCTGGAGTTCAATTGTATATACAATATGATATTATCTTCGATAGCATAAAAATGATCGATCATATACTCAAATGAGATAGTTATATTCGGCAGCATACAATAAAAAATAAAACAATAATAATCGATTGGCACTATAGGTGATTCGATTAACACAATATGTAAAATCAAGGCATTATTCTTAGGAATGCATAGTAGTTGTAAATTAATAGTCCCAAGATAAATAATGTCAATAGCTTATAATTGTTGCACCTGGGTATCGGTGTATAAAATCAGGTATATAAAATCAAGTCTTTATGTCCACTCTCGATATCGGCAGCGTCCCACCGAAACGAAACAAGTAGCGGCGTTCTGCTACAAATTTACTTGCAAGTATAAGTAGATTGGTTACCTTATATTCGACCGAAGACTTTGCAGACTTTGGATCTATTCCTCTCCCTTAATGTGCCCGTGGTTATTCGGCACAATGTATCAGGAGGTTTTTCCTCGACGGCTCTGTAGTTCTGTTTCACGTCACTGCCAGAGTCCCTGGCTTACGGCCTCTGAATAGAAGATTCCGCAATGATGTTATGCTTGGGATTTTGCAGTGGTGTTATATCAGAGATTTCTTGTCGGGAGGAGTATCCAGGTATAGTCTGTCAAATGGTCGATTTAAGGTGCTTGGATCCTTCAATGGTTAGGTAGGGGGTGTAGCACCAGACGCGTTTCGGGGTCCAACGTGTTGCCCCTTCCTCAGTGGTATGCTTCACCCCTACCAATGCCCCTCTTATATACTCCATCTTCTCTGATTTCATTGGTCACTCCTTTAAACACCAAAACCTGTTTGCTAATTAACACAGGTGTCCAAAATTGCCCTTCTGACTTGATCTCAGAAATGGCTAATCTTAAAAGGGATATTTATACCTCTTAGCAATGAAATATAGTTATATAATTTGACCCACTAGTATAACTTGGACTTATGTACCTCCTAAAGAAAAAACGCATGGTCACCCCATGCGTTTTTGATGCGGTTTCCATGCGTTTTTTCTTTTTTCTTTTTCTTCTTTTTACTCTTTGCCCCACAAGCCATACATCATGATAATGGGCCATAAAGGATAATCAGTGAGGAACATTACATAAAATATAAATAAATACATATATTTAAAACACTTTAAAACACTATAAAGAATCTTATATATATAAAAAAATGTTATATACATAAAAAACATGTTATACACATAAAACTTGTTGTGGGTCTCCATCCATATACTTCATTTCCCACAACAAGTTTTATGTGTATAACAAGTTTTATGTGTATAACATGTTTTTTATGTATATAATTTTTTTTATATATATAAGATTCTTTATAGTGTTTTAAAGTGTTTTGAATATATGTATTTATTTATATTTTATGTAATGTTCCTCACTGATTATCCTTTACGACAATACGTACATACGTAAAAATAGATTAAAAAAATACCCAATAAACGAAATAAGTCATGAAATGGCCAGTTTTAAAAAGTGCGTTGAAAGTGATATACGGAAAGTAAAAAACAGCACTAAATATAAAAGGAATAATCTATCCAATGATGAAATAAAAGCTCTGAAAATATTACAAAAAGAAAATAACATAGTAATACGTCCGGCAGACAAGGGAGGATCCATTGTCATTCAAGATTTACCCAAATACAATACGGAATGTCTGAGACAGTTACTGGACATTAATACTTACCAAAAATTACCTAATGACCCTACTAGCCAGTATTATGCAGAATTTTGTAGAAAGGGCCATGAGAAAGGTATTTTAACTAGTGAGGAACATAAATTTTTAATAAATAAAAATCCCAGAATACCTATGTTCTACTGTGTACCAAAAATACACAAAGATCAACAAAACCCACCAGGTCGACCTATAGTGCCAGGGATTGGATCTCTCACGTCCAATTTGTCCCAATATATAGATCAAATGCTACAGCCAAGGGTCCAAAAAACGGAGTCATATACTAAGGATACAACGCAAATCATCCAAATAGTAGAACAATTGAAATTTCAGGACTCGTGGATAATGGGATCATTGGACATCCAATCCCTATATACGATAATAGAACATGAAAAGGGGAAAGCAGCTGTAAGGTCCCAATTGACACTAGAAGGTCGACTGAATGTGGAACAGATAGAGTTCATAGTAGAAGGGATAGATTTCATTTTAAGTCACAATTATTTTAATTTTGAGGGAGATTTTTATTTACAGATACAGGGGACTGCCATCGGCTCCAGGTTCGCCCCCAGCTATACTAATTTATTCATGGCGGAGTGGGAACGAATGGCCATTCAGCCAAGGATGGGGACGGACCTGGTGCTCTGGCAACGTTATATCGATGACATTCTCTTCGTCTGGCAAAGTGGGAAAGAAAAGTTACAGGCATTTTTGGGAGACATCAATTCCAATGATAGAAACCTAAAATTTACAGGTACGACAAGTCAAGTAAATATTGAATACCTGGACTTAAATATCAGCATTCAGAATCAAGATATGATTTGCAGTACTTTTATTAAACCCACTGACAGAAATAGTTATATTTTATTTGATAGTTGTCACCTCCCGAGTTGGTTAACTAACATTCCACAGGGACAATTCCAGAGGACAAAAAGGAATTGCACATTAGAAAATCAATTTGAATTAGAAGTAGATAAAATGAGAAACAACTTTTTGGAGAAAAAATACCCTACCGAGATTTTAGACAAAGCATTACAAGAGGTGAAAAATATGGATAGGAAGTCTTTCTTTGAAGATAGAACAATACAACAATCCGACAAATCACAGGATATTGTGCGGATGATCTTGCCCTTCAGTGACGACTACAAGAAAATACGCCAAATAATGATGAGACATTGGCATTTGTTACAGAAGGACAAGATTATAGGCACCTTAATACCACAGAATCCAAAAATAACATTTACAAAGGCCCCAAATCTAGGCCTAAAGGTGGCTCCCACAGTTAAAAAACAACAACAAAATAGGGATTCAACCATTTCAAATTGGATAGGTCTACAAGGCTTTTTTAGGTGTTGTACTTGTGGCAATTGTAGGGTAACATCTTTCCCTAAAAGAACTAATGAAATAATATCCATCAACAACAACCATCGTCATCTAATTAGAGACTGTCTAACATGCAATTCCGAAAACGTAATTTACGCTATTGAATGTCCATGTAAACGACTATATATTGGTAGGACTAAGAGAACATTAAAAAAGCGAATTTCGGAACACTTGAATAATATACGGAAAGGAGTAGAAAACCACTCATTATCATATCACTTCAAAATTAGCCATAACCAGGACCCCTCAGGTATGAAGTTTTTTGCCATAGACAAAGTAGTAAAAGAATGGAGAGGAGGCAACCATATAGAGAAAATGTCCAGACTCGAAACAAAGAGAATATTTGAATTTGATTCCCTGATACCCAAGGGGCTAAACGCAGAATTTGAACTCTTTGGATTTTTATGAGTAAGATGGGGATCCATGTGTCGACGACAAACCGCATGTCTGGTATACAGTGGGGGAAATAATTATTTGACCCCTCACTGATTTTGTAAGTTTGTCCAATGACAAAGAAATGAAAAGTCTCAGAACAGTATCATTTCAATGGTAGGTTTATTGTAACAGTGGCAGATAGCACATCAAAAGGAAAATCGAAAAAATAACTTTAAATAAAAGATAGCAACTGATTTGCATTTCATTGAGTGAAATAAGTATTTGAACCCCTACCAACCATTAAGAGTTCTGGCTCCCACAGAGTGGTTAGACACTTCTACTCAATTAGTCACCCTCATTAAGGACACCTGTCTTAACTAGTCACCTGTATAAAAGACACCTGTCCACAGAATCAATCAATCAAGCAGACTCCAAACTCTCCAACATGGGAAAGACCAAAGAGCTGTCCAAGGATGTCAGAGACAAAATTGTAGACCTGCACAAGGCTGGAATGGGCTACAAAACCATTAGCAAGAAGCTGGGAGAGAAGGTGACAACTGTTGGTGCGATTGTTCGAAAATGGAAGGAGCACAAAATGACCATCAATCGACCTCGCTCTGGGGCTCCACGCAAGATCTCACCTCGTGGGGTGTCAATGGTTCTGAGAAAGGTGAAAAAGCATCCTAGAACTACACGGGAGGAGTTAGTTAATGACCTCAAATTAGCAGGGACCACAGTCACCAAGAAAACCATTGGAAACACATTACACCGCAATGGATTAAAATCCTGCAGGGCTCGCAAGGTCCCCATGCTCAGGAAGGCACATGTGCAGGCCCGTCTGAAGTTTGCCAATGAACACCTGAATGATTCAGAGAGTGACTGGGAGAAGGTGCTGTGGTCTGATGAGACCAAAATAGAGCTCTTTGGCATTAACTCAACTCGCTGTGTTTGGAGGAAGAAAAATGCTGCCTATGACCCCCAAAACACCGTCCCCACCGTCAAGCATGGGGGTGGAAACATTTTGCTTTGGGGGTGTTTTTCTGCTAAGGGCACAGGACAACTTATTCGCATAAACGGGAAAATGGACGGAGCCATGTATCGTGAAATCCTGAGCGACAACCTCCTTCCCTCTGCCAGGAAACTGAAAATGGGTCGTGGATGGGTGTTCCAGCACGACAATGACCCAAAACATACAGCAAAGGCAACAAAGGAGTGGCTCAAGAAGAAGCACATTAAGGTCATGGAGTGGCCTAGTCAGTCTCCGGACCTTAATCCAATCGAAAACCTATGGAGGGAGCTCAAGCTCAGAGTTGCACAGAGACAGCCTCGAAACCTTAGGGATTTAGAGATGATCTGCAAAGAGGAGTGGACCAACATTCCTCCTAAAATGTGCGCAAACTTGGTCATCAATTACAAGAAACGTTTGACCTCTGTGCTTGCAAACAAGGGTTTTTCCACCAAGTATTAAGTCTTTTTTTGTTAGAGGGTTCAAATACTTATTTCACTCAATGAAATGCAAATCAGTTGCTATCTTTTATTTAAAGTTATTTTTTCGATTTTCCTTTTGATGTGCTATCTGCCACTGTTACAATAAACCTACCATTGAAATGATACTGTTCTGAGACTTTTCATTTCTTTGTCATTGGACAAACTTACAAAATCAGTGAGGGGTCAAATAATTATTTCCCCCACTGTATTGCATGCGGTTTTTCCTCTACACAGGGGTCTCCATCTATATACTTCATTTCCCACAACAAGTTTTATGTCTATAACATGTTTTTTATGTATATAACATTTTTTATATATATAAGATTCTTTATAGTGTTTTAAAGTGTTTTAAATATATGTATTTATTTATATTTTATGTAATGTTCCTCACTGATTATCCTTTATGGCCCATTATCATGATATATGGCTTGTGGGGTAAAGAGTAAAAAGAAGAAAAAGAAAAAAGAAAAAACGCATGGAAACCGCATCAAAAACGCATGGGGTGACCATGCGTTTTTTCTTTAGGAGGTACATAAGTCCAAGTTATACTAGTGGGTGAAATTATATAACTATATTTCATTGCTAAGAGGTATAAATATCCCTTTTAAGATTAGCCATTTCTGAGATCAAGTCAGAAGGGCAATTTTGGACACCTGTGTTAATTAGCAAACAGGTTTTGGTGTTTAAAGGAGTGACCAATGAAATCAGAGAAGATGGAGTATATAAGAGGGGCATTGGTAGGGGTGAAGCATACCACTGAGGAAGGGGCAATACGTTGGACCCCGAAACGCGTCTGGTGCTACAACCCCTACCTAACCATTGAAGGATCCAAGCACCTTAAATCGACCATTTGACAGACTATACCTGGATACTCCTCCCGACAAGAAATCTCTGATATAACACCACTGCAAAATCCCAAGCATAACATCATTGCGGAATCTTCTATTCAGAGGCCGTAAGCCAGGGACTCTGGCAGTGACGTGAAACAGAACTACAGAGCCGTCGAGGAAAAACCTCCTGATACATTGTGCCGAATAACCACGGGCACATTAAGGGAGAGGAATAGATCCAAAGTCTGCAAAGTCTTCGGTCGAATATAAGGTAACCAATCTACTTATACTTGCAAGTAAATTTGTAGCGGGAAGCCGATACTTGTTTCGTTTCGGTGGGACGCTGCCGATATCGAGAGTTGACATAAAGACTTGATTTTATATACCTGATTTTATACACCGATACCCAGGTGCAACAATTATAAGCTATTGACATTATTTATCTTGGGACTATTTATTTACAACTACTATGCATTCCTAAGAATAATGCCTTGATTTTACATATTGTGTTAATCGAATCACCTATAGTGCCAATCGATTATTATTGTTTTATTTTTTATCGTATGCTGCCGAATATAACTATCTCATTTGAGTATATGATCGATCATTTTTATGCTATCGAAGATAATATCATATTGTATATACAATTGAACTCCAGCATTTTGATTGATTATAATCACAAATAAAGTATTTAACTGTTTAACCACATGGTCACGGTTTCTTGAGTGCCCTGTTACACTATTCAGAATTTCATGGTGTCAACAAATCCCCAAAAAGTTGGGACAAGGCCATTTTCACCACTGTGTGGCATCTCCCCTTCTTCTTACAACACTCAACAGACGTCTGGGGACGAGGAGACCAGTTTCTCAAGTTTAGAAATAGGAATGCTCTCCCATTCTTGTCTAATACAGGCCTCTAACTGTTCAATCGTCTTGGGCCTTCTTTGTTGCACCTTCCTCTTTATGATGCGCCAAATGTTCTCTATAGGTGAAAGATCTGGACTGCAGACTGGCCATTTCAGTACCCGGATCCTTCTCCTACGCAGCCATGATGTTGTGATTGATGCAGAATGTGGTCTGGCATTATCTTGTTGAAAAATGCAGGGTCTTCCCTGAAAGAGATGACGTCTGGATGGGAGCATATGTTGTTCTAGAACCTGAATATATTTTTCTGCATTGATGGTGCCTTTCCAGACATGCAAGCTGCCCATGCCACACGCACTCATGCAACCCCATACCATCAGAGATGCAGGCTTCTGAACTGAGCGTTGATAACAACTTGGGTTGTCCTTGTCCTCTTTGGTCCGGATGACATGGCGTCCCAGATTTCCAAAAAGAACTTCGAATCGTGACTCGTCTGACCACAGAACAGTCTTCCATTTTGCCACACTCCATTTTAAATGATCCCTGGCCCAGTGAAAACGCCTGAGCTTGTGGATCTTGCTTAGAAATGGCTTCTTCTTTGCACTGTAGAGTTTCAGCTGGCAACGGCGGATGGCACGATGGATTGTGTTCACTGACAATGGTTTCTGGAAGTATTCCTGAGCCCATTCTGTGATTTCCTTTACAGTAGCATTCCTGTTTGTGGTGCAGTGTCGTTTAAGGGCCCGGAGATCACGGGCATCCAGTATGGTTTTACGGCCTTGACCCTTACGCACAGAGATTGTTCCAGATTCTCTGAATCTTCGGATGATGTTATGCACAGTTGATGATGATAGATGCAAAGTCTTTGCAATTTTTCGCTGGGTAACACCTTTCTGATATTGCTCCACTATCTTTCTGCGCAACATTGTGGGAATTGGTGATCCTCTACCCATCTTGGCTTCTGAGAGACACTGCCACTCTGAGAAGCTCTTTTTATACCCAATCATGTTGCCAATTGACCTAATTAGTGTTAATTGGTCTTCCAGCTCTTCGTTATGCTCAAATTTACTTTTTCCAGCCTCTTATTGCTACTTGTCCCAACTTTTTTGGGATTTGTTGACACCGTGAAATTTTGAATCAACGTATTTTTCCTTTAAAATGATACATTTACTCGGATTAAATGTTTGATCTGTCATCTACGTTCTATTACAAATAAAATATTGACATTTGCCATCTCCACATCATTGCATTCAGTTTTTATTCACAATTTGTTTAGTGTCCCAACTTTTTTGGAATCCGGTTTGTATATTTGATTGTATTTGAATCTGCTTCTTAACCTTCTATGACTCAGAAGCAGCCCCATGATCATGGAGGATATTATAGAGAAGTACTTACCTTTATGGTTGTGAATAAAGCACTTGGGCTGAGAAATAAAATTCCTATGTATCTGCAGTAGTCTCTCTAGCGTCTCTACTGGTGTTCTGCCTCACTCAGCTCCTACTCACTCCCCCCCCCTCTCAATAAACTGGTATTGACATGTGTAATATGGTACTTCAGTGGAGCTGTTCTGTCCAGGTTTAAGACAAGAGAAAAGCTTTTAGCAAAGGGAGGAAGAGGTAAACAGCTAATATCGCAACTGGACATTTCTCACTTTATTACAAAGTTTCTTGTGGTCACTTGCACTATAGATTTAAAGTTGTGTGAAAAGTTAGTGACATTTAATACTTGAAATAAAAGAGAGATCTTCTACAGGAATCCACATTCTCATGGAGCAGGAGCGCCACTGATACACCACTGAATATTCAGTACTGCAAAGTGCATGATTAACGAGAATCTGTCACCAATCTGCAACCAGAATGTTATAGAGAAGGAGTTGAGTAAATTGATATACAGTTTTGTGGGAATAGATTCAGCAAAACTTGTAAAACTCCCTGTTTATATGAGTTCAGTTGTACATGGGGCCATCTTATCAGTGATTGACTGATATCTCTGTATATGCACAAAATGTCCTTTATACGGGCAGGAAATTATCAGGAAGGAACCGTTTGTTCTTCATAATTGCCTGCTTGTCAGAGGAGCGGAGAAATGCATTTATATACATCAATCATCTCCTCTGCATGCGGGAGAGCGATCTTTACAGTAATTGCTCATCCCCATAGAAAATCATTACTTCTGGGTAGCAGTTCACTGTTTGGAGAGCATCATCTGCTACCCAGAAAGGATTATAAAGGTAAGGGAGAGTTCACATCTCTGTTTAATTTTCCGTTCTTCTGAACCGTCAGAAAAAAAAAACAGGGTCCTGTAAAAAAAACTGATGCACATTTGGCATCCGCTTGAGCCATCTCCGTTTGAGATTGTTCTGCATGCAATAACGGATTTCTGATGGAAATGGCTCAAACAGATGCCAAATATGCATACCTGATGCACAGGTTCCTTTTGTTTTTTTGTTTTTTGCAGGATCCAGTTTTTTTCCTGTTCCTCTGACAGATCAGAAGAATGGAAAATGAAACGGAGATGTGAACTCTCCCTAACTGCATTAGCAATGCTTTCACCTGATGAATGGATGATTGGCAGCACCTTTACACAGGTCAGAGTGCTCATTACCAATAATTGCCCTTATCATCGGCCCATGTAAAGAGATCTTTACACAGAGAATGCTATCAATCACTGATAATAGCTGAACGGTCTATCTTGAGCTGAGCAGAAGTTTAAATGAATACATTTCAAAATATACTGAATCTTTTCCCATAAATTTATATATCAATCTGCTCAGCTACTTCTGTTCTATATCATGCTCTCTGCAGATTGCACTGCATTTTGTGGTGACAGCTTCTCTTTAATCCCTTCCCAACCTTTGCCGTATGAAGCAGCAAGAAAGGAGTTACCAACTTGCACCATACTATTAGGGACGGTGCAGTGAATGGGCGGGCACAGGAACTGTGCTTGCCTGATCAGGACAGTGGCCTGGCTGTTACAGCCTCTTCTGTAACTGCTGGCATTGGTGATGCCAGCAGTTTTGTCCTTTAGATGCTGACTGCTGTATCTAAGCGTTTTACAGAGTGCTCCCGGCGATGTGGTTGCAGGGTGTGTATGGTTGCTGTGGCCTTTATGGAAGCCTATGAGGCCCAGCTCAGAGGCGTAACTATAATTCATAAGGCCCCATAGCAAAATAGGATGGTGCCCCCACCACCTAGTGTAAGAATATTGAAACAGCAGAATAAGTAGCAAAAATTATAGATATACAATACAGACCAAAAGTTTGGACACACCTTCTCATTCAAAGAGTTATCTTTATTTTCATGACTATGAAAATTGTAGATTCACACTGAAGGCATCAAAACTATGAATTAACACATGTGGAATTATATACAGTACATCGCAAACAAGTGTGAAACAACAGAAAATATGTCATATTCTAGGTTCTTCAAAGTAGCCACATTTTGCTTTGATTACTGCTTTGCACACTCCTGGCATTCTCTTGATGAGCTTCAAGAGGTAGTTCCCTGAAATGGTTTTCACTTCACAGGTGTGCCCTGTCAGGTTTAATAAGTGGGATTTCTTGCCTTATAAATGGGGTTGGGACCATCAGTGGCATTGAGGAGAAGTCAGGTGGATACACAGCTGATAGTCCTACTGAATAGACTGTTAGAATTTGTATTATGGCAAGAAAAAAAGCAGCTAAGTAAAGAAAAACGAGTGGCCATCATTACTTTAAGCAATGAAGGTCAGTCAGTCAGCCGAAAAATTGGGAAAACTTTGAAAGTAAGGGCTATTTGACCATGAAGGAAAGTGATGGGGTGCTGCGCCAGATGACCTGGCCTCCACAGTCACCGGACCTGAACCCAATCGCGATGGTTTGGTGTGAGCTGGACCGCAGAGTGAAGGCAAAAGGGCCAACAAGTGCTAAGCATCTCTGGGAACTCCTTGAAGACTGTTGGAAGACCATTTCAGGGGACTACCTCTTGAAGCTCATCAAGAGAATGCCAAGAGTGTGCAAAGCAGTAATCAAAGCAAAAGGTCGCTACTTTGAAGAACCTAGAATATGACATATTTTCAGTTGTTTCACACTTGTTTGTTATGTATATAATTCCACATGTGTTAATTCATAGTTTTGATGCCTTCATAGTCATGAAAATAAAGAAAACTCTTTGAATGAGAAGGTGTGTCCTCAAAAAAGGCAATTGCCAGAAAAACATATCTCTCAGAAAATGGGGACACAAAAACATGATTTTTTTCAAAAATGCTTTTATAGTGTAAAAGTAGCAAACCTTAAAAATACTATATAAAATTGATATCTCTGTAATCTTATTGAGAAGCAGAATAAAGTTAACATGTCATTTTTCATGCCTGTATCTTTATCCTGCTTCCCAAAAAAGCTGACTTGTATGTACCTCAAAATAGGTAATGGCAACTCATTCTGCACAAATTAAGCCCTCACACAGCTCTTTACACAGAGAAAAATAAAAAGCATATGGTTCTCAGATGGTACCTGGTATCCCAGAAGCTCTTCAAAAGCAACATGGCACCCATAAACCAATCCATTAAAATCTGCACTGCAAAAGCCAAAAGGTGGTCTTTCTCTTATGAACCCTGCAGTGTACCCAAAGAGCAGTTTACGTCCACATTTGGCATTTCCATACCTAGTAGAACCCACCTAACAATTTATGGGTGTGGTGTGAGTCTCAGATGGCACAAACTGGGTACTGAAAAGCCATATCTGTGGAAAACGTTTAATTTTCATTTATCCCAATGTTTTTCTGTAAAATACATGTGGTGTCAAAATGCTCACTCCACACCTTATGCCATATTTTATTTTGTGATTTATAATATGATTATACTTAAATACATGTGCATCTACATACTGTAAAATATACAAATCAAGTGACTATTGAAATTATTATTATATATCTAAAAAAATTATATTTATATAAAGGTACCAAACAATTCATATAGAGAATCGTGAATCTAATAAGTGAATCAGAAAATAATGAGTGAGACTATGACCTTCTTAGTAACCCATCCCTTGCAATGCCAGTAGATCTGATCCCCTTTTTGGTGAGACCAGGGGCGACTTATCTTGCTGCGGTATGGGACAAATTCAGAGACTGCACATTAGATGATTTTCTTAGGGAAATGCCTAACCCAGAAGGAGACCCTCAATCTGCCTTCTTCACCTCCACACGAGGTAATTTTCTAGATGCCTCTGAATTCCCTTCTACTTGCAGACTACTATGTAAACAATTGGGAGAGGATAGACATAAGACATGGTTTGAAAAGTTAGTGCATAAGAGGACCGTCCCATCCAAATTGATCTCACTTTTGTATCACTCCCTGTTGACACCAAAGAACAAAGCGACTCCTCAATACATGATGACCTGGGCTACAGAACTGGGCATTGATTTTTCTGAAACAGACATCCTGCGTTTGCAATCTCATTCCCATGGGTTTTCAAGATGTATACGGGTTTAGGAACACTCTTATAAAGTATTGACACAATTGTACAAAACCCCCAAACAGATGTACTTAAAAGGCCTACAAAATTTTGGCATATGCTGGAGATGTGGGACTGGAGAAGGCTCACTAAGCTACATTTTCTGGTTCTGCCCAAAGATACTAACCTTTTGGTCGGAAATCTCACGCTCAATTAATGATATATCACCCTGCCCTATTACCTTGACCCCAGAAGCTGCCCCACTTTTGGCTACCCACGTCCTCTTGGCAACCTTCCAAAGGGGATGTAACTACCCACTTGATTCAGGCAGAAAGACTATTAATCCCATTGAAATGGTTGAGCGGGAATCCACCCACCATAGAACAGTGGAGAGACAAGGTGGATCAGATGAGAAGTTCCCAAAAATTTTGGAGCCCCTGGAGGGCTTACAGATTTAGCAAACCCCCAGACCTTAATACCTAGGGAATCATGAGCCCACAAAACGCAGGCAATACCCTGACAACTCGAGCACTGACAACAACTTGTGACTGCAGGTTACTCCCAATATACTTGCAGAAGTTCTAACAGCACAACATGCGCTTTTTAAGAGCAGGAGCCCATGTATATCTGAATACTTAGAGGATTGTGGTGTGCCTGCCTGGGGAGGGGATGGGTGATGTCATGTCCCTTTCCTCTTACCCTACCCCCTCACGTCTTACCCTTTCCCCCTATTACCCAACAACGTACTACATCTAGAGTCTGGTGTGGTATCCCATTCGCATCTGATACCTCATTGGAAATTTTATGTTATGATCCATACCATGTTTGTTTGTTAAATGGCTATGTCAACTCTGAACCTTAAGCCTTTGTACTATATGTATGGGCCATGTATGTTCCACTTCTACCTTACTCAATAAAAAGAAATTTGAGCAGCGACTTCCGGTTCCGGCGCTGGGATGCTAGCAGCGGAGTGAAAGAGCTCCGGCACCCGCTCGCCTGCAGACCGATCCCCCGCTGTTACCAGAAACCGGGGTGAATAATAAAAGAGTGCCTAAAGCCTGCCACTGAACCCTGAGCTCCTTACATGGAGCGATACCTTCTGCAGAGCGGCAGCACGAAATCCACTAAGGGAGTCAGCGCGGGAGAATCACAGGGCAAGATGGCGGAGACGAGCACCCCTGTACAAGGACTGGTAGCTGAATCACAGGCGGCACATGAAGGGGGTGAGTCACCTACAGTTCACCAGGTGGTGATATCGACACAGACAATCGACTACAAGTCGCTAGCAATCGAGGTGGCTACTTACCTAGATCCTGATATCAGGGATACGCTGACGAAGACGTTGTCAGCGTCCCTGCAGCAGATACATGAGGCGATTCACCAGCATGATGCCAAGCTAGAAGAATTAGAACAGAGAACTCAGCTGATTGAAAGTGAGAATACTAGTCAAGCGCGCACCCTGAGTGAATTGTCCAAGCAGAATATGATTTTGTTTGACAGGGTGGAGGACCTAGAAAATAGGTCGCGGCGGAGCAATCTCCGCTTGATCGGTTTGCCAGAAACGGTTAAAGCAATGGAGTTAAAGGAACTCTGTGAGCTAGATCTGCCGAGGGCCCTGGGTCTGGATGGTCGGCATCAAGTTGAGAGGGCACATAGAATTGGCCCCCAGGAAAATTCAATCCTGAAAAGAGCGGAAGGGTCCCATAATCTGAACGCAAAGCCGCGCCAAGTAATAATGAAGTATTTGGACTACTGTGATAAGGAGGCCATATTGAGAGCTTTCAGGAATAGGAAAAGTCCTCTTAAATTACAAGGCAGCACTATACTTTTGTTTGCGGATTACTCGGCGGCAGTGGCCAAGAAAAGGAAGGAGTTCAGCCATGCTTGCTCTTTATTACACCAAAGGCATATTAGATTCCAACTGATGTATCTGGCGAAGCTGCGAGTCACACATGCTGATGGATCTGTGGTCATATTTCATGAGCCGTCGGCAGCAGAGGAAATGGTGGAGACCTTGCAGAACAGACGACAGGAGAGAGAAATAGAGAGCAGCCGGAGGCCTATATCACCGCGTCAGAACAGGAATGAAGGAGAGAGGCGAAAGATGGACTCTCAAGACCCTGACCGAGAGCGACAAGACAGAGAGGTCCGATCAGGGATGACTGGCAACCATTATTCCAAAAGAGAAGCACAGTCATATCCGAGAAGGTGACTCTTCATATGATAATAGGCGCTGTGATACAGCGCGTGTTATAGCCATATATAAGGGACTCAAAAGTTACCAGAGAGAGTTACCCTTTATGTACCACTGATGAAGAGAGATGAAGAGGGTCAGGGTGATGGAAGTTAATAGTTCATGAATATGTTCAGTTGCTATAGTTAATGTTTGATCCTTGATATAGGAGGCTTTAGGCTCATAGGGCCAGTGGTTAGGAGGGTGAGCGGGTGTCGCAACCCAGAAAAAAGGAAGTCTAAACAGAATTAATATAGTTAGAGGCTGCTCTAACAGTTAGGGAAAGGGTACGGGTGGTTTGGGAGGGAATTTTTCTTAAAGAGGTATTGTAATTTACTTGTTCTGCTATTTTTTGTCTACTCTGAACATATATCTTTACCGGTTGCAAAGATAATATCTTGTAAAGCAATAGGATGAAAGTAATTTCTTGGAATATAAAAGGTCTGAGGTCACCCCACAAAAGATGGATGATCCTTAGACACTTAAAGAAACTTAAGCCTGATATTGTTCTCCTTCAGGAAACTCACCTGGAGGAGAAGGATTTCGATAGGATGAAAAAATTGTGGGTGGGCTCAGTTTTTGGAGCCCCGGCACATAACAGGAAAGCGGGTGTTATAACTATGATAAACAAACAACTTAACTGTACTGTTGTAAGTCACATTGCAGATACACTAGGCAGGTGGGTACAAGTACTTATTCAGGTTCAGGGCACTCAATATAGCATTTATAATGTCTATGGCCCTAATACAAAAAATGGAACATTCTTTAAAGAGTTAGAGACCAAAATGTTGGGAGATGCAAATCAATACAAGATTGTTGGGGGGGGGATTTCAATTCTGTGGTTAGAGGTGTCGAGGACAGAAGACGTGTAGGAGACAGGACTGGGATTGACGGACCCCAAGACAATAGGATGCAACCTCTTATGGGAGGGGCTGGCCTGGTGGACCCATGGCGCCAATTACACCCGGATGATCGGGGTTTTACTTTTTATTCAAATTCGCAGTCCTCATGGTCACGGATTGATTATATACTTCTTTCCCACTCACTGTCACAGAGGGTGGAGGGGGCTGAGATTGGTGCTATGGTTATATCAGATCATGCTCCTATATCGCTAGAACTTGCGGAGACATTCCCAAGAGGAGTAGACTATATTTGGCGCTTCCCCTCGTATTTATGTACAAGAGAGGAATTTGTGGAAAAGTTGTCCATATGGTGGGAGGAGTTCAAGTCTGATAATGAGGGGCATTTGGGAGATCCGCAGCTGTTTTGGAACACGGCGAAGGTAGTGATAAGAGGAAGGATTATGGGCTATGTGAACAGTTTTAAGAAAAAGGCGTATCTTTCCTTTAAGGAAGCGAGCCAGAAAGTTAGGGAGGCTTATTCAAAATTTTTGAGCAACCCGTCAGAGGCTAACAAACAAAAATGGGTTACTGAGCGCCAAACCTTTGAGAAATGTGTGAAGGAACGAGAGTCCCTGAGACAGTCAGAAATGGAAGCGAAACTGTATAAATTTGGTAATAAGTCAGGGAGGTTATTAGCTAACCTAGCCAGAGGGATGAGAAGCCCCCAGTATATAACGTGCTTGACAGACAGGGAGGGTAAATTGAGTCACGACACAGCTACAATTAGTAACATAGTGGGCTCATACTACGAAGCCTTATATAAGGAAGAGGGGGCGGGTGACTTGACGGACACTATACTGAACAGGGTAAAGTTACCGAAATTGTCTGAGGAACAACTCCTTACTCTAAATGCGGACATAACATTACAAGAACTGCAGGAAACCATAAAACACTTGGGTAACTCCAAAGCCCTGGGCCCGGATGGATTTACCGGGGAGTTCTACAAAGCTATGATACCTCAGATATCTCCGGTTTTACTAGAATTATTCAATGGAGTATTCCAGGGTCGTATGAGACTAGATAATGAAAACATGTCAAGTTGCTACCCAAACCAGGGAAAGATCCAGTGTCCCCGGGTTCCTACAGACCCATCTCACTAATAAATGTGGATGCAAAATTATTGGCAAAAATTGTAGCGGACCATTTGGCTACATTCCTTCCCCAGTTAGTAGGGAGGGAGCAGGTGGGATTTGTGAAAGGCAGGTCAGCAGTAACAAACATAAGGACTGTTTTGACGGTCCTGGACCGGGTCCAGAATCTTCCTGTTGAGGGGGAGTCTCCAGCCATGCTCACCCTGGATGCGGAAAAGGCATTTGACAATGTAAGGTGGGCATGGCTGGGAGCAGTATTGTATGGATGGGGTTCCAAGGGGCTTTCAGGACATATGTATCACAAATGTACCATAACCCAAGAGTGAGGGTGTATACCCAAGGTTTTTTATCTAAACCCTTCCAGCTTCAAAAAGGCACACGGCAGGGGTGCCCACTATCCCCACTCCTATTTAATTTAGCGCTGGAGCCACTAGCCAGAGGATTGTGTGATTCTAATGTCTTTGAAGGTATCAAAGTGGGGGGATGTCAGGCAAAAGCGGCATTGTTCGCTGATGACATCATTTTATTCCTGGCCCGCCCGGAACAACATATAGAGAGGGTGATGGATTTACTCAGTGAATTTGGGAAATACTCGGGGTACTCAGTAAATAGGACTAAATGCGAAGTGCTTCCCTTGGCACGAGGAGATGATGGGAGAAAATTTTTTATACAGGGAAATTTGGTATAGCCAAACCATCGACCCAAATTACCTATCTAGGGATCAAAATAGGGAAGCTACCACATTCCTTATATAGGTTGAACTACCCACCCTTGTTTGTCAAAATTAAAAAAGATTTAGATAGGTGGAAGAATTTGCCCTTGTCTTTAATGGGCAGGTGCCAATTGATAAAGATGATGGGAGCATCGAAGCTGATGTATCCTCTGCAAACGATTCCTGTCCTCCTACGTCACGCAGATATAAGTGATCTGGAGAAGAGGTTTACTCAATTTCTGTGGAGAGGTAGGAGGGCGAGAATTGCGCTTAAAAAGCTAAAACTTAAGAAAGAACAGGGGGGCCTTAACTTTCCGGACCTGCGAGGTTATAATCTGGCATGCCTTAGTAGACACATACTAGACTGGGTCAATAAGACTGCATTTTATTTAAACATACGAGTTGAGAGCCAATTAGCATCACCGTGGAACCTGACAGCGCTACTCCACACTAAAGTATCGAAACTTCCAGGTATAGCAAAGAGGTCTCTTATTCTTAGAGACACAATTATTACGTGGAAAAACTTGAGGAAACTGTTTGACCTACCGTATTTGTTTTCTAAGCATCTACCTTTACAGGGTAACCCCAACTTCCCTCCTGGACATAGTGAGAAATCCTTTCAAGAATAGGCTCATAAAGGAGTGACCAAGGCAGGAGATTTATTCCATGAGAGGGAAACCAGATGGGCATCGTTGGGTGAGCTAAAAGAGAGGTGGAATCTTCAGAAACCGGCACAGTACCAATATATGCAGGTTCTTAGCTATGTAAAGAGCATTATCAGTGATCTATCCAAAGAGGGGCAGAGAAACAAATTTGATTCCTTTTTAGGACATAAGTGTAGAATGTCTATTTCAGAAATTTACATGATATTGAGGACAACTTGGGAGGATCAGTTAGCAGTCGGTTTGTTCAAAAAATGGGAGAATCAGCTAGGGGTTGAGGAACTGGAATCAATTGCTCGAGCAGGTATTCAGGCACTTTACAAAGCAGTACCAAATGAACAGATGAGAGAAACTCACTTCAAGATCTTGCATAGGGCAATATATGGATTTAATTTACCGCATTCTCCAGCTAAACCTGACAGAATTACTGCATGCCCAAAGTGCAATACGCCAGGGACAGATCTGTTCCATGGGATTTGGTCTTGCCCTAGTTTGACGAGCTTTTGGTCTCAAGTGCTTACAACTATGAGAAAGCTAGGCAGTAAACGCACAAAATTATCGCCCCTTCTGGTTATATTTCAGGCAGAGGACAAACAATCATCTGATGGTGGAAGGGGCAGTGAGAGTAAGGGCCTGAATACTTTTGAGCATAAGATAATTTTAGAGGCAAAGAGGTGCATATTAACACAGTGGCTATCGGCAGACATTCCTAGTGTGGAAATGTGGTTGAATAGAGTTAGACGCCTATTTCATCTCGAGTGGTGCGAGGCTGTTACTAGGAAAGAAATGTTGGGGAAGAAACTGTACAAAGTATGGAGGGGGTTCATGTTACAGTTTATTCCCAATTCAGAATATCCTTTACTGATGGAACCCTTTAAACTTACAGCGTGGTATTTACAGGAGGACCTAAAGGACCAATTAGGGGATCTGAAAGTGTGAAAACTGAAATGAGAAGGTTTTAAGTAAAGATAGTGGGACGTTCATAGTAACCGAGATGTTCAGATAAGACAAAAAAAAAGGGGGATAAGGAGGGGGGATAAGAAGGGAGATGCAGGGGAGGGTATAGGAGCCGGAGGGTGAGGAAAAAGGCACTATTAAAGCAAGTTCAAATGCTTTTGAATTGTGGAGACAAAGATGTATTGCCAGTCGGAATGTCTATTTACAAAATTAAAGTACTGAATGTTAAATATTAGCTTTATATATGCAGAATATATTGGCTACTATGGGAGGGGGGGGTAAGGGTGAAAGAATTAAAGGGGGAAAAAAGGGGAAGAGAGAAAATATTTATTTGTCATGAATAGATTGTCAGATCGCTATAATGTTTTCTAGATGTCATGTATGCATGTATTGTATATATATTTTTTCTTTTCCCTGAAATAAAAGTTTATTAAAAAAAAAAAAAAAAAGAAATTTGAAAGAAAATAATGAGTGAATCATAAATCTAATAAGTGAATCAAAGAATGAATAGAAAAGAAAAACAAATAAAACCACCCAATAAACTAGTGTATCAGCAAAAATAATAAATTTAGATTTCAGTTTATATATTATTACTATCAATCTGTGCTTGGTGCAAAGCAAAAGAACCTTCATATATAGAATTCTTTTTATTCCTTCTTTGATTCCTTCCCTTTTCTTTTTCTCTATCCTTTACTTTTTTCATTTTGACGTTTTTTATCTTCATTTGCCACTCATTGCAGCTTACAGGTATGCCTCCCCAATTCCAAGATAGCTCCACATTCTCTACAGAAAATCACTAAATAGTCAAATTAAAATATTTTAAAAACATATAAAATAAAATAAAATTCACAGAAAAAATTCCCCTATAATGATACTACCACCTTAAAGAAAGGCTTTAAATCCCAGATTTTCATTTAACCTGCTTGGTGCAATAGTCCACCTACTTTCCATCTGGGCAAGCTTTTTCCCTTTGTTCCCTCCTCTTGATCCCAAATGAACCATTTCAATGTCTCTGAATCTCAATAAATTGGGATTACTCTTATGAAAGATTTTGAAATGTTTGGGGATTGTTTTCAGATTTTTTTATGTCATCTTCATCCTTTGCTTTGCTGTATCTCTCACATGTTCCCTGATCCTTTTTCGCAATTCCCACATATATGTGAGACTCACATATATTTTATCACTAGGGAAGATGGCAGATGGTATATCACTCCTGTGGAAGAGCAAGAAATATACTGTTACAGGAAGAAATGGATTACAATGGAAAATCTACACAAATAATGACATTTTTAAATCTCACCTCCATTTGGCTTTAATTCCTGTGGAACACCTAAAAGGTTAACAACGTTTCTAAGATCAGTTTTGAATCATTTGAGGGATGTAGTTTGTAAATTATGGGTGTTTTTTATTATATAACCCCTCAAAGTGACTTTAGAATTGGTCCTTAAAGGGGTTATCCAAAGTATAAAACCAGGGGTGCACCACCAATGAGAAAAGAGGAGGCAATTGCCTCAGGCAGCACCAGGTAGGGGCAAGAGGTAAGGGGGGGGGGGGCAGTGGAAGGGCCATGGGCAATGAACGCTTTCATTGTGGAAACGCTCATCTCTACATATTCAACTGCATCGCTGTACTCAGGACACAAATACAGTTGAATGCTTCCACGGGAGCGATGTCTCCCAGGCACAACATTTCCTCTAATAAGCTTTAGTCCTAGTTCCTGTAGACGATCTGAGGCTGGCGTCATCATTATCGTGCTGCCTGAGCCGGGCTGCATAGAGCTCAGGGCACATACTAGAAGAGGTCTGTGTCTTGCACTGCATCGCTGACAGCAGAATGGAGGTAAGTAGAGTTGAGCGGACACCTGGATGTTCGGGTTCGACGGGTTCGGCCGAACTTCGGAAAAAAGTTCTAGTTCGGGGAACCGAACTTGACCCCAAACCCGAACCCCATTGAAGTCAATGGGGACCCGAACTTTTGAGCACTAAAATGGCTGTAAAAATGTCATGGAAAGGGCAATAGGGCTGCAAATGTCGTCAAAATGTGGTTAAGAGCATGGCAAGTGCTCTGCAAACAAATGTGGATAGGGAAATGACTTAAAATAAAATAAAATACGTAAAAATAAAAAATAATAATCTTGCTCTAGGAGGACCAGGTCCATATGGAGTATGAGGTTGAGGAGGCGGTGGATGTGGCGGTGTAGGTGGAAGTGGCGGTGGAGGAGGTAGCCTACACTTCTTTTTGGTTGGGCAGACTAGATGGGCCAAATGGTTCTTGTCTGCCGACACATTCTATGTTTCTAAATGTATTTGTATTTTTTTAAATTAGGGTACACCCCAAAACATTGGGAAATATAACCTGTGATAACCCCCCTCCAGTCATGCTAAACACACGTTCAGACAATACACTGGCTGCAGGGCAGGCCAGCACCTCCAAGGGGAAAAGGGCAAGCTCAGGCCATGTGCCCAATTTGGAGACCCAGAAGTTGCAGGGGCTGACCCCTGTCAGTCAGTTCGTGTAGGCGTGGGCATACTTACTGCCCCACCATGTCGCACGTCCCCGTGATGTTCACAATCCAATTTGATATCTGCTCTATCAACTTTCGATGTTCTTTTATGCGCCTACCATGGTGATCACGGATGGCGGGGAATCAGGGTTCCAGGCCAGAGAGGGAGCGTGAGAAAGAGAGACCACATCCAAGGGAGGATTAATTTTCTTCAAATTTTAAATTATACAGTTGAAATATGGGAGAAATTATTAAAGTGTAAAAGTGTGAAAACTTTTCAAAGTTTAAGCATTGAATGAAAGGATGTGGCGCGCATTAATTACTGAATAATATATTACATTTTATTCCCTGTCACCTATGCATAGCAGGTGTTTATTCACGTCTAAAATTGTATAATGTCAACCCAAGAATGTAACAGAAAAATTATTGAAATTTATTAAGCTGTCAACTAGGTAGAGGAGGGGTATATTACACCCAAAAATTGGTGAATTTCACCCAAAAATGTAACTGACAATTTTTTTTTTAAACCTGTCTACTAGGTATAGCAGTGGTACATCACACCCAAAAATTGTTGAATTTCACCAGAATATATAACTGACAATTATTTTTTTTGTTTAACCTGTCTACTAGGTATAGCAGTGGTACTATACACCCACAAATTTGTTAATTTCACTAGAAAATGTAACTGACAATTTTATTTTTATTTTATTTTACCGGTCTACTAGGTATAGCAGTGGTACTATACACACCAAAATTGGAGAATTTCACCCTAAAATGTAAAGGACAATTTTTATTTTATTTTAAACCGGCCTACTAGGTATAGCAGTGGTACTATACACCCAAAAATTGGTGAATTTCACCCAAAAATGTAAATGACTTTTTTTTTAACCGGCCTACTAGGTATAGCAGTGGTACTATACACCCAAAAATTTGTGAATTTCACCCGAAAATGTAAATGACAATTATTTTATTTTTTTAACCGGCCTACTAGGTATAGCAGTGGTACTATACACCCAAAAATTGGTAAATTTTACCAGAAAATGTTAATGGCAATTTTTATATTTTTTTAACCGGCCTACTAGGTATAGCAGTGGTACTATACACCCAAAAATTGGTGAATTTCACCCGAAAATGTTAATGACAAAGTAGTGAAATGATATAAAATAAAATACGTACAAAAAAAAAATTTGATTTATGAGGTGGAGTTCCATATGGAGTAGGAATTTGAGGAGGCGGTGGACGTAGCGGTGTACTGTAGGTGGAAGCGGCGGTGGAGGAGGACGAGGTAGCCAACACAGGTTTTTGGTTTTAATTTTATTTTTTTAAATTAGGGTACACTCCAAAAGAGTGTGAAATATCCAAAATACAAACATGAGCAATTGCGCTGCAGTATAACAATGGCTGGTTAGTGCCGGTATACATGTCTATTCTGGACAAGGTACGGACAAGTCCTGAGGGAGCCATGCCTGGTTCATTTTAATGAACGTGAGCTTGTCCACATTGGCTGTGGATAGGCGGCTGCGCTTGTCTGTGATGACGCCCCCTGCCATGCTAAACACATGTTCAGATAATACACTGGCTGCAGGGCAGGCCAGCACCTCCAAGGCGTAAAGGGCAAGCTCAGGCCATGTGCCCAATTTGGATACCCAGAAGTTGAAGGGGGCAGACCCGTCATTCAATACGTGTAGGCGTGTGCACACATACTGCTTCACCATGTTGGTGAAATGCTGCCTCCTGCTAAGACGTTCCATATCAGCTGGCTGTTGTGGCGTGCTGACAAAGCTTTTCCACATTTCGGCCATGCTAACCCTGCCTTGTGAGGTGCTGGCGGTGCCCCATCTGCGTTGGCGACCTCTTCCTCGTCCTCTGCCTTAGCCTTGTGCTTCCACTGTGCCCCTGCTGTCAGGTGGGAATGCCACCAGAAGCGCGTCTACCAGCGTGCGCTTGTACTCGCGCATCTTACGATCACGCTCCAGTGAGGGAATTAAGGACGGTACGTTGTCTTTGTAACAGGGATCCAGCAGCGTAGCCACCCAGTAATCAGCACAAGTTAGAATGTGGGAAACTCGGCGGTCGTTGCGGAGACACTTCAGCATGTAATCACTCATGTGTGCCAGGCTGCCCAGAGGCAACGAAATGCTGTCCTCTGTGGGAGGTGTATCGTCTGTGTCCTTTGTATCCCCCCATCCACGCACCAGTGATGGCCATGAGCTGCTGTGAACATGGTTCCTCCTCCTCCTCCATCTCCTCCTCCTCATCCTCCACCTCGTCATCCTCCAGAACTGTGCCCTGGCTGGACAAATGTGTACCTTGGGTTTGTGGGTGCAGGAACCCACCCTCGGAGCCACTTGGGAATGACTGGCCGGAAACCCTACGAAATGATCCCTCTTCCTCCTCCTCCTGTGCCACATCCTCTTCCATCATTGCCAGGAGCGTTTTTTCAAGGAGGCATAGAAGTGGGATAGTAACGCTGAGAACAGCGTTATCGGCACCGGCCATGTTGGTGGAGTACTCGAAACAGCGCAACAAGGAACACAGGTCTCACATGGAGGCCCAGTCATTGGTGGTGAAGTGGTTATGTTCCGCCGAGCGACTCACCCGTGCATGCTGCTCTCGCACAGTCTGGCCATGTGCAAGGTGGAATTCCACCTTGTGGGCACGTCGCATATGAGGCGGTGAGCGGGAAGGCCGAAGTTACGCTGCAGCGCTGACAGGCGAGAAGCAGTAGGGTGAGAACGCCGAAAGCGCGCACAGACGGCCCGCACTTTATGCAGCAGCTCTGACGACATATTGGGGTAAGTTTTAAGGAATCTCTGCACCACCAAATTTAGCACATGCGCCAGGCAAGGGATGTGCGTCAAACCGGCTAGTCCCAGAGCTGCTATGAGATTTCGCCCATAATCGCACACCACCAGGCCGGGCTTGAGGCTGACTGGCACAAACCACTCATTGGTCTGTTGTTCAAGGCCCGTCCACAGCTCCTGCGCGGTGTGGGGTTTGTCCCCCAAACAGATAAGTTTTAAAACTGCCTGCTGTTGTTTACCCCCTGGCTGTGCTGAAGTTGGTGGTGAAGGTGTTACGCTGACCGGATGAGGAGCTGGTAGAGGATGAGGAAGCAGAGTAGGAGGAGGAAGCAACAGGAGGCAAACTGAAGCGCCCTGCAATACTCAGTGGTGGAAGGACATGCGCCAAACTGCCTCAGGCCCAGCCGCCACTGCATTTACCCAGTGTGCTGTTATGGAGATATAATGTCCCTGACCGTGCTTACAGGTCCACGTATCCGTAGTCAGGTGCACCTTGCCACAGATGGCGTTGCGCAGTGCACACCTGATTTTGTCCCCTACTTGGTTATGCAGGGAAGGGATGGCTCGCCTTGAAAAGTAGTGGCAGCTGGGCACGACGTACTGTGGGACAGCCACCGCCATAAGGCCTTTAAAACTATCCGTCTCCACCAGACGGAATGACAGCATTTCAAAGGCCAGTAATTTAGAAATGCTGGCATTCAGGGCTAGGGATCGCGGGTGGGTAGGGGGTACTTCCTCTTCCTCTCCAGCATATTGGGAGATGGAGAGCTGAACGCTTCCGTGGGACATTGTGGAGATGCTTGGTGACCCAGGTGTTGGTGTGGCTGGCAGATCCTCTGTTTGCAGGGTGGCAGGTGGCACTGTCACTCCAGAGGTGGATGAAGAGGCCGAGACTGCAGCAGAAGAGGAAGCAGGAGGAGCCAGAGACCTTTCTTGGTTTTTGAGGTGTCTACTCCACTGCAGCTCATGCTTTGCACTTAAATGCCTGGTCATGCAGGTTGAGAACATTTATGCCTCGCTTCAGGCTCTGATTGCACAGCGTGCAAACCGCATGCAAACCACCCGTGTCTTGTCGTCAGCACATTGTCTGAAGAGCTGCCACGCCAGGGAACTCCTTGGAGCTGGCTTTGGTGTGCTCGGTCCCTTGCTGCGGTGGGCAGTAGCAGGCGTACTGTCTAGAGCAGTGTTTCCCAACCAGTGTGCCTCCAGCTGTTGCAAAACTACAACTCCCAGCATGCCCGGACAGCCTTTGGCTGGAGGCACAGCTGGAGGCAACAGCTGGAGGCACACTGGTTGGGAAACACTGGTCTAGAGGACGGCCGCTCCGCTTTTGCACCCTGCTCCCTCTTCTGCTGTGCTGGTGGCTCTGTGCGACAACTGCCTCTTCCTCTGAACTACATAGGTCACTCGCATGACCTTGATTCCATGTGGGGTCGAGGACCTCATCTTCCACCCAGTCTTCACCCCTGCCTTCCTTGTCGGTCTGCACACTTTTGAAAGCCCCAGCAGTTGGCACCTGTGTTTTGTCATCATCCGAGACGTGCTGCGATGGTCCTCCCATGTACTCATCTTGAAAGATAAGTGGTTGGGCATCGGTGCACTCAATCTCTTCCACTTCTGGGGCAGGGCTAGGTGGTTGGCACTGGGAAACCCTACTACCAGAGTCATCAAAAAGCAGAAGAAACTGCTGCATGACTTGGGGCTCAGACTGCTTGGCTGATTTGCAAGGAGGTGAGGTGAAAGACTGCTGGACATCGGCTGCAGGTGCCAACTGTGGTCTTTCAGCAGGAGACTGGGTGGGAGACAATGTGAAGGAACTGGATCTACTGTCAGCAACCCAATCTACTATCGCCTGTACTTGTTCAGGCCTCACCATTCGTAGAGCAGCATTAGGCCCGACCAAATACCGCTGTAGGTTTTGTCGCCTACTCGCACCTGAGGAAGGGGTTTCACTTGTGCGTGTAGCTGGAACAGATCGACCACGTCCTCTCCCTGCAACAGGAGCTCCACCAGCAGCACCACGACCTGGGGCACGTCACTTATTTGACGCTCTCCTCATATTTTTCGAATTTAGCATCTTGTCCTAAATGGGTGGGGTTTTTTTAAAAACTTTTTTTATTGAAAAAGAGTAACAAGGCACTTTCATGGTACAGACATATGCACACAAAGTATTCTTATACAGCATACAGTAACATGTAAATTTACTTTTTCTGATAGAAGTACAATAAAATATTATAAAACGGATTTAGTTGCGTTAAATTCACTACACATGAAATGCATAGACCCGTAATAATAAGTTAAGCTATTAGAATCATGATAGACGTGTAAGATTTATTACTGTAACGTATCAAGAATCTATAGAGACCGCAGAGGCGGAAGAGGTAGTTAGGTTAGATTCACACCATAAACCCCATACTTTCTGAAATTTCTCAGGACATTTTCTATTCACATATAGTACTTTTTCAAAAGGTATGATCTGGTTTACTAGCTTTTTCCAGATACCTATTGTAGGGTATTCCTCTGCCATCCATTTAAGGGCAATCACTTTGCGGGCCATAAACAGGGATTCACTCAGGAGTATTTTATTATAATGAGTCCACCCATCATTATCTAAAATACCCAACAGACATACCTTGGGACATAGAGGTATAGGACCCATACCTAAAGATGATAAAATTCCAAGTACATCACGCCAGTATGATCTGATATGGTTACAGTCCCACATCATATGCCAGAAGTCAGCATTATTATGAGTGCATCTAAGACAATTAGGCTGGGACATCCTCCCCATCTTATGCAGCCTGGTAGGAGTTAAATAACTACGGTGCAGGATAAACAATTGGATGAGTCTGTTATTAACCGAGGGGGACGCATGAATTACTGCCTCCAGTGCATCAGTCCAATCCTCTGCAGTAAGATGGGGAATGTTCCCTTTCCACCTAGTCTCAGCCAGTATGGGCTGTGAGGACATCCGTAAACCCAACAGGTAAGTATAAAGAGCTGATATTATGCCCCTTGGTCCCTGCGATTTTATGACTCCAATTAAAGGATAGGAGGAGATGACTCTGTTCCGATCCTTAAATTGTTCCTGCAAGGCGTGTCTGATCTGCAGATATCTAAAAAATTGGGTACGTTCCAGTCCAAATTTCTCTTGAATTTGGGAGAAGGAATAGATAATGCCGTCCTTATATAAGTCTCGCAGCGCAGTAATCCCTAAAGCTAACCAAATGTGAGTACCCTCAATGGACTGCAAGTGCGGGAATAATGGATTATCCCATAAGGGTATATTATCTGACCAGTCCTGGTATTGACGCAGTTTGGTGTCTCTCCAAACCTGTTGTGCCAAGCTATGGATCTGTAACAGTTTCCCAGATATAGACTCAGCTCCTTCCAGCACTGGCCATAAATTGGACAATTCCAAATATTGTTGTAGATAATATTCCATATTCATAAGGGGTTTCCCATTTACCCAGTTAGTCAAAAATCTCAGCTGGCCTGCAAGAAAGTACAAATGGAAGGCTGGTAGTGCTGCACCACACTGTAATTTAGAGCGCTGCAGAGTATTTAAGGCGAGTTTATGTCTAGCCCTGCCCCAAATGAATTGAACCATTAATGAGTGAAGGCGGTCAAAAAAACTCTGAGGTATTGGAGTGCAGGCATGTTCCAATAAGTATAACCCCTTGGGTAAGAGGATCATCTTTATCAGATTGATTCTTCCCATGATAGATATGGGCAGTGTTCTCCAAATTTTGAATTTGCCCGAAAAAATTGATTCTAATGGGGCAATATTTTTGGTATAGGCCTCTCTCGGCTCTCTAGTAATAAAAATCCCCAAGTATTTAAAATGGTCTACTATCTTAAGATTATGATAGACATTGGGCTAGTCAGAGCTCCACAGTGGCATTAGTGCTGACTTGGACCAATTGATATGCAGCCTGGAAAATTTCTCAAACAATTCTATAACAGTGATCGCCCGCGGTAGAGAGATATCCATTCTTTTGATGAACAGTATGATATCATCTGCATACAGGCCTACTCTGTCTTCCCTCCCGCCCATCTCGACTCCTGAGTATATTTGATCTTGGCGAATACGAATAGCCAGGTGTTCAATGGCAATTGCGAACAAGAGGGGGGAGAGGGGACATCCCTGCCTCGTACCTCTCTGCAAATTAAAGTAAGCTGAAGTCATACCATTTACTAGGATGTTGGCTCTAGGGCTTTTATATAGTATCCGGATCCATTGCATAAACCTAGGCCCAACGCCGAACTTTCCCATGACTTTCATCAAATACGGCCACTCCAGTGAGTCAAAGGCTTTAGCTGTGTCTAGTGAGGCCAGGGCCCAATGTCTGTCATGTTGGGTTCCAATTTGGGCTATAACTTGAGTCCTACGAATATTATTAGAGGTCGAGCGTCCAGGCATAAACCCAGTTTGATCACTGTGTTTAATGCTAGTAATTATCTTGTTCAACCTATTGGCGAAGATCTTTGCCAGAATCTTGTAATCTAGGTTTAACAAAGATATCAGCCGATAGGATGCACAGTCCAAAGGGTCCTTATCCGGCTTCAGAAGTACAACTATGGTTGCTTCATAAAGGGAGTCTGGTAGTTTGCCCGTCCGCCAGGCCTCTTGGAATATCACTTTAAGTTGAGGTACTAGTATATCTACATATTTAGAGTATATCTCTAAGGGCAGGCCATCTGGGCCAGGGGCTTTCCCATTTGCCAGATCGCTTATAGCCTCCTGTATCTCTTCTATGGTTATATCTTCCTCTAATCTATTGCTGTCTTCCATTGATAAAGTTGGATGCTCTATTTCATTTAGATAGTGCTCAAGTTCTAATTCCAGTGTAGGCCTAAATTTAATTTAATGTTTTTATGGTAACAGAATATGAAAGCTGTATATATATTAAACTTGAATTTAACACTTGCAGATCAGGAAAATACAGTTTTTTGACAAAAAAGTGTGTTTTTCAAACCCCAGAAAATGATGGGTGTATTTCTAGCTTAAATTGCACACTGACTAATCCAGATGTTGTAGATTGCCCAAAGAAATGGTGATTTGCAATGTCGCAAAAGCTCAGATGCAGTGCTGGTGCACTGAGCTTGCATAAAATGGCCGCCGCCGCCGCCCACCTAACTAACCGAATTATAAAAGTGTTTTTTTTTGGTCAATGGGCTTAGGACAGGGTAAAACGATTGTGCCCTGCACCCACACAACTATCTCTAGGTAGATCGCTGAGTTAGATTCTCTCCTATTCTCTTTTTTTCTGGCGGAACGCACCGGAACGGCGTTCCGCCACCTTTTGACATCGCAGCCTGCGATGTATCAGCGGGGAGGGACTGGGAGGAGGAGCTGGGGGCCGGTGCGTTCACTGTGCTTTGGCCCCGCAGCTCCAGTACAGACTTATAAAATGTGTAATTAAATGAATAATGATTCATGCTGCCCCTCAGTAGTGTAACTTTCAATATATTGTTCATAAAGTAGGCGGCGCAGGCACGTGACGTCAGTCAGTGACGCTGCCGCTCGTCTGCCCGGCCTGCCTGCATTACGATAACAGTAGCTGGCTGTGAGTACAATATATTGAAAGTTATACTACTGAGGGGCAGCATGAATCATTATTCATTTAATTACACATTTTATAACTGTACTGGAGCGGCAATGGGGGGTCTGTGGATGACACTGTTATGGGGTGGGGGGGTCTGTGGATGGCACTGTTGTGGGGGGGGTCTGTGGATGGCACTGTTATGGGGTGGGGGGGTCTGTGGATAGCACTGTTATGGGGTGGGGGGGGTCTGTGGATGGCACTGTTATGGGGGGGGGGTCTGTGGATGGCACTGTTATGGGGTGGGGGGGTCTGGATGGCACTGTTATGGGGTGGAGGGGGGTCTGTGGATGCCACTGTTATGGGGTGGGGGGGTCTGGATGGCACTGTTATAGGGTGAAGGGGGGTCTGTGGATGGCACTGTTATGGGGTGGGGGGGTCTGTGGATGGCACTGTTATGGGGTGAGGGGGGTCTGTAGATGGCACTGTTATGGGGTGGGGGGGGGTCTGTGAATGGCACTGTTATGGGGTGGGGGGGTCTGTGGATGGCACTGTTATAGGATGGGGGGTCTGTGGATGGCACTGTTATGGGGTGGAGGGGGGTCTGTGGATGTCACTGTTATGGGGTGGGGGGGTCTGTGGATGGCACTGTGTATGGGGTGGGGGGGGGCTTGTGGATGGCACTGTTATGGGGTGGGGGGGGTCTGTGGATGGCACTGTTATGGGGTGGGGGGGTCTGTGGATGGCACTGTTATGGGGTGGGGGGGTCTGTGAATGGCACTGTTATTGTCACGGCGGGCGTGCACTCAGTATGACAGATAACGAACCAACCAGGCTCTGGGCGAGAGACAGGGGAAGGGTCACCTCCTAGCTAATCCCTGACCTCTTTCTCTGCACTGCTCAGCCCATCTACAGATCTTGAAGGTAGATCTGAGATGTCCCCGTGCCTGGGCTGACAAAACCCTGGATTCCCTGAGATGGTGAAGTGGGAACTAGGAGCAGCCTGCTCGCTCAGAACCTGGATGGGAAAGATGACACAAAACAACCAACTAGAAACACTTATCTTCCTGAGCTAGAGCAGACAGCCAACCTTCCATCCTAGCTTCCAAGATCACAATGATGAATATAATCCGCTCAGGGCACTGGGCAGAGGAGCTATTTAAACTAATGACTCCACCCAGTGCACCTGATGAGGGGCGGATCCAGCACGACTCCAAAACAAACACTAAACTCGTGCTGCAATCCTGGCCGACCTCCGCACATCGTCAGAGTGGGGCATGACAGTTATGGGGTGGGGGGGTCAGTGGATGGCACTGTTATAGGATGGGGGGGTCTGTGGATGGCACTGTTATAGGATGGGGGATCTGTGGATGCCATCCCCAGATCCCCCATTAACAGTGCCATCCCCAGATCCCCCATTAACAGTGCCATCCCCAGATTCCCCATTAACAGTGCCATCCCCATCTGGGGGGTTTATTTGCTGGGCTGGACTTTTATAGCCACCCCCCCCCAAATTTTACTTGCATCCCTGTTCTCTAAAGGGGCGGTTTTAGGGGGCGGTCCTAGGGGTGGGTAGGGGGGGCGGTCCTAGGGGTGGGTAGGGGGGGGTGGGTAGGGGCGGCCCTAGGGTTGGGTAGGGGCGTGGCCAGGGGAGGGGGGGTGAGTTCCACCACCTTTTCTCTGAGAAAAAAAGCCCTGCAGACAGTTAACCGCTTGTTGATTTTACTGAAATGTTCAGGTTTGCTCAACCCTAGAGGTAAGTATTTGAATTTATTATTTTTATTTAGCAGCATGGTGTTGGGCCACAATGGGGTGGGGGTCATTATTTTGTAACTGTAGAATGTAATATGGGGACATTGCAGACATGGGGGCACTATTGGGACATCCGTTCTACTGGGGCCACTAAAAGGGGTTTATTTTTTTGTACTGACACACGTTATAAGGGAGCATTTTTGTACTGGCACACATTCTAAGGTGGACACCATGTGCAATGAGCAGGACCGTGGTACGGTTAGGCGGACGCCAAAAAATGCAGTGGGTCCGGATATGTGTATAATAGTCTATGTTTTTTGTTCATGACGCCAATTGCAGCGTGCGCAGCGTACAGTCTCAGGGCCCTTTAAGGTGTTGTTACTCACGTACCAGGTTAGGAATGCCAGAGTGGTGTAATGTCTCTGTGTAGTAGTAGGTATAGTGTCAACGGTGTCTCCTACCTTGGTACGGCTGGACTCCTGGATCCTGGCTCACTTGCAATAAATGAGTTTTGCTAGTAGGAGTAATTGAGGGTTTTAGTAGCAGTAAATGAGATCCAGACTTGTAATATAATTCAACTTGTCTTTACTGGAGGCAGCATTAATCCATACGAGTTACAGCAATAGTCTTGGGTCCCAGCAGGTATTGGCAATGTATGGCAGGGATCAATATCTCTTCTGCTTCTATCATGTGCCTGGGGAATATGGCAGGAATCTGTCTTCTGCTCTGTCTATCTTCTGCTGTGTTGGGGACTGACTAGCTGAGGAGGAATTTGGCTTTTCCTGGTCTCTGTATAGTTACTCACAGTTAGCTCACAGGGAATGGCTCTTCCTGGAGATCTGGAGGTGGCTGCTTGCTTGTCACCAGCCGAGGCTGAAGGCTCAGGCTGGGAATGAAGGTCTTTGGTCTCAAGCGAGACAAGATCCTGGCTTGGCATCCCTGGAACTGGGAGCTCCTACCAGCACAGCCTTCCCCTAGCCAGAGTGGCTGGCACACTAACACTAACTTCCTTTCTTCCCCATGAGGCAGGATATGGGAACATTCCACACCTCCTCAAAGAGGGGGGAGCTAAACTGGAATGAACTATTCCAGTCTAGATATGCTAAACTGTTACTAAAGCCTTGCTAAACATTGCTGCCACCTGCTGGTGTACATAGAAATTACAGCAAATTACATGTAACAGGCTTGGAAAATGCACATTTGTGAGGAGTATTATGTAAAATCACATTAGATGACAAGGCACATGTTACCAACAAATAGTAGCGGGGAAAAAGAGTTTAGTAACATAACTCTGGGATGTTACACATGGGGACATTTGTTCTACAGGGGGCACTAAAATGTTTTTTTTTGTACTGGCACCCGTTATAAGGGAGAATTTTTGTACTGGCACACATTGCACGGGGGAATTATTTTACTGGAAAACATTATAATGGGTCATTTTTTGTACTGGCACACATTATAAGGGGGTATTTTTTGTACAGACACACATTATAGGGGGAATTATTACTACTGGGGGCATTATTACATCTGGGGTCAAAATGAGGGACATTGTTACTATTGAGTGCACTGTTACCACATAGTGCACTCTGACAGAGAATTATTACTATTGGTGGGACTTCTGGGAGGAGTGTAACATTGAGAGGCACCCTGGCACAGTATCAGCTTAGCACATTTATTTTTGGAGGACACTATGTTTACGTCACTATATGTTTCAGGGACACTAGTTGCTGGGTGCAGTTATTTTTAAGGGCTCTGTGTGCCAATAATAATTGAAGGGGAACTATCTGTGTGTTAAAAGTATTTTTAGGGGGATTATCTGTTTCTGCAGTATTGTATTAGGAAGCAAAGTGTTCACAGTATGTGGCGCTGTATTACCCTGTTTGTTTTGTAGTGCTGTATGTAATGTTTTCCAAGTATGTCTTTAACCACCTCAGCTCCCCTAGCTTAAACACCCTTAGTGACCAGACCACTTTTTACAATTCTGCACTACACTACTTTCACGGTTTATTGCTCGGTCATACAACTTACCACCCAAATGAATTTTACCTCCTTTTCTTCTCACTAATAGAGCTTTCATTTGGTGGTATTTCTGTCACTACCAGAGCTTTGGGACGTTCTCACAGCTCTGTTTCTCCACCCCTGTGATGATGTCACTACTAGAGCTGGGAGGAGTTCTCACTGCTCTGTTTACTTTTGGTTTCCTTCCTCCCAGCTGTTCCTCATGCGTTTGATTTCCCTCTCTTTATATCACCCCTCCTCCTATTGTAGGGCGTGGATTATAGTTCTCATTTCAGTTGAAGCTCTTGCTTTAGTATCTTCACTTGTAGCTATCAGTTCACTGGACCTGTGTTCTGCTGCAGCAAGCACTCCGGATATTGCCAGCTGTCCTTGGATCCGTCTTCTCTGCGGCTGCAACACCTTCAGCTAAGTGTACAGACATTGTTGTGTACCTGATTATTTTCTGACTGGATCTGAGGTGGCCACGGTTCCCTCCATATACTGAGTAGGGCACCGGTGGCCGTGCCCCTTCCACTATTGTAGGGGTTACAGTGGTCATCAGTCTTAGGCACGTGGGCATGCCTCGTTCCGCCATTTGGATCCGGGCATGTGCTTTAGCAGAATAGGGAGAGCTTTGAGGGTCTGACAGGGGTCACCCTTTATCCTCCCTAGTTTGGGTCCGGTCAGTAGCTCTTTTACTGTGTATACTATTGTTGCTCACATACAGCCGTGACATTTTCATTGCTGCTGACATTTTAACTTTTTTTGTTATTAATCGAAATTGACCGAAATGTTTGCAAAAAAATGACATTTTTCACTTTCAGTTGTGAAATTTTTCAAATAAAACTACATTTCTATATAAATTTTTCTCTAAATTTATTGTTCTACATGTCTTTGATAAAAAAAATGCAATAAGTGTATATTTATTGGTTTGCGCAAACCTGAGCACCTGTCATGTTTCCTGAGGTTCTACAATGGCCAGACAGTAGAAACACCCCACAAATGACCCCATTTCGGAAAGTAGACACCCTAAGGTATTCGCTGATGGGCATAGTGAGTTCATAGAAGTTTTTATTTTTTGTCACAAGTTAGCGGAAAATGAGTTTTTTTTTTCTTTTTTCTTTTTTTCTTACAAAGTCTCATATTCCACTAACTTGTGACAAAAAATAAAAACTTCCATGAACTCACTATGCCCATCACGAAATACCTTGGGGTGTCTTCTTTCCAAAATGGGGTCACTTGTGGGGTATTTATACTGCCCTGGCATTTTAGGGGACCTAAAGCGTGAGAAGAAGTCTGGAATCCAAATGCCTAAAAAATGCCCTGTGAAATCCTAAAGGTGCTCTTTAGAATTTGGGCCCCTTTGGGCACCTAGTGTCACGACTGTGACTGATCCAGACAGGTCTGGGAGGAGAAGGTCGCAGCGACTTGCTACTCGCGATAGCTTGTGAGTTTGCTCCGTGGTTCAGGGTATGTCATCTGGGTTTTGCCTTGTGAACCTTTTTATCCTGACTGGGAGTTTGTAGGCATCCTCCTCAGGTGAGTCCTGTCTGCCACTCCCAGCTACTATATTAGTTTCACTTTCACTTGCAGTCATTGCCAGATATAGTCCTTACTTCCAGTGCTACTCTGACCTTGGAAGGAGATCGTTTGATGGTGTTGCTGTGGAGCTCTTGTCCGGCGTGGACTGTCGTGTTTGGGATCGCCTTCTCTGCTCGTGACTGGATAAGTCTAGCTCTGCTGTTGTTTGTTTGTTGCTGTCTTCCCCTGTTGTTTTCCTAGACGTGAGTGATGGTGACTAGCGCTCCCATCGGCCTTTCCCTAGTCCAGTCTTGTTAGGGCGACTAAGGGTTTAGGCATCCTGCTCGCCGCACGGGTTCACACCCCGTCTAGGGTATCAGGGCAGACAGGTGCCAGCTTAGGGTTAGTCAGGGGTGGCCATTCTATTTCCCATCCGTAGATAAGGGTCCCCCTTCCCCTCCGTCTGGTGCGACACGACTGCTGCTGGGATAGCGGTCGTGACACCTAGGCTGCAAAAAAGTGTCACACATGTGGTATCGCCGTACTCAGAAGAAGTAGGGCAATGTGTTTTGGGGTGTATTTTTTACATATACCCATGCTGGGTGAGAGAAATATCTCTCTAAAAGTCAACTTTTCCCATTTTTTTATACAAAGTTGTCATTTTAGAGAGATATTTCTCTCACCCAGCATGTGTATATGTAAAAAGACACCCCAAAACACATTGCCCAACTTCTCCTGAGTACGGCGATACCACATGTGTGACACTTTTTTGCAGCCTAGGTGCGCAAAGGGGCCCAAATTCTAAAGAGCACCTTTAGGATTTCACAGGGCATTTTTTACGCATTTGGATTCCAGACTTCTTCTCACGCTTTAGGGCCCCTAAAATACCAGGGCAGTATAAATACCCCACAAGTGACCCCATTTTGGAAAGAAGACACCCCAAGGTATTCCGTGAGGGGCATGGCGAGTTCCTAGATTTTTTTTTTTTTGGCACAAGTTAGCGGAAAATGATGATTTATTTATTTTTTTTTTTTTTCTTACAAAGTCTCGTATTCCACTAACTTGTGACAAAAAATAAAATTTTACATGAACTCACCATACTCCTCACGGAATAACTTGGGGTGTATTCTTTCCAAAATGGGGTCACTTGTGGGGTATTTATACTGCCCTGGCATTTTAGGGGACCTAAAGCATGAGAAGAAGTCTGGAATCCAAATGCGTAAAAAATGCCCTGTGAAATCGTAAAGATACCCATGCTGGGTGAGAGAAATATCTCTCTAAAAGTCAACTTTTCCCATTTTTTTAAACAAAGTTGTCATTTTAGAGAGATATTTCTCTCACCCAGCATGGGTATATGTAAAAATACACCCCAAAACACATTGCCCTACTTCTCCTGAGTACGGCGATACCACATGTGTGACACTTTTTTGCAGCCTAGGTGCGCAAAGGGGCCCAAATTCCAATGAGTACCTTTTTTTGCAGCCTAGGTGCGCAAAGGGGCCCAAATTCCAATGAGAATCTTTACGATTTCACAGGGCATTTTTTACGCATTTGGATTCCAAACTACTTCTCACGCTTTAGGTCCCCTAAAATGCCAGGGCAGTATAAATACCCCACAAGTGACCCCATTTTGGAAAGAAGACACCCCAAGGTTTTCCGTGAGGGGCATGGCGAGTTCCTAGAATATTTTTTTTTTGGCACAAGTTAGCGGAAAATTATTTTTTTATTTTATTTTTTTTCTCTTACAAAGTCTCATATTCCACTAACTTGTGACAAAAAATAAAATTTTACATGAACTCGCCATGCCCCTCACGAAATACCTTGGGGTGTCTTCTTTCCAAAATGGGGTCACATGTGGGGTATTTATACTGCCCTGGCATTTTAGGTGCCCTAAAGCGTGAGAAGAAGTCTGGAATATAAATGTCTAAAAATGGATTCCGTGAGGGGTATGGTGAGTTCATGTGAGATTTTATTTTTTTTGTCACAAGTTAGTGGAATATGAGACTTTGTAAGAAAAAACAAAAAAAAATAAAAAATTACCGCTAACTTTTGTCAATTTTTTTTTATCTTCTATGAACTCGCCATGCCCCTCAAAAGTGATCTTTTTATAACGCCGCAGCGATTTTACGGTGTTTTTGCAGTGATCATAAAAAAAAATATTCTGTCACTACAGTGGGGCGGACTGAACACAAGTGTGCGCACAAGATCAGGCCTGATCGGGCGAACACTGCGTTTTTTGTAGAGCCTATAGAACATGTCCTATTCTTGTCCGCAATTGCGGACAAGAAAAGGCATTTTCTATATAGTTCTGGCAATCTGCGGATCCGCAAAATTCGGAAAGCATATTGCCGGTGTCCGTGTTTTGCGGATCCGCGGTGTCTGTGTTTTGCGGATCCGTGGATCCGCGGATCCGCGAAACACATACGGACGTCTGAATGGAGCCTTACAGGGGGGTGATCAATGACAGGGGGGTGATAAGGGAGTCTATATGGGGTGATCACCCCCCTGTCATTGATCACCCCCTGTAAGGCTCCATTCAGACGTCCGTATGATAGATAACACATACGGATGTCTGAATGGAGCCTTACAGGGGGGTGATCAATGACAGGGGGGTGATCAGGGAGTCTATATGGGGTGATCACCCCCTTGTAAGGCTCCATTCAGACATCCGTATGTATTTTGCGGATCCGCAAAACACATACGGACGTCTGAATGGAGCCTTACAGGGGGGTGATCAATGACAGGGGGGTGATCAGGGAGTCTATATGGGGTGATCACCCCCTGTAAGGCTCCATTCAGACATCCGTATGTGTTTTGCGGATCTGCGGATCCGCAAAACACATACGGACATCTGAATGGAGCCTTACAGGGGGGTGATCAATGACAGGGGGGTGATCAGGGAGTCTATATGCCACTTACCTAGTTGGCTCAAAAATATTCCTCAGGGTCAATTTCAGAGGTTGAAATGGAACTGCACAATTTTTAAGAAAGGAATATCCGGAAGATGTTTTAGATCTTGCTTTAAATAAAGTGAAGAATATGGAGAGAGTAGAATTCTTTATGGAAAGAGATAAAAGAAAGTAAAAAACAAAAAGAAAATCAATTGAAAATGATATTACCTTATAGTAGTGATCACAGAAAAGTAAAGAGTATCCTATACAAACACTGGGACATAATAAAAAAAGACAAAGTGGTGGGGACAACTATTCCACCCAAACCCTTGATTGTGTTTACAAAGGCACCCAGTTTGGGCAACAAAATAGCACCAACTGTCAAGGAAGACATAGAGAACAATATGTCGTTACAAAAATGGATCAATCTGAATGGATTTTTCAGATGCGGACAATGCGGAAATTGCAAACTGATTTCCATTGTAAAACAGACTAGAGAAATAATCCCGACAACAAATGGGTTTAAACACTGTATAAAAGAATTCCTAACTTGTACCTCGGAGAACGTTATCTATATTATAGAATGCCCCTGCAAACGGCAGTACATTGGTAGAACCAAAAGAACCCTTAAAAAACGTCTTGCAGAGCATATAGCGAATATTAAAAAAGGTGTGGAAACCCATTCACTTTCAAAACACTTTAAAATTGCTCATAATAGTGATCCATCAGGTTTAAAATTTGCGGCCATCGACAAAGTATCTAGAAGTTGGAGAGGGGGGAATCACATCAGCAAGATGTCGAGGATCGAAACACAAAGGATTTTCGAAATGGAAACTATGATTCCGGGAGGACTAAATGCGGAATATGAATTATTTGGTTTTCTGTAGGGCCGAGTTGGGGGCCTCTCGTCGAGGGTGAGCCCCACCGAGAATATATTTAACTCGGTGGGGACGCTTCTAGTTAGAATATACTACGAACTGTGTACATGACTGCCCCCTGCTGCCTGGCAGCACCCGATCTCTTACAGGGGGCTGTGATCAGCACAATTAACCCTTCAGGTGCCGCACCTGAAGGGGTTAATTGTGCGTATCATAGCCCCCTGTAAGAGATCAGTGGCTGCCAGGCAGCAGGGGGCAGACCCCCCTCCCTCCCCAGTTTGAATATCATTGGTGGCCAGTGTGCGGCCCCCCCGCCCCCCCCCCCTCTATTGTAATATCATTGGTGGCCATTGTGCGCCCCCCCCTCTATTGTAATATCATTGGTGGCCAGTGTGCGGCCTCCCCTCTCCCCCCCCCCCCTGCCCGATCATTGGTGGCAGCAGAGATTCCGATCGGAGTCCCAGTTTAATCGCTCTGGGGCTCCGATCGGTAACCATGGCAACCAGGACGCTACTGCAGGCCTGGTTGCCATGGTTACTTAGCAATATTACAATATTAGAAGCATCATACTTACCTGCTGGCTGCTGCGCTGTCTGTGTCCGGCCGGGAGCTCCTCCTACTGGTAAGTGACAGATCATTAAGCAATGCGCCGCACAGACCTGTCACTTGCCAGTAGGAGTAGCTCCCGGCCGGACACAGACAGCGCAGCAGCCAGCAGGTAAGTATGATGCTTCTAATATTGTAATATTGCTAAGTAACCATGGCAACCAGGCCTGCAGTAGCGTCCTGGTTGCCATGATTACCGATCGCAGCCCCAGAGCGATTAAACTGGGACTCCGATCGGAATCTCCGCTGCCACCAATGATCGGGGGGAGGGGGGAGGGGAGGCCGCACACTGGCCACCAATGATATTAATACAATAGAGGGGGGGCTGGGGGGGGCCGCACACTGGCCACCAATGATATTAAAATAGAGGGAGGGGGGGTGGCCGGGGGAGGCCGCACACTGGCCGCCAATGATATTACAATGGGGGGGGGGGGGGGGGGCGCACACTGGGCAACAATGATATTACAATAGAGGGAGGGGGGGGCCGGGGGAGGCCGCACACTGGCCACCATGATATTCAAACTGGGGAGGGGGGTCTGCCCCCTGCTTCCTGGCAGCCCCTGATCTCTTATAGGGGGCTATGATATGCACAATTAACTAATTAATTAATTAAGAGATCGGGTGCTGCCAGGCAGCAGGGGGCAGTCATGTACACAGTTCTTAGTATATTCTAACTAGAAGCGTCCCCATCACTATGGGAACGCCTCTGTGTTAGAATATACTGTCGGATATGAGTTTTCACGAAGTGAAAACTCATCTCTGAAAAAGATTTTATGCAGACGGATCTTCGGATCCGTCTGTATGAAAGTAACCTACGGCCACGGATCACGGACGCGGATGCCAATCTTGTGTGCATCCGTGTTCTTTCACGGACCCATTGACTTGAATGGGTCCGTGAACCGTTGTCCGTCAAAAAAATAGGACAGGTTATATTTTTTGGACGGACAGGAAACACGGATCACGGATGCGGCTGCAAAACGGTGCATTTTCCGATTTTTTCACGGACCATGGGTCCGCGAAAAAAAACGGAAAACGGCACAACGGCCACGGATGCACACAACGGTCGTGTGCATGAGGCCTAAGGAAAAGCATTCCAAAGTTATTATCACATATATTGACACATGTCAGATTTGTAAAATTAGATTGGGTCCTGAAGGTAAAAACTGGGTGGGTCCTGAAGTGTTAAAAGATATCAAACAGATGTGGTGTAAAAGCTTCTTATCTTTTCAATAGGCTACTCATTTCAGCACTAGGCTAGTGCCTTCTTAGGGTCCATTCACACATCCACAATTCCATTCCGCGGAACAGAATTGCGGACCCATACATTTCTATGGGGCCGTGCGACGTGCGGCCCCGATCGGAATTGCGGACCCGCACTTCCGGGTCCGCAATTCCGATCCTGAAAAAAAGAGAACATGTCCTATTCTTGTCCGCAATAGCGGACAAGAATAGGCATATTCTCTTAGTGCTGGCAATGTGCGGTCCGCAAAATGCGGAATGCACATTGCCGCTGTCCGTGTTTTGCGGATCCGTGGATCCGCAAAACACACACGGATGTGTGAATGGACCCTTAAAGGGATTGTCCAGGAATTAAAAAAAATGAAAATACTTAAATATTACTTCATTATAAATATATTCACAAATACCTTTCATTAGTTATAATGGCTTGTTTTGTCTGAGGAGCAATCATTAGGAGAAATAAAATGTCCGCCATCCTATCAGTATACACAAAACCTGTCCTAATAACACAGGAGGACAAGTTACTTCACCACAATGAGCCATAGTGCTGACTCATCCTCCTCTCTGCTCTGCTTGTCAGGAATCATGATCCTTAATACAGGTGAATCTCTGTGGGAATGGAGATGATGAGGATACATGAGAGGAGGGTGAGGTGTGGCTAATGAGCAGAAGCACTTGTTTACAGTCTCAATTACCACAGCAACACATTACCACAGCCTGTCCTGTCCGTCCTCTCTGTACTTCATGTCTCCTCATGAACTAAATTCCCCAGAGATTCAGCTAAAGTTCTTATCATCTGTATTCAGCATCATAATCTCTGACAAGTAGAGATGAGGAGGAGGATGAGGCAGCTCTTTACCTCAGTGTTGTAAAGTAACTTGTCCTCATGTGTGATCAGGACAGGTTTTGTGTGAACTAATGGGACAGCGGCCATTTTGATTCCCCTGATGATTGCTCCCCAGACAAAATTAGCCATTATAAATAATGAAAGGTATTTGAGAATATATTTATGATAAAGTAATATTTAAGTATTTCATTTTCTTAATTACAGGAGAACCCCTTTAAGGTCACAAGACAATTGAGACAAACATCAGGTTTTTTAGGGTTTTATATACTGTAGATAATAGAACCAGAAGGGGAAATAAGGGTCATGGGGCAAAAGACAAGATGAGTGGTAACACAGCTGTGGGACCACTGCAGTGCTCAGAATAGTCATACAGCACTGTGAGGAGAAAACAACCAGGCAGCAGGATGCAAAAAAAAAAAAAGAAAAGAAAAAGCTTTAGGTAAAGAAAGTAATTGCACATATATTCCAGTTCCTTTAGCTATGTTCCTCTTTTTCTACTTCTTTTGGGGAACTAGAATCCAGCATACAATGACAGCTGCTGACCTTCAGAACCTGCTTGGAGTTGTAGTTTTTCTTACAGATTTAGAGCATCTTAAGGCCTTCTAACCCAGCGATTTAATAGTTTGTTGTAGTTCATGGGTCATTCCTGCCAACTTATTAGGTTAGTGGGTGTATAAGCACTGTGTCAACCAACAAATTTGACTTTAGGCTTCTCTTAAGGGAGTTATTCTGGGAGTCCCCTGATATTCACCCTTTAAACCCTGTACAGGGATCTGGACTTTGTTGCAGGGGAACCACTGGGCCACTACCTGCTGTAGTGGTCAATGTATAATTGACAGTTGACCCACGGGGATTAAGAGACACTGGTGCAGAGCACTCAGGGAAAAGGCAAAACTGTAGTCAAGGGACAGGCCAAGGTCAGGGCACTCAGAGTACAAGCAATCTGATAAACAGTCTGAGGTCAGGACAGGTGGCAAAGGGTCAATACAGAGGTCAGTAAAAAGTCACTACACAGGCAGATAAGAGAATATAGCACATCTTTGCAGGAACTAACAAGCCAGGAACCTATTGCTCAGGCACCCTCCCATAGGGAAAGGTGCCTAAATTACCCAAAGGTGGCCAGCCATTGACTGGTATGAATTAGGGTGCACACACTGGAGACTCTGGCTTGCCCCACCACAAAGGAACAGAGGAAGGGTGGTGGGTCCAGGCCATCAGGACAGGAGAGAGAAGGTGAGCAGAGTGGCGATGATGCATGCCCAGGAACGATGGCAGCCGATATAGTAGAACCATTGTACTCTGTTACTATGCTGCATTATCATCTTCTCCTTTTACACCAGACCACCATGATGATTTATTTCAGCTGCATTTCATCTCTGCAGAGTTTGACAAACAGACATCTTAGTTTCCTACTTTTCCATCATCCTCCATCCTGCCATCCCAATATTGTGCCAGCTGTGCACCCCAATACTGTACTGCAGAAACAGTCCCCCTGAAAATACTAGTACCATGCAGATAGTGCCCTGTCACAGATGGTGTTGCAGAAAACTGGAAGTTATAAATAAACATCCGACTGACTTGATCCCAAACTAAGGAACATATGGGTGAGCCCTATAAAACCCCTAGAGCTCTCCCTGACTGCTATGCCCATGCAAAGATCTTTATGATAGAGGATTGCATGCCCTCGTATCTAGACTGTGTGACACCTGAAAACCCTATAATAGTGAGGGGACACGACCACCGACTCCCTGCACTTAATACGGAGGGAGTCAGGGTCACCTAGAATCAAGCCAGCACGGAAACACAAATAAAGGAAAAAGACTTATCTGAGGAACCAGCAGTTGCAGCCTCTGGCTTGCATGCTGACCTGCATTCCCTGGACTTTGTGTGGCTGTCATGGCCCATAAACAGGTAGGAACTAGTGTTAGGGACCACTCAAATGAGGCAACCTTGACGTGGTGAGTGGCTTATTACGCTTTGGCCAAAATGTACACCAATGTCTCATCCAGCATGGAGGCAGGGCAGAGTGCTGGATGTAGAGTGCGATCACATTTGCATTTTCCGTTTGTATATGTATTTCGCCATAGTGATATGCACCTACATACGGGTTGTGCTGACTCAACCCCCCACATTTTTTCTTTGTAGTATATATTGGAGGCGTGGCGATCTCCTTTGAGTCATGCACACCTGACCAGTCAATCTGTCCTGGAGGCTGGTTTTAAAGTCAGTATAAAACTGAGTCTGCTTATATAGAACCTACCAGTAGCCATTTGGCTCAAGGAGAAGTATATGGTGGGCTCAGCATGCATGTTGGTACTTGCATCCCTGGATCCGATGAAAGCTGTAATGGCACCGGACGGGGTTAAAAGCAGAGTGTGCTTGGCTTGCATGCTGACCTGCATTCCCTGGACTTTGTGTGGCTGTCATGGCCCATAGACAGGTAGGAACTAGTGTTAGGGACCACTCAAATGAGGCAACCTTGATGTGGTGAGTGGCTTATTATGCTTTGGCCAAAATGTAGACCAATGTCTCATCCAGCATGGAGGCAGGGCAGAGTGCTGGATGTAGAGTGCGATCACATTTGCATTTTCCGTTAACCACTTTTTACTTTGCTTTGTAAACGCTAACTATGAGGCAAACATCTAATAAGGGACGCGGTCATGGTCGTGGTGGTGGTGTTGGTGGAGCCTCTGGTGCAGGGAGAGGACATGGCCGTTCTGCCACAGCTACACGTCCTACTGAACCTACTACCTCAGGTCCCAGTAGCCGCCAGAATCAACAGCGATATTTGGTCGGGCCTAATGCCGTTCTAAGGATGGTAAGGCCTGAGCAAGTACAGGCGCTAATCAATTGGGTGGCCGACAGTGGATCCAGCTTGTTCACATTATCTCCCACCCAGTCTTCTGCAGAAAGCGCACAGGTGGTGCCTGAAACCCATGCCCATCAGTCTGTCACATCACCCCCGTGCATATCGGGGAACCTGTCTGAGCCTCAAGTCATGCAGCAGTCTCTTATGCTGTTTGAAGACTCTGCTGGCAGGGTTTCCCAATGGCATCCACCTAGCCCAGCGGTGGGGAACCATTTTGCTGCCAAGGGCCATTTGGATATTTGTAACATCATTCGGGGGCCATACAAAATTCTCAATAAAAATTTTTTACTGCTGTATTTGGTCAAACATATAATTGACTTAGGGATAAGTTACAGAAATTGCACTTCAATTAAAATAATCTAGAGGGCTGTATTTTTGCAGCACAAAATAGCGCCTGCACTATATATATACAGTATATTACATACAATACAGGCGCCATATTGACCACACATAGCAGTCTAATTTTTAAGTTCAGAATGTTACTTATTTGACATTAATGGCAGGAAGCTAAACCCAGGGGGTCCAGAGAGGGGTTCACCCAGCTTTCACTCTCCCTGCCTCTTTCTTCGCAACTGTCCCTGCCTTTGTCCCTTTCTCAGCAAAATATCTGCCCCCACCTCCATCAGCCTGAAATCAGCCTCCTATCAGACCCCCCAGGCCTACATCAGCCTCAGATCAGACTCCCATCAGACCTCTAAGCCTCAGATTAGACCCCAATCAGACCCTTCCTAGCTTCAGATCAGACTCCCATCAGACCCCCAGCCTCAGACCAGACCCGGATCAGACGCCCAGCCTCAGATCAGCCCCCATCAGACCCCCCAGGGTCAGATCAGCCCCTATAAGACCCCCCAGCCTCAGATCAGACCTTCATAATACCCTCCCTAGCCTCAGATCAGCCCCCATCAGACCCTCCCCAGCCTCAGATCAGCCCCCATCAGCCCCCCTAGTCTCAGATCAGACCCCTATCAAACCCCAGCCTCAGATCAGACACCCCCAGCCTCAGATCAGACCCTCCCAAGCCTCAGATCAGACCCCCATCAGACCCTCCCCACCCTCCTTTAGCCTCAGATCAGCCCCAATCAGACATCAGATCAGATACTGTATTTAAGATAAACAAATAAACTTACCTCTCCATCTCCGTACGGCGCTGCCTCTTGGCAGATTCACTTACCCTCCCTGTTCTTCTTCCTGCCGCACTATATTGTCACCTCACACCGCACAGCGTCAGGTCATAGTGCACGTCTACGTGCACTGCGTCCTGACGCTGCATGTGTCAGGACACAGTGTGGGGCTGAAAGAAGACCAGGGAAGGTGAGGACAGCCAGTGCAGTGCTGTTCTCACCTTCCTGTGCCTCCCGTATGCTAATGACCGCTTCCATAATGGAAGGGGTCATAAGCATTTTCACATTATGTTCTGGCAGGGGGCCGGGGGCCACATGAAATGATACCGTGGGCCGCATACGGCCCTCGGGCCGGAGGTTCCCCACCCCTGACCTAGCCCTTCCCCAGGGGTGGAAGACATAGAATGCACTGATGCACAACCACTTATGTTTCCTGATGAGGACATGGGAATACCACCTCAGCACGTCTCTGACGAAACACAGGTGCCAACTGCTGCGTCTTTCTGCAGTGTGCAGACTGAAAAGGAGGTCAGGGAGGAAGACTGGGTGGAAGATGATGAGGTCCTAGACCCCACATGGACTGAAGGTCGTGCCACTGACTTTTAGAGTTCGGAGGAAGAGGCAGAGGTGAGACCGAGCCAACAGCGTAGCAAAAGTGGAAGCAGGGTGCAAAAGCAGAGCAGCCATCGCCAAAACAGTTCGCCTGCTACTGGCCACCGTCACCAGGGACCGAGCACACCAAAGGCAGCTTCAAGGAGTTCCCTGGCATGGCACTTCTTCACACAATGTGCTGACGACAAGACCCGAGTGGTTTGCACGCTGTGCCATCAGAGCCTGAAGCGAGGCATTAACGTTCTGAACCTTAGCACAACCTGCATGACCAGGCATCTACATGCGAGACACGGGCTGCAGTGGAGTAAGCACCTTCAAAACCAAAAAAGGGCTCAGGCCTCTCCTGCTCCCTCTTCTGCTGCTGCCTCGGCCTCTTCCTCCGCCTCTAGAGGAACGTTGGCACCTGCCGCCCAGCAAACAGAGGATGTGCCACCAACAACACCACCTCTGTCACCAAGCATCTCCACCATGTAACACGGAAGCGTTCAGCTCTCCATCTCACAAACCTTTGAGAGAAAGCGTAAATTCCCACCTAGCCACCCTCGATCCCTGGCCCTGAATGCCAGCATTTCTAAACTGCTGGCCTTTGAAATGCTGTCATTCAGGCTGGTGGAGATGGACAGCTTCAAACAGCTCATGTCGCTTGCTGTCCCACAGTACGTCGTTCCCAGCCACCACTACTTCTCCAGGAGAGCCGTGCCCTCCCTGCACGACCAAGTATCGGATAAAATCAAGTGTGCACTGCGCAACACCATCTGTGGCAAGGTCCACCTAACCACAGATACGTGGACCAGTAAGCACGGCCAGGGATGCTATATCTCCCTAATTGCACACTGGGTAAATGTAGTGGCGGCTGGGCCCCAGGCGGAGAGCTGTTTGGTGCACGTCCTTCCGCCGCCAAGGATCGCAGGGCATCATTCTTTGCCTCCTGTTGCCTCCTCTTCCTACTCGGCTTCCTCCTCCTCTTCTACCACCTCCTCATCCGGTCAGCGACAGACCTTCACCACCAACTTCAGCACAGCCAGGGGTAAACGTCAACAGGCCGTTCTGAAACTGATGTGTTTGGGGGACAGGCCCCACACCGCGCAGGAGTTGTGGCGGGGTATAGAACAACAGACCGACGAGTGGTTGCTGCCAGTGGGCCTCAAGCCCGGCCTGGTGGTGTGCGATAATGGGCGAAATCTCGTTGCAGCTCTGGGACTAGCCGGTTTGGCGCACATCCCTTGCCTGGCGCATGTGCTGAATTTGGTGGTGCAGAAATTCATTCACAACTACCCCGACATGTCAGAGCTGCTGCATAAAGTGCGGGCCGTCTGTGCGCGCTTCCGGCGTTCTCATCCTGCCGCCGCTCGGCTATCTGCTCTACAGCGTAACTTCGGCCTTCCCGCTTACCGCCTCATATGCGACGTGCCCACCAGGTGGACCTCCACCTTGCACATGCTGGAGAGACTGTGCGAGCAGCAGCAGGCCATAGTGGAGTTTCAGCTGCAGCACGCACGGGTGAGTCGCACTGCGGAACAGCACCACTTCACCACCAATGACTGGGCCTCCATGCGAGACCTGTGTGCCCTGTTGCGCTGTTTTGAGTACTCCACCAACATGGCCAGTGGCGATGATGCCGTTATCAGCGTTACAATACCACTTCTATGTCTCCTTGAGAAAACACTTAGGGCGATGATGGAAGAGGATGTGGCCCAGGACGAGGACGAGGAAGAGGGGTCATCTCTAACACTTTCAGGCCAGTCTTTTAAAAGTGGCTCAGAAAGAAGATTTTTGCAACAGCAGAGGCCAGGTACAAATTTGGCCAGCCAGGGCCCACTACTAGAGGACGAGGAGGAGGATGAGGATGAGGATGGGGATGAAGCATGCTCACAGCGGGGTGACATCCAACGCAGCTCGGGCCCATCACTGGTGCGTGGCTGGGGGGATACGGAGGACGCCGACGATACGCCTCCCACAGAGGACAGCTTGTCCTTACATCTGAGCAGCCTGGCACCCATGAGCGACTACATGCTGCAGTGCCTGCGCAATGACCACATTTTAACGTGTGCTGACTACTGGGTGGCCACCCTGCTGGATCCCCGTTACAAAGACAATGTGCCGTCCTTAATTCCCTCACTGGAGCGTGATCGGAAGATGCGCGACTACAGGCGCACGCTGGTAGACGCGCTCCTGAGAGCATTCCCGACTGACGCCGGGGGACAAGTGGAAGCACAAGGCGAAGGCAGGGGAGGAGGAAGAGGTCGCCAACGCAGCTGTGTCAGCGCCAGCACCTCAGAAGGCAGGGTTAGCATGGCCGACATGTGGAAAACCTTTGTCACCTCACCGCAACAACCAGCCCCAACTGCTGATATGGAGCGTGTTAGCAGGAGGCAGCATTTGAACAACATGGTGGAACAGTACCTGTGCACACGACTACACGTACTGACTGATGGTTCTGCCCCATTCAACTTCTGGGTCTCCAAATTGTCCACATGGCCAGAGCTTGCCCTGTATGCCTTGTAGGTGCTGACCTGCCCTGCAGCCAATGTGCTCTCTGAACGTGTATTTAGCATGGCAGGAGGCGTCATTACAGACAGACGCAGCCGCCTGTCCACAGCCAACGTGGACAAGCTCACGTTCATTAAAATGCACCAGGCTTGGATCCCACAAGACTTGTCTATACCTTGTGCAGAATAGACATTTATACCACCATCAAACATACATTATTATACTCAAGTCAAGTGCAATGATTCTTTGTTTTATTTTTTTTTTATTTGTCCCAATATTTTGGGGGCTACCTACCCCAATAAAAAATTTAAAAAAACATTGTTGGCTACCTGCTCCTCCTCCATTGCTGCCTCCACCTACAACACCACATTCACCGCCTCCTCAACCTCCGACTCCATATCCACCTCCTTCTCTGAGTTGCAGGTTAATAATTTGCCATTTTTAGTTATTTTATTTCATTTTAAGTTATTTCCTTATCCACATTTGTTTGCAGAGCAGTTGCCATGCTCTTAAGCACATTTTACTGCCTTTCACATCCCTCTAGCCTTTTCAAGGACTATTTTAGAGCCATTTTAATGCAAAAAAGTGCCAATTTTAGTGCCCTAAATTGAAAAAAATCTTATTTTCAATTGTCGGGTGACATTTTACCATTTTTGGCGTATACAAACCCCTGCTGTGCCTGGGTGACAGGGGCCTAAATCTCTCAAAATCCTCTGTTCTATTGCTGGGTGACATGAACCCCCTTTTGCCGTGAATGAACCCCTGCTGTGCCTGGGTGACAGGGGCCTAAATCTCTCAAAATCCTCTGTTCTATTGCTGGGTGACATGAACCCCCTTTTGCCGTGAATAAACCCCTGCTGTGCCTGGATGACAGGGGCCTAAATCTCTCAAAATCCTCTGTTCTATTGCTGGGTGACATGAACCCCCTTTTGCCGTGAATGAACCCCTGCTGTGCCTGGGTGAGAGGGGCCTAAATCTCTCAAAATCCTCTGTTCTATTGCTGGGTGACATGAACCCCCTTTTGCCGTGAATGAACCCCTGCTGTGCCTGGGTGACAGGGGCCTAAATCTCTCAAAATCCTCTGTTCTATTGCTGGGTGACATGAACCCCCTTTTGCCGTGAATAAACCCCTGCTGTGCCTGGGTGACAGGGGCCTAAATCTCTCAAAATACTCTGTTCTATTGCTGGGTGACATGAACCCCCTTTTGCCGTGAATGAACCCTTGCTGTGCCTGGGTGACAGGGGCCTAAATCTCTCAAAATCCTCTGTTCTATTGCTGGGTGACAAGAAACCCTTTTTGCCGTGAATGAACCCCTGCTGTGCCTGGGTGACAGGGGCCTAAATCTCTCAAAATCCTCTGTTCTATTGCTGGGTGACATGAACCCCCTTTTTCCGTGAATGAACCCCTGCTGTGCCTGGGTGACAGGGGCCTAAATCTCTCAAAATCCTCTGTTCTATTGCTGGGTGACAAGAACACCCTTTTGCCGTGAATGAACCCCTGCTGTGCCTGGGTGACAGGGGCCTAAATCTCTCAAAATCCTCTGTTCTATTGCTGGGTGACAAGAACCCCCTTTTGCCGTGAATGAACCCCTGCTCTGCATTGCTGACAGGGGCCTAAATCTCTCAAAATCCTCTGTTCTATTGCTGGGTGACAAGAGCCCCTTTTTGCCGTGAACGAACCCCTGCTGTGCCTGGGTGACAGGGGCCTAAATCTCTCAAAATCCTCTGTTCTATTGCTGGGTGTGGCGAAACCAACCTCGCCACTGGGTTTTGGAGGGGCCTGGCTGCTGGCCTCTTGCCCCAGGATTATGGGCCCTCTCATCAGCCAGGCCTCATTTGTTCACAAAGGACTTGAACTAACTTGAACTCCTGGTCTAATTCGTGCCATTTTGGGATGTTAAATGTCTGTGTATTGAAAAGGGTTGTGACATTGTATGTTTAAATGGTGATTTCTGTTCTGTTGTCCCCACATGTGTATTGGTGATTTCTCTTTGTCTTGAGAGATAATTGGATTACTCCTCGGGTGTCTCCAGGGCAGAGAGGAGGAAACCATGATGCATTGTGGGGATGTATTGTCTCTGTGTATCCTGAATTGCTACATATCTGTCCTGTGTCGCAGTCTCCATTCTGGTCCCCTAGGGGCGTGAACGATTGGTTGCTGTACTTACATTGTATGTGTTGTAACATATTGATTGGTTGTATTTCAAAACCCTGTGGGCGGACCTGTATTTGCAACAACTGTAATAGAAACCAGGCTGGGTGTGCCAGCAGCTCAGACCACTGCTTGACCCTCAACACGGAGCCTTGTCTCGTTATTGGGGGGATCCACGGTATGCTGTTAGAGACTGATTGCCAGGAGTGTCAGCTGATTCCTGTTCGTCTGCTAGCAGCTATTCGTGAGGTTCCAGTTTGGAGTGCTATTTTGTATCCAGTTCGGGAGTTTGGTGTTCTGCAGTAGCTGTGCCTGTCTCTCAGAAAGTGGCATATCGCCTAAACAGATTTTAACCCCTTGTCTGCTGAAACGGTCCGTTACACTGGGTGACAAGAACTCCCTTTTGCCGTGAATGAACCCCTGCTCTGCATTGCTGACAGGGAACTAAATTTAGTGAAAACATCTGTTACTGATCGGAAGATGCGCGACTACAAGCGCACGCTGCTGATGGCATTCCCACCTGACAGCGGGGGCACAGTGGAAGCACAAGGCGAAGGCACAGGAGGAGGAAGAGGTCGCCAACGCTGCTGGGGCACCGCCAGCACCTGAGAAGGTAGGGTTAGCATGGCCCAAATGTGGAAAATCTTTGTTAGCCTTGGAGGTGCTGACCTGCCCTGCAGCCAGTGTATAGTGTGAACGTGTGTTTAGCACGGCAGAGAGCATTATCACAGGCCGCAGCCAATGTGGATAAGCTTACGTTTATTAAAATTAACCAGGCATGGATCCCACAGGACTTGTCCGTACCTTGTGCAGAATAGACATTTATACCAGCCTCAACCATCCATTCTTGTACTCAAGTGCACTTATTCTTTGTTTTATTTTGTTATATGTCCCAATATTTTGGGGGATACCCCAATTTAAAAATAAAAAATAACACAAATCAGTGTTGGCTACCTATTCCTCCTTCACCGCCGCTTCCACCTACACCGCCACATCAACCTACACCGCCACATCCACCCATCCACCGCCTCCTCAACCTCCTACTCCTAGATCCAGATTGTTATTTTAAATTTTTCTGTATTTTATGTTATTTTAAGTCATTTCCCTATCCACATTTGTTTGCAGAACAGTTGCCATGCTCTTAAGAACATTTTGATGCCTTTTGCAGCCCTCTAGCCCTTTCCAGGACTATTTTAGAGCCATTTTAGTGCCCAAAAGTTCGGGTCCCCATTGACTTCAATGGGGTTCAGGGTCAAGTTCGGGTCCCTAACCCGAACTTTTTTTTCAAGTTCGGCCGAACCTGCCGAACCCGAACATCCAGGTGTCCGCTCAACTCTATCTGAGAGGTATACAGTACAGACCAAAAGTTTGGACACACCTTCTCATTCAAAGAGTTTTCATTATTTTCATGACTATGAAAATTGTAGATACACACTGAAGGCATCAAAACTATGAATTAACACATGTGGAATTATATACATAACAAACAAGTGTGAAACAACTGAAAATATGTCATATTCTAGGATCTTCAAAGTAGCCACCTTTTGCTTTGATTACTGCTTTGCACACTCTTGGCATTCTCTTGAGGAGCTTCAAGAGGTAGTCCCCTGAAATGGTTTTCACTTCACAGGTGTGCCCTGTCAGGTTTAATAAGTGGGATTTCTTGCCTTATAAATGGGGTTGGGACCATCAGTTGCGTTGAGGAGAAGTCAGGTGGATACACAGCTGATAGTCCTACTGAATAGACTGTTAGAATTTGTATTATGGCAAGAAAAAAGCAGCTAAGTAAAGAAAAACGAGTGGCCATCATTACTTTAAGAAATGAAGGTCAGTAAGTCAGCCGAAAAATTGGGAAAACTTTGAAAGTAAGGGCTATTTGACCATGAAGGAGAGTGATGGGGTGCTGTGCCAGATGACCTGGCCTCCACAGTCACCGGACCTGAACCCAATCGAGATGGTTTGGGGTGAGCTGGACCGCAGAGTGAAGGCAAAAGGGCCAACAAGTGCTAAGCATTTCTGGGAACTCCTTCAAGACTGTTGGGAGACCATTTCAGGGGACTACCTCTTGAAGCTCATCAAGAGAATGCCAAGAGTGTGCAAAGCAGTAATCAAAGCAAAAGGTGGCTACTTTGAAGAACCTAGAATATGACATATTTTCAGTTGTTTCACACTTGTTTGTTATGTATATAATTCCACATGTGTTAATTCATAGTTTTGATGCCTTCATAGTCATGAAAATAAAGAAAACTCTTTGAATGAGAAGGTGTGTCCAAACTTTTGGTCTGTACTGTATATGAGGTCTAACTAATAGTTCTACTTGCAGTATGCAGTATGCAGTTAGCAGTGACTATTTGCAGATTGTTTGAGTATGATCTGGTATGGTTGTATGCAATTTGGATTGCAATATGGAATCTGAATGCTTGCAATTGTATGCTTGCAATTTGTAACTTGCAATTTGTATTTGCAATTGTATGGTTGCAATTGGTGGAACTGTAAGTAAACACACATATAACTGGTTCAGTATACAGTTCTAATCGCAATACTAACAATATGAACATTATATAACTGTTCTAAATACCTATTTTGGCCTCTTGTTCCCATAAAAACACAGCTCTCAGTGTAGTAAATGTCTTTTCAGCTCCTGTCTCTGATGAATAATGATTCTAGCAGCTCCTGCTGTGTGTGAGGCTGTGTGTGAGGCTGGCTGTGATTGGTGAAAACTCTTGCTGTGTGAGAAGATGGCTGTGATTGGTCTAGACTTCTTCCCAGCAACAACAGATTAACACTATGCTTTCTGTTGTTTCTGCTGTGTCACTGAGCTTACCTTACATTAAAAAATGAATCTTAAAGGCATATTATTGTATTGTAAGAATAGGGGACCATCAGGGAAATTTTATTTTGGAGTGTCTCAGTTATTGCCTCGATTATAACTACTTTTGGTTTAAAGACTCACACTATGTACAGTGCATTGGCACGGCGATGGGGGCGAAATTCGCCCCCAGCTTTGCTAATATTTTTATGGGGGCTTGGGAGGAGAGTTCCATCCTTCCCACACTAGGAGCGGACACCCCAGGGGGTAAATTGACCTTCTGGAGAAGGTATATCGATGACTGTCTCCTAGTGTGGGAAGGAGGGAGAGAGGGACTCGAGTCCTTTATCTCTCAGCTGAACAACAATGATTGGAACCTACAATTTGTGGGGGAAATCAGTAATATTAGTGTCAACTTTTTGGATTTGTGTATCCGGATGGAAGATGGCCGCTTCTTAACAAGTTCATACTTTAAAGAAACAGATGTTAATTCCTACATCGATATGAAGAGCTGTCATTACGGCCCATGGCTCAGGAACATACCGAAAGGTCAGTTCAAGAGGATGGCCCGTAATTGTACAGAAGTGAGTGACTACAGAATACAATGTGGAGTGTTAAAAAACAGATTTGTGGAAAGAGGATATGATGAGGCCAATCTAGATATGTGTATACAAAATGTGGAGATAGAAAAAGGGGGAAGAAAGGAACATATAAAAGGAAAAGTGGAAAAGGTGGATAGGGATTATAGGTTTTCATTTGTGACCAAGTTCTGCTCCATGTCCGATAATATCAAGAAAATGGTGAAAAAGAACTGGGGAGTATTAAAAAACGATCCAATAATAGGAAAAACAATACCGGCGAATCCCTCTTTTATTTTCAAAAAAGCGGCTAGCATTAGAGAAAAACTCGTACACAGCGCCATTCCCCCAGTGAATATAAAGGTGAAAAAAGAAGGAGGAAAATTTACCTGGTGCGGATTTTGTGCAGGTTGTAAAAATCGGAATTCAAAAGAACGGCAGAGAAATATTAACCATATGGTATCTAAAAAGAATGGGGTTGAATTTCGCATAAGAAGTAATTGCTCGTGCGAAAATGAGGGCATCATATACGTACTGGAGTGCCCTTGTGGGCTCCAGTACGTGGGTAGGACAGTTAGGAAGCTGAAGGTTAGGATACAAGAACACCTACGGAACATCAAGAAAGGCCTGATGACCCACAGTGTATCAGCACATTTTAAACTGATGCATGGAAAAAATCCGCAGGGTTTAAAATTTGCTGGTGTGGAAACTGTTAAGCCACACTGGCGTGGAGGGGACTCGCTGGCACAGATTAACAGAAAAGAGGTGGAGTGGATCTACCAGCTGCGGACCCTACAACCCAGTGGGCTGAACATTGAATTTGATTTAAAACCATGTATATTTTAAAGTGTTCTCACCGGTAGCGTCGTTCGGCTGTTCTCTACCTGGCCTCTTAAGGACCTTTGAGTGACGTCATGTTGGCCTGACTGTTCTATTGGACAGTGGCGTCTCGTGATGTGGACGTTGGGGTGGAGGCGGGGTCGAGAACACCTGAATGACGCTACAGGAGTGGGTGGAGAACACCTGAATGACGCTCCAGGAGTGGGTGGAGAACACATGAACAACGTCCCAGGAGTGGGCGGAGCCCAGGGGACGGTATTATTAATACTGTAGTTTAAGTTGATGCAATTTAGGATACTAGATGGTACGGTTACGATGTGGGACAGGATTTTTGTAAGAAGGCTGAAGATATGCACTGAATGTATGTAATGGCGGTAACCCGAAATGGTATATATATATAAATTGGTAATAGGGAGAGAAAATCCTCTCTCATTTCTATTTTAATGTTTTAGAAGTGATTGGATCAAAGGATCACTGATTGTGATTTTATTATGTATGATTTGTTAATGTTGTTTTTGGTATATGGTCCGGAACTATACCGGCTTGTGTAATGAGATCAGCTGGGCTATTTAAAAGGCCCGACTGCAAGCATGCGCAGTTATCGCCCCTGAAGAAGCGAGGCAGCGAAACCCGGGTCGGGCAGGAACGTGACGACTGATTTGTATTTTATGCCTTTTGTCTACCGACTTTTGTGAGTAGAATAAAACCTTTGATAAAAAGATTGCAAAGGGTGCTTCACTATTCTGCCTATCTTCTTTAAACCCTGCAGAGGAGGAGATCTGGGGAGGATCGGATCCCTTGGGGTGTCGAGGAGAGGGGCTGATACCCTTTTGCTATCCACTGTTGACCGAGAGACATAGTCTCTAGCAGCGCGGTTCCAAAACCCTTTGATATTATTGTCACGGCTGAGGATGGGCAAAACCCTCAGCCGTGCGATGCCAGAAGATGTTAGTGGCTGCTCGGCCAGGACGACAGAAATAGGGAGCAGGTCACCTCCTAGAGCTTCCCTAATCTCACCCTGACTCCTAGCTGCATGAGCCGACCTTGAAGGTAGGAGGGCTCATGCTCAGGAACCTCGGATCCCTACTGACCCTCCGCTGATCCCTGAGCTAGGAGCTGGGTAGACAACCCGTTCCTCCTGGACACATAGGGACAAGAGTCTCACTGGCCAAGCTGCAAGGAAACAGGATACAAAAACAGACCTATGGATATGGCAGGTGAACTACACAAGTTCCACCTACCTGCCACAGCCTTGCTGACTGGATCCTTGTGCTGACACGCTGACGTCCACACAATACTTAAAATGACACAGCCAACACACATACAGACAGGAACCCAGATCCATAGCTGCATTAAATAACAAAAGGAAAGCCACATCAACTTAACATCACATAAAAACATTTGCTATCACCACAAGGGTGGCCCTCACTGGCAGATGGTATTAGGTATGAGGATGACTCCAGCAGACCATGGCTGAAGTACCCCTCTGACTACTGCTCTCAGCAGAGGCTATATAGGCCCAAGTAGCCACACCCACACAGACACAGCCAGTGCTCACAGTCTATGAAGGGAATTAACCCTTCTCACACCAGGGAAGGGAAGACCGCAACTTAAAGGGAAATACGCACACAATTACACTGTAGCTGTTACCGCAGGCAACGACATGCGTGGCAACCGTGTCCTGGGAGTCAGCCAGAAGGCCGAGACACTGCCACCACATGTACACAATAAAACGTTGCCTCGGGCAGCCACAAGTGTAGGGAAAATGTCAGTGCACACCCACAAACCTCGTGCACACCAAACCTATAAAAAGGCACACCTACAAAGACAGGTTGCCAGGTGCAACCGCATGCAGATTGCAGCAAGCTGCCAAGCAACAGCTCAGGCTGCTATGCTGCCAAGTACATCGTAAGAACATGTTGCCAACAACAACCACAAGTGAGGCAACATACAAGCGGCCCATTACCTGTGGTTGAAACAACACACGAGACCGCAGGCAACAGCTTGCGGTTTAGGAGTCACGACCATGACCATGGTCGTGACAATTATCTTTTTCTGCTTCTGTGAACACAAAATATAACAGTTATTTGACATCCAAAACATGGTGTCACAGCAAATAACTCTGCTTTTATCTTTAACACATAAACTGTATTAAGGCTATTGGCAGGTCTAGCTGTATACACATATACAGTAAGCTATACTAGCAACCTAGGACATGTCTTAGCTGGCCAGCTACACTCCCACCAAAATGACCTATAATTCTATGTTCTAAGTGGTAGGACTTGAACATGAATTTGATGAATTTTCCATCAGGTTCTCAAATTCCAAGTGTCTTTTATCACTCTCAAGTAGAACAACTAACTTCTGTATAGGACGTTCCAACTTGAGTGGAGTAGTGAGACGGTTTCCTTTTTTTGTCAAGTTTTGAGTCTTCTATTTGTAACAACACTCTTCTTACTAGTTTGTCTTCATCCTTTTGAACTTGTAGAACTTTGGCCAATTTCCATTGACTTCTAGGTAAATCTTCTTCTTTTACTAACACTATGTCACCAACTTGGACATTTCTTCTGGGTGTTTGCCATTTACTTCTTAGCATAAGATTGGCTAAGTACTCTTTCCTCTATCTATTCCAAAACTGTTCTGATAGATATTGAACTCTTCGCCATCTCCTTTTAGCATATACACTCACCTAAAGAATTATTAGGAACACCTGTTCTATTTCTCATTAATGCAATTATCTAGTCAACCAATCAAATGGCAGTTGCTTCAATGCATTTAGGGGGGTAGTCCTGGTCAAGACAATCTCCTGAACTCCAAACTGAATGTCAGAATGGGAAAGAAAGGTGATTTAAGCAATTTTGAGCGTGGCATGGTTGTTGGTGCCAGACGGGCCGGTCTGAGTATTTCACAATCTGCTCAGTTACTGGGATTTTCACGCACAACCATTTCTAGGGTTTACAAAGAATGGTGTGAAAAGGGAAAAACATCCAGTATGCGGCAGTCCTGTGGGCGAAAATGCCTTGTGGATGCTAGAGGTCAGAGGAGAATGGGCCGACTGATTCAAGCTGATAGAAGAGCAACGTTGACTGAAATAACCACTCGTTACAACCGAGGTATGCAGCAAAGCATTTGTGAAGCCACAACACGCACAACCTTGAGGCGGATGGGCTACAACAGCAGAAGACCCCACCGGGTACCACTCATCTCCACTACAAATAGGAAAAAGAGGCTACAATTTGCACGAGCTCACCAAAATTGCACTGTTGAAGACTGGAAAAATGTTGCCTGGACTGATGAGTCTCGATTTCTGTTGAGACATTCAAATGGTAGAGTCCGAATTTGGCGTAAACAGAATGAGAACATGTATCCATCCTCTGATGGCTACTTCCAGCAGGATAATGCACCATGTCACAAAGCTCGAATCATTTCAAATTGGTTTCTTGAACATGACAATGAGTCCACTGTACTAAAATGGCCCCCACAGTCACCAGATCTCAACCCAATAGAGCATCTTTGGGATGTGGTGGAACGGGAGCTTCGTGCCCTGGATGTGCATCCCTCAAATCTCCATCAACTGCAAGATGCTATCCTATCAATATGGGCCAACATTTCTAAAGAATGCTACAGCACCTTGTGGAATCAATGCCATGTAGAATTAAGGCAGTTCTGAAGCCAAAAGGGGGTCCAACACCGTATTAGTATGGTGTTCCTAATAATTCTTTAGGTGAGTGTAAATCCTCTTTGGTGAACTTGCCAGGTGGTGGCTGTATGTAATCCGACTTAAGGTGAAGTAGATGTTTGGGAGGTAAAGGGTCCAAACTTGTTGGGTCATTGATATTATCAACTGTAAGTGGACGACTGTTAACAATAGACATTACTTCATAGAATATGGTTAGGGTAGAGAGAACCCGAACTGTAAAGTTCGGGTTCGTACCGAACTTTAGGATTTTTGGACCCCGGACCCGAACCCGAACATTTCAGTAAAAGTTCGGGTTTGGTGTTCGTCGATTTCTTGGCGCTTTTTGAAAGGCTGCAGAGCAGCCAATCAACATGCGTTTAACTCTGTGCCCTTAGAAGCCATCACAGCCATGCCTACTAATGACATGGCTGTGATTGGTCAGTGTAGCATGTGACCCAGCCTCTATATAAGCTGGAGTCACGTAGCGCTGCACATCACTCTGCTGTGCTTAGTGTAGGGAGAGGATGCTGCTGGTGATTTCAGGGAGAGAATAGGAGAGAATCTTTGCTAAAAACATGAATCTAACTCAGCGATCTACATACATTGTGTTGTGTGGGTGCAGGGCAAATTTTTTTTATCCTGCCCTGAGCCCAGTGACCGAAAAAAAATAACTTTTATAAGTCAGTTAGATGGACAGCGGCGGCGGCCATTTTATGCAAGCTCAGTGCACCAGCACTGCATCTGAGCTTTTGGGACATTGAAATCCAAGCTTTAAAAAAAGCACAAATAATCTGTTTGTAAAAAAAATCACATTTTTTTTTGGGCAATTTACAACATCATAGAATAGAAATACGGAACTGAGGATGCCTTATTGTATTTAGGTTAATATATAACTTTTATTTAGGTCATATAAAATAAATGAGACAGTATGGTGTATAAATCTACACTATTAGAAGATAGGGGGCGCTATGGGTCTATATCAGCAATTGAGGCCAGGCTGCCTGTTATATTGGAAGAGGGTGGTACCCTGGGGAGGAGCCTATTAGTCCGGACCCTAACTCACCCTGTATACTCACCCTACTTGGCCTGGTCTAATAGGTGTGAAGACCTCAGTGGCTGTAGTCGGGGCACTCGTCCTGAAAAGGACGACCCCCAGCCTCAGGAACCTCGGGCCTGTGCTGTAAACCCTATTCTCTTACCTCCCTAGAAGTTGTTGATGGTACCTTTATCCTACGCGTTTCACCGGGTGTAGACTCGGCTCGTCAGGGATATTGGTGGACAGAGCACCGAATGCAGTGGCTGTGCGTCTGTAATCTTCTTCTGGCAGTGGCCCCATAGCGCCCCCTATCTTCTAATAGTGTAGATTTATACACCATACTGTCTCATTTATTTTATATGACCTAAATAAAAGTTATATATTAACCTAAATACAATAAGGCATCCTCAGTTCCGTATTTCTATTATTGAGACCACTGAGAATACAAATAGGAGGTCCACCTACTGTAGATCCCTAATATACAATTCTTAATTTACAACATCTGGTGCATTTGCAGGCTTAGTCAGTGTGCAATTTAAGCTAAAAATACAGCCATCATTTTCTGGGTTTTTAAAAACACACTTTTTTTGCCAGAACCCACTATTTTCTGGATCTGCAAGTGTTAAATTAAAGTTTAATATTTACAGCTTTCATAGTCTGTTACCAAAAAAACACTTTTTTGGCAATATACAACATCTGGATTAGTGAATGTGCAATTTAAGCTAGAAATACAGCCATCATTTTCTGGGTTTTTAAAAACACACTTTTTTGCCAAAAAACTATATTTTCCAGATCTGCAAGTGTTAAATTTAAGTTTAATATATACAGCTTTCATATTCTGTTACCAAAAAAACCACTTTTTTGGCAATATACAACATCTGGATTAGTGAGTGTGCAATTTAACCACCTTCCATCTGCCCATAGACTATAAACGTCCGGGAGGTGGTTCTCTATTTCTGAATGGAAGTTCCTGAACGTCCATTCAGAACTGCAGCTGCACGCTAATCGTGCAGCTGCTGATCGGGTTGCCCGCTGTCAGTGACAGCAGGGCAACCCTTAGAGAAGGCAGGGACAGTGCCCAGGTGTCCCTGCCTTCTAGATCGCTGTATGTTCCGGCCCGGCAGTCATGTGATCGCCGGGACCGGAGAGTGCAGGAGCTGTGTGAGGTCTTTCAGAGACCTCGATCAGCCCTGCACTGAGGCTGTACAGCGCTGTATTGCGTTGTACAGCCTCTCTGGGGGGGTGTATTTCTCCTGTAACTGGGGCTACTATGTCAGCCCCAGTTACAGGAGAAGTCAACAGTGAAAAAAAAAAAAAAAAAGTGAAGTAAATGTCCCCCAGAGGTCTTGTGTGACCTTATGGGGGACGAAAAGTGTAAAATAAAAAATAAAAAAATAAAGTGTTAAAAAAAATTAAAAAAAAGGTTTCACATGTGAAAAAAAAATTCTTCAAGTAAGGAATAAAAAAAATATTTTAAAAATAGAAAAAATAAAATAAAATAGACATTCTTGGTATTGCTGCGTCCGTGACGGTTGGCTCTATAAATATATCACATGATCGACCCATTCTAATAAACACCATAAAAAAATAATAATAATAACTGTCAAAAAAAGCCATTTTTGTCACCTTACATCACATAAAGTGCAACATCAAATGATCAAAAAGGTGTATGTCCCACAAAATGGTACCAGTAAAACCGTCACATCATCCCGCAAAAAATGAGCCCCTACATAAGAAAATCTCTCAAAAAATAAAAAAAATATAGCTCTCAGAACATGGACACATTAAAACATAATTTTTTTGTTTCAAAAATGCTATTATTGTGTAAAACTTAAATAAATAAGAAAAAGTATACATTTTAGGTATCGCCACGTCTGTAACAATCTGCTCTATAAAAATGTCACTTGACCGAACCCCTCAGGTGAACGCTGTAAAAATAAATAAATAAAAACTGTGCTAAAACAACCAATTTTTTGGTCACCTAGCCCCATAAGGTGTTATAATGAATGATCAAAAAAACATATGTACCCAAAAATAGTACCAATAAAACTGGCACCTTATCCCCTAATTTCCAAAATGGGGTCACTTCTTCGGAGTTTCTACTGTAAGTGTGCATCAGGACGGCTTCAAATGGGACATGGCATCTAAAAACCATGTGGAGTTCCTTTTATTCTGCGCCCTGCCATGTGCCCATACAGCAGTTTACGGCCACATGTGTGGTGTTTCTGTAAATTGCAGAATCTGGGTAATAAATATAGAGTTTTGTTTGGCTGTTAACCATCAATGTGTTAAAGAAAAAATTGGATTAAAATGGAAAATCTGCCAAAAAAGTGAAATTTTAAAATTTGATCTCCTAAAGGGTTAAGTTTTAAGTAACTTGAGGGGTGTAGTTTCTACAATGGGGTCATTTATGGGGGTATCCATTATGTAGGCCCCACAAAGTGACTTCAGACCTGAACTGGTCCTTAAAAAGTGGGTTTTGTCAATTTTCTAAAAAAATTGAAGAATTGCTTGTAAACTTCTAAGCCTTCTAACTTCCTAAAAAAATAAAATTACATTTCCAAAATGATGCCAACATAAAGTAGACATATGGGGAATGTTAAGTAATAAATATTTTATGAGGTATCACTTTCTGTTTTAAAAGCAGAGAAATAGAAATTGAGAAAATTGCCAATTTTTTTTTTTTTGGTAAATTTGGGATTTTTTCATAAATAAAGGTGATATATATTGACTCAAATTTATGACTATCATGAAGTACAATGTGTCACGAGAAAACAATCTCTGAATGACTTGGATAAGTAAAAGGCGTTCCAAAGTTATTTCCACATAAAGTGAGATATGTCAGATTTGCAAAATTAGGCCTGGTCAGGAAAGGGGCAAATGGCCCAGATGGAAAGTGGTTAAGCTAGAAATACAGCCATAATTTTCTTGCTTTTTAAAAACACACTTTTTTGCCAGATTCCACTATTTTTCTGGCCTTGCAGCATCAGCACGTGTGAAATTCAAGGGTTATATACTGCTGTCAAATTCAGTTATTAAACAAACACCCGATTGGGCAAAAGAAAAATTGTTGGCAGCCTTTGCTGCAGATGTCATTGTGAGATACCGCCTTTACATACTGTCTTTCTATTCAGTTATTTGAAATAAAGCCATTTTGGGCACAATTCTTTCATAGCGTCCTAGTGTGGATCAGGGCGTGTGAAATACACCCTTTAAATACAGGGGTTCTATTCAGGTATTTGAAATACAGCCATTTTGATGAATCCGATAAACAAGAACACACATAAACATGAATTACAAATATTTTATTGATAAGTCACATGAAAGACGACCAAAGTAGACAATAGTAAATATAGTAAGTATAAAGCAGTAATGTGGTGGCACTGCAAATCAGCGCCCCACCAAGGTTACACAAAATCGTTATATCCCCTAAGTACACGTCTCTTAATGGCCTAATTGTACTGATCAAGATAGATTATCTCAGCCATAGGCCAGAAGGAGACGTGAACTCAAGTGAGAGTGCAAGTAGTGTTAGCATGCTAGCAAAATAACAGTTGATGGACGCAGTGTAAGGATAAAAGATCCAAAACATCGGACATAGTTGTATGCCACATACATCCAACACATGTAAAATCACAGCCAGCATATAGACAACACATATAAAACACATATAAGAGTAATAGGGAAACGACCGTGGTGCCTTGGTGAGCGCACCCCTGACGCGCGTTTCGCCAAGCTTTTTCAAAGACATCAAGGTAGACCTGCAGAAGAAGGTGACAGCGCAGTATGTGATATATACATGTGTGTAATGTATGTTGTGCGGTGTGTGATCATCACATACTGCACTACATACATTACACACATGTATACATCACATGCCCCCTCACAGTAATAATGCCAAGATATGTACCCTCTTCACAGTAGTAATGCTCACACATGCCCCCTCACAGTAGTTATGCCCAGATATGTGCCCCCTCACAGTAATAATGCCAAGATATGTGCCCTCTTCACAGATGTAATGCTCACACATGCCCCCTCACAGTAGTTATGCCCAGATATGTGCCCCCTCACAGTAATAATGCCAAGATATGTGCCCTCTTCACAGACGTAATGCTCACACATGCCCCCTCACAGTAGTTATGCCCAGATATGTGCCCCCTCACAGTAGTTATGCCCAGATATGTGCCCCCTCACAGTAGTTATGCCCAGATATGTGCCCTTTTCACAGTAGTTATGCCCTGATATGTGCCCTCCTCACAGTAGTTATACCCTGATATGTGCCCCCTCACAGTAGTTATGCCCAGATATGTGCTCCCTCACAGTAATAATGTCAAGATATGTGCCCTCTTCACAGACGTAATGCTCACACATGCGCCCTCACAGTAGTTATGCCCAGATATGTGCCCCCTCACAGTAGTTATGCCCAGATATGTGCCCTCCTCACAGTAGTTATACCCTGATATGTGCCCCCTCACAGTAGTTATGCCCTGATATGTGCCCCTCACAGTAGTTATGCCCAGATATGTGCCCCCTCACAGTAGTTATGCCCAGATATGTGCCCCCTCACAGTAGTTATGCCAGATATGTGCCCTCTTCACAGTAGTAATGCTCACTCGTGCCCCCTCACAGTAGTTATGCCCTGATATGTGCCCTCTTCACAGTAGTTATGCCCTGATATGTGCCCTCCTCACAGAAGTTATGCCAGATATGTGCCCTCTACTTAGTAATGCTCACACGTGCCCCCTCACAGCGTTTGCATTTCTTTCTGGCAAAGCTACCTGGTTCCGGCCCGCAAAATTTATACCAAGTCTAGTGCGGCCCTCAGACGAAAAATGGTTGGGCACCACTGACCTAGTAGACAGGTAAAAAAAATTAAAAATTTGTCTGTTTCATTTTCATTTGAAATTCAACAATTTTTGGGTGTGAAGTACCACTGCTATACCTAGTAGACAGGTTAAAAAAAATAAAAAATTGTCAGTTACATTTTCTGGTGAAATTCACCAATTTTTGGGTGTCATGTACCACTGCTATACCTAGTAGACAGGTAAAAAAATACAAAAAAACTTGTCAGTTCCATTTTCAGTTGAAATTCAACAATTTTTGGGTGTGAAGTACCACTGATATACCTAGTAGACAGGTTAAAAAAATAAATAAATAGTCAGTTACATTTTCCGGTGAAATTCACAAATTTTTGGGTGTGGTGTACCACTGCTATACCTAGTAGACCGGTAAAAAAAATAAAAATTGTCAGTTACATTTTCAGTTGAAATTCAACAATTTTTGGGTGTGATGTACCACTGCTATACCGAGTAGACAGGTAAAAAAATAAAAAAAATAGTCTGTTACATTTTTTGGTGAAATTCCTCTCCTCTACCTAGTGGACAGCTTAATAAATTTCAATAATTTTTCTTTAACATTTTCGGGTGACAATAAACAATTTTTTTCTGTCATAGACCCCTGCTCTACCAAGTAGACAAGTTAATCAATTTCACAAATTTTTCTGTTACATTCTTGGGTTGACATTATACAATTTTAGATGTGAATAAACCCCTGCTCTGCATAGGCGACAGGGAATAAAGTTTCAGAAATTCTTCTTTAACCCCTTAAGGACACAGGGCGTACAGGTATGCCCTGATGTCCTGGTACTTAAGGACACAGGGCGTACCCGTACGTCCTGTGTAGTTCCGATCACCGCTGCGCCGCGGGCAGTGATCGGAACTGAGTGACTGCCGAATTCATTCGGCAGGCACTCTGGCACAATGCCTAGGGGGGTCCTGTGACCCCCCCGCATTGGCGATCGCAGAAAACCGCAGGTCAATTCAGACCTGCGGTTTGCTGTGTTTCCGGGTTATTCGGGTCTCTGGTGACCCGATAACCCGGAACAGGATGGTGATCGGTGGTGTGATAATACACCACCAATCACCATCCTTAGATCCTGTGGGATGATGGTGACATCACCTCACAGGATCTCTTCTGATTGGCTGCACGGGCGGGCGGGGGTTAACTCCCCCGTTCTCTCCTCTCCTCCTTCTTTCGGCCGTTGGACTTCAGAGAGAGAGGAGCCTGCTGCCCGATCTCCACAGTGCACCCCCTGATCTGTGCCCAGCACCCCCTCTTTCGATCATTCACAGTGCCATCTGGCACTAAAAGGTAGGTTAGGGACAGGGTAGGGAAAGGTTTAGTTCAGGCAGGGAGACTTTGGGAAAGTTAAAGTTTTTACTGTTGCATCATCCTCTTAGGGTGTCTGGGGTCCACAGCACAGCTGTGTGACCCTAGACCCCCCCCCCCCCCCCCAGGGATGCTGCAGCTTGCCCCCTTGCCCCTCCCCCTTCACCCTTTTTTTGGGGGCGCAATTATATAAAAAAAATTTGCGTACTCTGACAGTGGCCGGCACTCTTTAGCGTCCGGCCACTGTTAGTGCATCGCCCACCCCACCGCTGATCAGCTTCGGACGGCTGATCAGCGAGTTAGAATTTTTTTTTTCTTTTTCACATTTTTTTGGGCTCTTTTTTTTGTTAGTTTTTTTGTTTTGTTATTTTTCCCTGTTAGGTTTAGGGAAAAGTCCGGGAACACTCGTGCCTCCACACACGCACACCTAATAAAGATTTACACGCACACACACACACACACACTCCCCTATGGCACGCCGGACGTTCTCGGCCGAGGAGGCATACGCCCTCCTTGCTTCCGAGTCCGAGAGTCCCAGTGAGGACGAGGATGACCCCACGTTCCTTTTGTCATCCGCGTCCTCATCATCAAGCGATGAGCCTCCACAGCGGCGGAGACGCCGCCAGGTGGATTGAGGGGACCCCCTGCTAGGGACCCTGTGGCCCACCCTAGTACAAGCGGCTCTGGGGCTCGTACTAGTTTTCCGGCTCACCAGGTCAGTCCACCTGAGCCCCCTGCACGTGAACTTGTCTGGTGTACGTCAGAGCGATTTGAGCCCGTGATTCCTGATTTTGTTGGACAACCAGGAATCCAGATTTACACAGTGGGCTTCACTGAATATTACTTTTTTAGTCATTTTTTCAGTGACCAACTGGTAAATCTAATGGTGGAGCAGATGAACCTGTACGCCCAACAGCTCGTCGCTCAAAACCCGGGCTCCTTTTTGGCTAGGCCCGGTGGCTGGACCCCGGTCAGTGCAGCCGAGATGAGGACATTTTGGGGCCTTGTGCTGCACATGGGCCTAGTCAAAAAACCTAGTACCAGGCTGTACTGGAGTGGGGACGTCCTCTACCAGACCCCACTCTACAGTACGGCCATGACACGCTCCCGGTTTGAGGCCATCCGGAAATGCCTGCATTATGCAGATAATGCAGCCTGTCCCCCCCCCCCCTTCCCGAGGTGATCCTGCCTATGACCGCCTGTACAAAATCAGGCCGGTCATTGATCACTTCGGGGCCAAATTTTCGAGGCCTACGTACCTGGAAGGGAGGTCACAGTTGATGAGTCTCTCATTGCGTTCAAGGGGAGACTCATTTTCCGCCAGTATGTTCCATCAAAGCGGGCGAAGTATGGCATGAAGCTGTAAAAACTTTGTGAGGGTACACTTGCAAGTTTCGCGTGTGCGAGGGGCGAGATTCCTGTTAAAATGGTATTGGTTAAAATGGAAAATTTGGCAAAAAAATGAAATTCTGAAATTTCATCCCCATTTGCCAATAACTCTTGTGCAACACCTAAAGGGTTAACAAAGTTTGTAAAAACAGTTTTGAATACCTTGAGGGGTGTAGTTTCTTAGATGGTGTCACTTTTATGGAGTTTCTACTCTAGGGGTGCATCAGGGGGGCTTCAAATGGGACATGGTGTAAATAAACCAGTCCAGCAAAATTGGCCTTCCAAAAACCATACGGCGCACCTTTCCCTCTACACCCTACTGTGTGCCCGTACAGTAGTTAACGGCCACATATGGGGTGTTTCTGCAAACTACAGAATCGGGGCAATAAATATAGCATTTTGTTTGGCTGTTAACCCTTGATTTGTTAGTGGAAAAAAATTGATTAAAATTGAAAATTTGCCCAAAAATTGAAATTCTGAAATTTCATCCCCATTTGCCAATAACTCTTGTGCAACACCTAAAGGGTTAACAAAGTTTGTAAAACCAGTTTTGAATACCTTGAGGGGTGTAGTTTCTTAGATGGTGTCACTTTTATGAAGTTTCTACTCTAGGGGTGCATCAGGGGGGCTTCAAATGGGACATGGTGTAAATAAACCAGTCCAGCAAAATCTGCCTTCCAAAAACCACACGCCGCACCTTTCCCTCTACGCCCTACCGTGTGCCCGTACAGTAGTTTACGGCCACATATGGGATGTTTCTGCAAACTACAGAATCGGGGCAATAAATATAGCATTTTGTTTGGCTGTTAACCCTTGCTTTGTTACTGGAAAAAATTGATTAAAATTGAAAATTTGCCAAAAAATAGAAATTCTCAAATTCCATCTCCATTTGCAAATAACTCTTGTGCAACATCTAAAGGGTTAACAACATTTGTAAAATCAGTTTAGAATACCTTGAGGGGTTTAGTTTATAGAATGGGGTCATTTTTGGGTGGTTTCTATTATGTAAGCCTCACAAAGTGACTTTAGACCTGAACTGGTCCCTAAAAATTGTTTTTTTGAAAATTTCTGAAAAATTTCTAGATTTGCTTCTAAACTTCTAAGTCTTGTAACATCCCCAAAATATAAAATATCATTCCCAAAATGATCCAAACATGAAGTAGATATATGGGGAATGTAAAGTAATAACTATTTTTGGAGGTATTACTATGTATTAAAGAAGTAGTGAAATTGAAACTTGGAAATGTGCAATTTTTTACAGATTTTTGGTAAATTTGGTATTTTTTTATAAATAAAAATGATTTTTTTTAACTTCATTTTACCAGTGTCATGAAGTACAATATGTGATGAAAAAACAATCTCAGAATGGCCTGGATAAGTCAAAGCATTTTAAAGTTATCACCACTTAAAGTGACACTGGTCAGATTTGCAAAAAATGGCCTGGTCCTTAAGGTGAAATATGGCCGTCTCCTTATGGGGTTAATTGATGCGCGCCACCTCCTTTGATTCAATGCTTAAATTTTAACAAGTTGTACCACATTTGCGCTTCAATAATTTGTCCCACATTTCCGCTTTACTCTTTTGGCCAACATTTGCGCTTCAATAGTTTGTCCCACATTTCCGCTTTACTGTTTTGGCCCATATTTGGGCTTCTGTAATTTGTACCACATTTGCAATTTAACAGCTTTTCCCACATTTGCGCTTTACTCTTTTGGCCCACATTTGGGCTTCTGTAATTCGCCTCAATAATTTTTCCCATAATTCCGCTTTACTCTTCTGGCCCACATTTGGGCTTCTGTAATTTGTCCAAAATTTTCACCTCAATAATTTTTCCCATAATTCCGCTTTACTCTTCTGGCCCACATTTGGGCTTCTGTAATTTGTCCAAAATTTTCGCCTCAATAATTTTTCCCATAATTCCGCTTTACTCTTCTGGCCCACATTCGAGCTTCTGTAATTTGTCCAAAATTTTCGCCTCAATAATTTTTCCCATAATTCCGCTTTACTCTTCTGGCCCACATTTGGGCTTCTGTAATTTGTCCAAAATTTTAACATCAATAATTTTTCCCATAATTCCGCTTTACTCTTCTGGCCCACATTTGGGCTTCTGTAATTTGTCCCACATTTGCAATTTAACAGCTTTTACCACATTTCCGCTCGATCCCAAAAAAGTTTTATAAATTTATCTCACTTAAATTTGGTCTCTTTTTCTCACGCTCCCTCTCCGGCGTGGAACCCTGATTCGCCGATAACCATGATCAACATGGTAGGCTTAGAAGAGAACATCGAAAGTTTATAGAGAAGATATCCAAATGGATGGTCGATGTTACTGGGGCACCTCTACATAGGTGACAGGAACATAAATTTTATAAAATCGTCAATTACATTGTCAGGTGACATTTTTCAAGTTTTGCCCGATAGAAACCCCTACTCGGCATAGTTGACAGGGAATAAAATTTAATAAATTCTTCAGTGGTTAATGCGCGCCACATCCTTTCACTCAATGCTTAAACTTTAAAAAGTTGTCACACTTTTATGCTTTAATAATTTGTTCCATAATTCAACTCTATAATTTTAAACTTTAAGTAGGATTCTGAGCGGCACACTCCACGTCTATCCCTCACACAACAACCCGGGACTGCAGATCCCACACAGCTCTCCTTCAATATCACGATCTCAGTGGTGCACAAGCCCAAACAAACAATAGTCCAGGACATTAAACTTCTTCATAGAAAGAAAGCGGGCGGCACTCACCATCGTGGAAATATAGATATTGCTTTATTGCCACATCAAGCAAAACACACAGCACAGTGGATGCAGCGACGGCCGTTTCGCGCAGTATGCGCTTTGTCAGGCTTCTACAGGTGTGTGCACCTGCACTCCACCTCTTAAAGCACTTCACGTCAAGGCATCAGCTGTGCAATCAGTGACGCCCTCCTGGTGTTGATACACATTGGTTAAAAACAAACTGCTACATTCAACATATTTTGTCACAGAGCATTTATGCAAGTTACAACAAAACACTATAATCCAGTGTTTTGGCAAGACGATTCGCTGCATGTTTGAACGTGTTAGAGAACATGTGAGTTCAGTGGACACAGGGAAGGGCTCCCCCAGACTCATTGAACATTTTAGGGAAGTGCACGCTGGAGGTGTGAGAAAATTTGCAAGGATTGAGTCTGTTCCTCCTCCCTTGAATGGAGGAGATAGACATCGACAGTTATTGCAGTGTGAAGCGCGATGGATATTGCAGACACAGGCTTTTTATTTTAATGTATTTTATGTTATTTAAAGTCCTTTCCCTATCCACATTTGTTTGCGGAGCACTTGCCATGCTCTTAACCACATTTTGATGCCATTTGCAGCCCTCTAGCCCATTCCATGACATTTTTACAGCCATTTTAGTGCTCAAAAGTTCGGGTCACCATTGACTTCAATGGGGTTCGGTATCAAGTTCGGGTCCCGAACTCGAACTTTTTTCCAAAGTTCGGCCGAACCCATCGAACCTGAACATCCAGGTGTCCGCTCAACTCTAAATATGGTCCTAAGTGAAGCATCATCTATTCTTCCGGCGTTCTTTTTCAACACTGAACTTAACACATTTCTCACACTGTTCACTAAGAAAGAAATCACACTGTTTCTCTAACAAATACTCAGTTACTTTTTCTTTATTGATCTCTTTAGAGCTTTCTTCAATTCATTCTTTGCTCCGACAAAATTAGATCCTTGGTCAAATCTAAGCTCTCTGACAGTACCTCTAATGGCTATGAAACATCTCAAGGCATTGATGAATGCGTCAGTAGACATATCTTCTAACATTTCCAGGTGAATCGCTCTGGAGCTCAGACATGTAAATATTAGTCTATTAGTAAATATTAGTCTATATCTGTAGTACTTCTTGCGATTCTGTTTGGTGATGAATAGGCCAAAAAATCCATTCCGCTATAAAGACATGGTGGTGATGGGTTTACACGATCAACCGGTAAATCTGCCATTCTTTGTTCTTCTGTAGGTCTACGTGTCTTTCTGCAGACTACACATTTACTTATATACTTCGCTATATCTTTGCTTCCTTTCACAATCCAGTAACCACCTTCTCTCAAACAGCTTTGGGTAAAGCTTCTTCCTTGATGCAAGGATATGTTGTGGTAGTGATCAATAATCAGTCTTGTGAAGGTAGAGTTTTTGGGTAGAATTGCTGGATGCTTCACTCTGCTAGGTAACGATGCATTTTCCAGTCTCCCTCCCACCTTCAGTGTACCATCCTGCAGAACAAGATTAAGCTTGTACAATGGGTGGTTGTTTGGAAGCCTTTTAGGTTCTTGACTAAGTCTCTTCAACTCTTCACTGTAGAATCTCTGTTGAATGAGTCTTATGACTGTTTCTTCAGCTTTCAGTCTTTCTTCTACATTCAATGATTCCTTCTTTCTGATTCCCTTTGCCAAACGTTGAATTCGAGCTACTACGTTTATGACTGTATTCCCTTTTAAACATCTGACTAGCCTCTGAAGTATGTCATCTTGACACATGGCAGCAGTGCTCAATGTTTGTACAACTTTTACTTCTGGATCAGCCATAGACAATTCTGTGTAACCTTTACTGGGCGTGATTTACTTTTCCCAAAGGAACTCTGGACCGGTGAACCAGTTTTAATTTTTCAATTCTGTTACATTCAGGCCTCTTCAAGCATGATCTGCTGGGTTATGCTTTGTGTCAATGTGATGCCAATGTTCTGGATTTATTACTTCCCGAATTTTCTCAACTCTGTTGGCGACAAAGATATGGAATCTTCGTTGTTTATGTATCCTAGGACAACTTGTGAGTGTGTTCAAAAATATTCTTCATCTATTTTCAATTCCAATTCTTCTCTCAGAAACTTGATTACTGATGCTGAAACAGCTGCTGTCAGTTCAAGTCTTGGTATTGTCTGAATACTAGTAGGTGCAACTCTGGCCTTCCCCATAACCAGGGCACAGTGTATCTTTTCTTTTCCTATTACTCTGATGTAGAAGCACTGACCATAACCATAACTACTGGCATCTGAAAAATTATGAAGTTCTATTTCCTTGTACTTTCCGAAATCATGAGATACAAAACATCTGGGTAGCTGAACTTCTCTCAAGTTTTGCAAGTCTTTTATCCAACTCTCCCACCTTGGCCTCAAATTTTCAGGTATGGGCTCATCCCATCCCAACTTCTGTCTGCATAATTCTTGCAGTATTTCTTTTGCTCTGAGGATTACTAGGGCCAAGAATCCCAATGGATTAAATATAGAAGCCACTGCGGAAAGAATGGTTCGTCTAGTTGCAACTTTCTCTTCAATAGATACTTCAAAGAAGAACTTGTCATTCTCTACATTCCATCCCAATCCAAGTACGTTCTGAACTGGAAGATGATCATAATTGAGATCTACATTCTTCATTGTTAGTGCACGTTCAGAGTCACTGATGGATTCCAGTACCTCTCTGTTGTTTGAGATTAATTTGTGAAGGCGCAGGTTTCCTCTTGCGCATAACTCTTGACTTTCTTTCACTAGTTTGATTGCAGATTCTGTGGACTCTAGACTTATAAGACCATCATCTACATAAGTTTTTCTTCAGAAAATTTGCTGCTGATGGGCAATCCTTTTCATTCTAATTAGCTAGGTACTTCATACCATAATTGGCGCAACCTGGAGAAGATGCTGCTCCAAACAAGTGTACTTTCATTCTGTATTCTGCTGACTCTGTATCTGTATCTCCATCCTCCCACCATAGAAACCTCAGGAAGTCTTTATCTTCATTTTTCACATGAAACTGGTGGAACATCTTTTCAACGTCACACATGACCGCTACGGGATACTTTCTGAATCTACAGAGTACTCCAGGCAGAGCGTTTGTAAGATCTGATCCTTTTAGTAGATAATCATTCAATGCAACACCATTGTACTTTGCTGAGCAATATAATACTACTCTAATCTTATATGGTTTCTTTGAGTGTTAAACACCTTGATGTGGGATGTACCACACTTCTTCTTTAGGTTGGTTATTAACTTTCTCTGCATGTCCTTCTTCGAGGATGCCTTCCATGAATTTCAAATAATCCTGCTTGAATTTGGGATCTCTTCCCATCTTTTTCTTCAAACATTTCAATCTTGCTAGGGCAAGATTTCTGTTATTTTGCAGACAAGGTCGTTCTCTAAAAGGTAAGGGCATTTCAAGATGACCTCGTTGATTCTGCTGAATATTTTCTTCTAGAGTGTGTACGAAATTTATGTCTTTTTGGGATACACTCTTTTCTTTAGAACTTATGTCTGCAAAGTCGGATTCAAGGATCTTGATTACTTTTGCTGGACTTACAGTTGGACAGATCTGCTGTTTTCCTCCAACAACACCCCATCCTAGATCAGTTTGTACAGCGTAGGGTTCACCCTTTCCTCCTGTGATTACCTCTCGTGGTACCAAGGTTTTTGGACAATCGTAACCTATTAACAGTCCAACACCAAACTCCCTCAGTGGGCACATTTTATGAGATATTACAGATAGGTGCTCCCATTCATTGGCTGTTTCACAGGTAGGTATGCTATCTCGATCTAGCGGTATATCGTCTTTTGTATAAGCTGGAGGTAGATCTAATGTGCAGTTTGAATGAAGTCCTCTAACTGTCAGTCCTTTGACCCTTTAACTGTTCACTAATGTGTCTCTCCCCACAGTGGCACACCTACAGGGGGGGTCCAGCGGGTCCCCCCCTAGAACAACCAGCCAAATTATTATTTTTTTAATCCTTCAGGGCCGCACCGCCAATCACCACAGGCGGCGCGGCCCTGGATGTAATTGCGGCGGTGGTGGTGATGGGGGGGGGGGGCGGCGGGGCAGTAGGAATACTAGGAGATGAGCGCTTCCATTGTGGAAGCGCTCATCTCCATATCTAATCCATCTGTATCGACGTCCTTAGGACAGCGATACAGATGCATGTGCTGTGCTGCGGCAGGGGAGGGAGAGGTGTGTCCCTCCCCTGTTCTTCTGATAGGCCGCAGGCACTAATGCCTGCAGCCTATCAGAGGCCGGCTCAGGCGGCGCGATGACGTCATCATCACGCGCCTGAGCCGGGCAGCACACAGCAGGGACACAGGCCGGAAGAGCCTGCATCGCATCGCTGCTGTTGGAGGTAAGTATCAGTGTATTGTTTTTTTATTTTATTTTTGTTTTGATTTTTTGGAGGGGGGGAGCTGGCACTATGGGGGCACTAAAGGGGAGAACGGCACTATGGGGCATCTGGTGGTACTTTTTTTTTAGGTGGCACTTCTTACTGGCACATTATGGGGGGGCACCATGGGGGAGAGGAGCACTATGGGGGCTCTAAAGGGGCTTTTTTTTTTACACATTATGGGGGGCACTATAGGGGAAAATGGCACTAGGGGGCATCTGGTGGCACTATAGGGGCATTATTTGGGGGGCACCATGGGGGAGAGGAGCACTATGGGGGCTCTAAAGGGGCTTTTTTTTTTACACATTATGGGGGGCACTATAGGGGAGAACGGCATTATGGGGCATCTGGTGGCACTATAGGGGCATTATTTGGGGGCACTATGGGGAAGTGAGGGTTCGAAAGGGGCCTTTTTTTCTTATTGGCACATGGGGGCATTATGGCATCTGGTGGCACTAAGGGGGCATTTTTTACTGGCACATTATGGGAGGCACTATAGGGGAGGGCGGCACTATGGAGGAGTGGAGCACTATTGGGGCATATGGTGGCACTTTGAAGGGGCATTTTTTACTGGCACATTATGGGGCGGCACCATGGGGGAGAGGAGCACTATGGGGGCATCTAGGGGGTCTAAAGGGGCTTTTTTTTATTGACATATTATGGGGGCACTATAGGGGAGAATGGCACTATGGGGCATCTGGTGGCACTATAGGGGCATTATTTGGGGGCACTAAGGGGAAGTGGGGGCTCTAAAGGGGCCTTTATTCTTATTGGCACATTATGGGGGCATTATGGCATCTGGTGGCACTAAGGGGGCATTTTTTTACTGGCACATTATGGTCGGCACTATAGGGGAGAGCGGCACTATGGGGGAGTGGAGTGGAGCACTATTGGGGCATATGGTGACACTTAGAAGGGGCATTTTTTACTGGCATATTATGGGGGACACTATGGGGAAGGGGGAGATGAGCACTATGAGGGCATTTACTGGGGCACTATATAGGGGTATTTTATACTGGCATACATTATGGGGACATTAGCTCAACAGCGGGCACTAAGCGGGGGTATTTCATGTACTGTCATATTGTAGGGAGAATTATTCGTACTAGGAGGTATTATGCGGAGCTTTGCTAATACTGAGGGGCTATGAGAAACATGATTACTAGTATGGGCACTATAGGGGCATTATTACTACTAAGTGTGCTCTGGCAGAGAATTATTTCTATTTTGGGGAGCCCTGTTACTTTGGGGGGCACCCTGCCACAGTATCAGCTTAGCACAATAATTTTTGGGGGACATTATCTTTACACTATTAGTGTTTGGGCGCAGTTATTTTTTTAGAGCACTGTGTGCCAATAATTGTTGAACTATCTGTGTGGTAATAGTATTTCCAGGGGGACTGTTTCTGCAGTATAGTATTGGGGGCACAGCGGGCACAGTATTGGGGGTGGCAGGAAAGGGTGTTCAGAAGATGTGAAGATGATGGAAATGTGGGAAACTAATGTCTGTTTGTTAATCTCTGCAGAGATGGGAGATGGCTGAAAAATCATCATGGCGGTCTGGTCTGAATGGAGAAGATGAGGAAAGAGAACGTCTACAACAAAGGTGACATCACTGGATGTAAGAGGTATGGGGCGCTATGTAGGAGAGGAGATGCTCCGGCTCCTCCCCTGCCATTTGCAGAAGGAGGATTCAGAGCTGGGTGAGGACGGTCAAGGGGGGCAGCAGGCCACGGGCGGGTGGCAGATGGTGGAGGGAACCACAGGCCTTGAGCAGGATCAGGGGAGGGAGGAGAGCGGAGGAGCTTCCTGGCTGTAGCCGGCTGTCTATTGTATAATGTGAAGCAGGCAGTGCAGCCAGGACAGACCTCCCCCTCTCTCCGTATGATGTGTAGAGACAGGCCGCAACTATAGAATGTCAGCTGTACAGTGTTTGTTGGGAGTGGCCTATTATATGTAGGAGGGGCTTTTAATAATGCGTGCCGCATTGTTGTTTTCCTGCGGGGCTTTTAGAATCGCCAAGTAAAAGAATCAGCGCAACACACTACACCCCTTCACTGCTTTTTTAAATATAAAGGGGGCTTTGAAAAATTGAATTAGCACAGCGCACTAAACATGCCACATTTTTTTGCCTTTCGGACCTCCCCTAGACAAAATTCCTGGGTGCTCCCCTGTCTCCCCATCATTGTGGTGAATTTGAGCTTCACAGGTTCTATAGCCACTTGTAATTTCTTGCAGATTTATTAATCAATGAAGATGATGTCACTTTGGGCATCCAGTAGCACATAGGCGTATACCTTCTTGTTCCTCCTTTTAGGATTTGAAATGCAAACTGGTACAACCATTGATGTGCCATTGCTTTCTCCTTCCCTCACTCTGCAAGAGAATATCAATACTTTATTTCCTTCCTCAGTATCTTTAGGTATTGAGGATTTATCTTTCTTTGGACGTTCTTCATGTAGTGGTGTAGGATGGCGTCCCTTGCAAACGCTGCATGTGGACTTTTTCTTACACTCCTTAGTAACATGGCCTTTTCTTAGACATGCAAAACACAGTTGGTTATCCAGTACAAATTTTTTCTTTTCTTCTGGGGACTTCGCCTTCAATTGTTGGCACTTATGTATGGAGTGATTCTCTCCACAGAACATACACTTGAAGGTAGTCTGAAGATTTGTCGGTTCTGTATCTCTACTGATCCCAGTAGTGACTTTGGACTTGCTCTCGTAGGTATCTGGACCTTTAGCTGCTGCGTTGGTGGCAAAGCTAGTTGCTCTTGCACGTCTTATCTCTCTTGCAGGCCTTTCATTTAAGGATTTTAAGACGTAAGATGATGTTACTGGATTACATGCTATCCGTGCTTCCTCATTGACAAACTCAGATAACGTTTTAAAACTTGGGAAGTTCTTACCTAGATCTCACTGTTTAGTCACATAGCGATTCCATCTAGAAGCCACTTCTTCAAGTAGCTTATTTAGCATCCTGTGGTTTTCTAGATAGTCGTTCAGTACTTCCAGTCCTTGAACATGTGGGATGGCATTGCTGCATGCTTGCAGGAAATCACCATACTTTTGGAGTCTGAAGTGTTCTGCAGGACCAATTTTAGGCCAGTTATTCAGTTTCTCTCTAAAGGCTCTTTGTACTAAGAAAGGATGACCATATCCTGCATTACATTTTTCCCAAGCTTGCTTGTAGGCTTCTTCGTCTTTTCTATAGAAGTTACCTTCAAGAACTTCCTTGGCTTCTCCACCAACATATCTCTGAAGGTAGAGTAACTTGTCAAATGGACTGAAGCAATGATGCTCAATGATCATTTCAAAACTTGCCTTCCACTCTATGAACTTCAATACGTCCCCTGAAAATACAGTAGGTTCTAGAACGGGAAGTCTACCTAGGACTGTTCTCTGTGGTCTTGCTGGGTGGGACAATGGTTGTAACATTCTCCTGAGCATTGCCGTGGCATCTAGAAATAGAATCATCCGATTCTATTTTCTCACTTAGTTCTGAATTAGGTGAGTCCTTTTCTTCATCTTTTCCGGTAGAGATAGAGGGTAAATTCACACACCTTTTTCCTAACACTGGACTAGGCCCTCTTTGTTTTTATGAGCAGGGATGGAAGGATAATAACTTATTTCTTTACTACATGCTGGAGATTTCCTTCCATTCTCCTGGGCATGGAAGGAAAGTAGGAGTTTTTTGTTTCACTTAGTACAGATTTGAACCTATGACTACTCTAAATCATATCTTCCTCATGTACTCTGAGTCTGGCTTCTATGATCTTAACTTCTTTCTGCCTTTCCACACTTTTCAATTTAGCTTCCATTTGATGGTGCTGTGTCTCCATTTCAGCTTCCATTTGATGGCGCTGTGCCTCCATTTCAGCTTCCATCTGATGGTGTTGTGCATCCTTTTCAGCTTGCTTTTCAGCCATCAGTTGACGCTGTGCCTTGATGGCAGCTTCCATCTCAATTTCTGCTTTCTTGACAGCAAGTTGTTCAGCTAATTCCTTTCTTTTGGCTGAAGTATTTGAAGACTCTGAAATGTGGGTGGCACTTCTGCTAGCGAAGGAAGTCTCATTTGAGATTATGGTTCCCCCTAATTCATTCTACTTCTTGCTTCATCATAGTTTTCTGCAGATGATAGTTCTCTCATGAGCTTTACCAAATCTTTAGTGACGGCAGTACATGTGTCCATGTTCCTTACAATATCCTGGAAAGGTGTCGTAAATTACCGCAGGTTGACATATGCTGCCATAAGCTCTGATTCAGATTCTTCTACCGTCTCTACCATATCACTCAAGTTCCCTTTTATACTTTCTTCCTTTAGCTTTTTACGAATGTCATTAATGTATAATTTCCATTTATCATACATTCTGGCGAACTTTTTTTCCTTTCAGTGCTGCTTCTTGCTCCAAATTTTCCAGCATCTTTGGGGTCAGTTTTCTGGCAAGTGATTAACATCTTAGTTCATCTGCTTGGGCTATATTTGTTTGAGGCAAGACTAATTCTATATCAGACTCTTCTACCTCAGACAGGTTCCCTTGCTCTTCCCCCTCTACTCTATCTATCTTTTTATCCTCTAACAGTGGCATGGTAATACTAGGTTCAGACATTTTACTTTAAATGCAATACTGACAATCAATACGAATATTAAGGGTCCTTTCACTTTAAATGCAATACTGACAAATGCAGAAATAAATGACTGTCACTTTAAATACAAGAGCGTTAAATGCAGGCAATAAATGACTTTCACTTTAAATGCTTTAGAGTCCGTATACTACAACTTGTCCTTTGCTTTTATTTAAAGTCTCTTATTTCTGAACACAAAAAAATGTCTCTTTATGCCAAAGCCTATATGCATTGATAAGTAATAAAAGGAAAGCTCTGACCTTATTCTGAAGAGCAGGAACAAATGTCAATCTTAAGGGATACGTGTCTTTTCTTGATATGATACGATGCTTGCGCTGACTTGCGATGCTCTGCGCTGAGTTGTGATGCTCTGTGCAGACTTGCGATGCTTTGTGATGACTTGCGATGATCTGTGATGACTTGCGATGCGCTGGCTTGGATACGCTGCTGCAGGCTTTGGGCCTAGTGCTGGGAAACTAGCTGGCTGTAGTACGTGGTCTCTCCGTGGATAGCAGTGCAGGCACTCTAGCTCTGGACTTTGGCCTCCCACCATGCGTCTCTTTCTCTCTTTAGGGATCGCAGGAGGGTTGGCGCTCTTTTTCTGACTATTTTGCCTTTGCCGTTCTGCCACTTTAAGAGTCGGCTGCAGTTTGACTAATGCACACGTTCAATGGCCTTTATGATAGCTCCGCTGAGATGTCTTTGCTTGCTCCCTCAGGGAACAGTTGCTGCGCGGCGGTATATGCTGGCGCTCCGCTGCTCTAATGCTCTCTTTACTGTGTAAGTTGAGGAGCGATATCGCTTCGCCCCCTGATGGCAATAGTTCCACTGTGTCAGGCGCAGCACTATGAAGTGCCTTTTGCGCTGTGGCATTAGAAGAATTTAGATATCTCTGACTTTTAGTCTAACCAGACTGTCTAATACTCTGTAATTCCTCTAGTGCCGTTCTATGGAAACAGTAGATTTAAAGAGCACACCAAATGCTTCAAATTACTTCTTTATTAACTTCAACTTTTCTTCATATATAACACTGCCGCCTCCGCAGCAGATAGTCCATGTACAAAACACGTGTTGAAAAGATATCACAAAATGGCGGTATGCATAAGATGGTGGTTCAACTGTTCAATCTTGTCATTCAACATAAAATGGTGGATATATTTCTCTCTTCAGTATCTGTACTGTCACTTTAAGTTATTTAAGCACTTTATAAACTCTCTGAGAGGTATATCTGAGGTCTAACTAATAGTTCACTTGCAGTATGCAGTTAGCAGTGACTATTTGCAGATTGTTTGAGTATTATCTGGTATGGTTGTATGCAATTTGGATTGCAATATGGAATTTGAATGCTTGCAATTGTATGCTTGCAATTTGTAGCTTGCAATTGTATGGTTGCAATTGGTGGAACTTTAAGTAAACACACATATAATTCTATATATGAAGATGTGATGGCACACTCACATATGGTATAAACTTGAAATGATGAGTATCTTGGTTATCATAAAATTGGGTTTATTAATGATAAAAAGAAAAGGTAAAAAACAAAAATGAACACAATTAAAAGATATCCTTAAAATTTTAGGATGCTATGTGCAAGCTGAGTACATATGAGAGTCAATTTAAGCTGAATATACAAAGTGCTAAGTGTAAGCACCAGATAATCTTGGACTTATGGAATGCTATATAAGGTGAGTACATATAAGAGTCAAATAAGGCTGAATATACAAAGTGCTAGGTGCAAACTCAGTATATCAAAGTGCAATATGCAAGCTCGGTAAGATATGTGCAATATGCAAGCTCGTTACATGAAAGTGCAGTATGCCAGCTCGGTAAATCAAGGTGCTATGTGCAAGCTGAATACATTGTGAATAAATGGGATGTACTGAAAATTATCAGTTCAGGTATATCGATGTGGTGATGTTAAATATCTAGAAGTGCTATGTGCAGACTGAATACATAAAGTGCTATGTGCCAGCTGGGTATATCGAAATAAATTATATAGGTAGGCTGAGTATAAGAGAGTTGATACTTTAGATATTGACTTTCACAAGGGTTAATACTTCAAAAAATCTTCATTTAGGTACACCACAATTTAAAATTCAGCAGCAAGTTGGGTGGATAGGAGTATAAATATACAATATTTAAGATGTAAGCACTGTAATGAGCGATATGTGCTTATAATAAGCAATAAATGTTTGATGTAGGTAATGGGTGCCTATTGTATATGCACCAGAAATTTTGTCATATGAAGGTTGTTGTAGTTGAAATTCACTCTTTGCATAGGGGAATAAAGTTCATCAAAGTCCGTTTAGTATGCTGTGAATAAAGTCCTCATACCGATATTCTCATATTGTGATAATGGTTAATCTTTAAATATTTAGCTGTTAAAATTTCAGCCTGTATATAAGTGAAAGTGAAGCTGTGTACATTACCGCTCCACGCCTCTCTGTTTCCTGCAAGGACCTACGCGACGTCCCATGTGGTTACTTGTCTTTATCACGTGGCATCCCACGTGACTTGGGGGGGGGGAGGTACGTCACTCGTTCCAGGATTGGTGATTGGTCCTCTTTTGGAGATACTGTGGCCGTGGAAAATGCTTTTTTTTTTTTAAGTTGGCAGTCAGTATAATAATAAACCGCTCCGATTCGCAGTTATCCTGGTGTGTATATTCCTCATTGTTCCTTAATACCAGACGCGTTTCGGAGCGTATTCCTGCTCCTTACTCAGTGGTTAGTGTTTGTACACTGGAGACAAGTGAGGGTTTTTAAATGGTTTTGCTCAAGGGGGTGTTACCTGAAGTTATTTGATTCATTACCAAATCCTGGACTGGATGATTTATTTTATATGCATGGAGGTTAATACTCATAGTCCAGATTTGTTGATGGACTCCATCTTTTGATATACATTATGAATGAAAAAACATCAGTGGTATGTGACCAATTACAGGATGTATAAGAATTTATAAGAATTTATAAGAAAAAATAAGAAAATATTATGAAAAAATGTAATATACTATAATAAAAAATTTTTATTGAGAAAATTATTTTAGAAGGAATAAAAAGTGTAAAATTATTGCCAGTGGTAAAATAACGTAAAGATAAAATCAATGTGGCTTTCAGGTAATATCAGTGGGAATTAAGTCCTTGTTCACAGATAGCTTAATGTAATTCTTCTACCTCAAAAAATTAGTCTTGTATTAAGGAATATTGTGGTGTAGAGACTTGTTATATGCGTGGAACTGTAGTGGACATTAATTGAGGTTAGAGAAGCTGTAGAGACCATAAGTGTAGTTTGTATGCGGTACCTGTGGGCATTTACATGCGTTTGTTGTATTTGTACCTTCACCATTATGGTATCAGTATCTTTTTTTATAAAAAAAAAAAAAAAATCTTTTATTATGTGATTCCTATTTGAATATTATTGAATAATAATTTGTCGACAGGCTGTGGAGACTCATACACATCTGTCTGTTATAATGAGAGAGTTGGCTGTTGATGAAGAAATTTGACATCTCAGTGGAGCTACCATAAAGGCCATAGAACGTGTGCATTAGTCAAACTGCAGCCGACTCTTAAAGTGGCAGAACGGCAAAGGCAAAATAGTCAAAAAAAGAGCGCCAACCCTCCTGCGATCCCTAAAGAGAGAAAGAGACGCATGGTGGGAGGCCAAAGTCCAGAGCTAGAGTGCCTGCACTGCTATCCACGGAGAGACCACGTACTGCAGCCAGCTAGTTTCCCAGTACTAGGTCCAAAGCCTGCAGCAGCGTATCCAAGCCAGCGCATCGCAAGTCATCACAGATCATCGCAAGTCATCACAAAGCATCACAAGTCTGCACAGAGCATCACAACTCAGCGCAGAGCATCGCAAGTCATCACAGAGCATCGCAAGTCAGCGCAAGCATCGTATCATATCAAGAAAAGACACGTATCCCTTAAGATTGACATTTGTTCCTGCTCTTCAGAATAAGGTCAAAGCTTTCCTTTTATTACTTATCAATGCATATAGGCTTTGGCATAAAGAGAATTTTTTTTGTGTTCAGAAATAAGAGACTTTAAATAAAAACAAAGGACAAGTTGTAGTACACGGACTCTAAAGCATTTAAAGTGAAAGTCATTTATTGCCTGCATTTGTCGCTGTTGTATTTAAAGTGACAGTCATTTATAAAAATGTATTAATAACTCGATTTGGAGATGCTTCTTCCCCTGGCCAGAGGACTTGGAAAAATTAGTGTCCAGTGGTTTATTTGAATGATCAGGAGAAGGTAACTCTGAACTTGAAATTGGTTTCACATAATTTTAATCACGTGGTGGTTCAGTTTAATATTCTGCATAGACTTTATGTTACACCTCTCTGGCTTAATAGATGTGGGATTAGGAAAGACTCTAATTGTCCCAGGTGCGATGTCCCTGAAGCAGACTATCTGCACATGATTTGGTCCTGTGCAAAGTTGAAACAGTACTGGGGAGCTATTCATAAATACATTGAGGGGACACTGAAGGTGCGGATCCCTTACTCCGCCGAGTGTTTGGTACTGGGTGAGTTGGCCAAGGTGAGCTGTCAGAAACATAAAAAAAATCTGTTATTTAAGATAATGTTTTTGGCACGTCTTCTGATAGCACGCTCTTGGTTTTCACGAAAGACTATGGTGAACATTACTAAGAGATATGAATATATTCTGTACAAACAGAGAAACACGGAGAAAAAATGGATTGGAATTTAGGGAGACTGGAATTTATAGAACTACCGATCCTCACTTGTCACCATTCTCCTCGGTTTTAGAACTGAGCTGTGGTAGTGAATGAAGACGCATCGCAGGGGGGGGGGGGGGGGGGGGGGGGTTGTGGGGGATTAAAGAAAAATATGATGATAAATGTTAGTAATGATATTTTTATACAATGTGTATTGTTGGATGACTAATATAAAAAAATTAAATAAAAAAAATTAAATAAGTCAATATCTGAAGTATCAACTCTTGTATACTCAGCCTACCTATATAATTTATTTCCATATACCCAGCTGGCACATAGCACTTTATGTATTCAGTCTGCACATAGCACTTCTAGAAATTTAACATCACCACATCGATATACCTGAACTGATAATTTTCAGTACATCCCATTTATTCACAATGTATTCAGCTTGCACATAGCACCTTGATGTACCGAGCCTGCATACTGCACTTTCATGTACCGAGCTTGCATATTGCATATATCTTACCGAGCTTGCATATTGCACTTTGATATACTGAGTTTGCACCTTGCACTTTCTATATTCAGCCATATTTGACTCTTTTATGTACTCAGCTTACACTGCGTGCAGAATTATTAGGCAAATGAGTATTTTGACCACATCATCCTCTTTATGCATGTTGTCTTACTCCAAGCTGTATAGGCTCGAAAGCCTACTACCAATTAAGCATATTAGGTGATGTGCATCTCTGTAATGAGAAGGGGTGTGGTCTAATGACATCAACACCCTATATTAGGTGTGCATAATTATCCTTTCCTTTGGCAAAATGGGTCAAAAGAAGGACTTGACAGGCTCAGAAAAGTCAAAAATAGTGAGATATCTTGCAGAGGGATGCAGCACTCTTAAAATTGCAAAGCTTCTGAAGCGTGATCATTGTACAATCAAGCGTTTCATTCAAAATAGTCAACAGGGTCGCAAGAAGCGTGTGGAAAAACCAAGGCGCAAAATAACTGCCCATGAACTGAGAAAAGTCAAGCGTGCAGCTGCCAAGATGCCACTTGCCACCAGTTTGGCCATATTTCAGAGCTGCAACATCACTGGAGTGCCCAAAAGCACAAGGTGTGCAATACTCAGAGACATGGCCAAGGTAAGAAAGGCTGAAAGACGACCACCACTGAACAAGACACACAAGCTGAAACGTCAAGACTGGGCCAAGAAATATCTCAAGACTGATTTTTCTAAGGTTTTATGGACTGATGAAATGAGAGTGAGTCTTGATGGGCCAGATGGATGGGCCCGTGGCTAGATTGGTAAAGGGCAGAGAGCTCCAGTCCGACTCAGACGCCAGCAAGGTGGAGGTGGAGTACTGGTTTGGGCTGGTATTATCAAAGATGAGCTTGTGGGGCCTTTTCGGGTTGAGGATGGAGTCAAGCTCAACTCCCAGTCCTACTGCCAGTTTCTGGAAGACACCTTCTTCAAGCAGTGGTACAGGAAGAAGTCTGTATCCTTCAAGAAAAACATGATTTTCATGCAGGACAATGCTCCATCACACGCGTCCAAGTACTCCACAGCGTGGCTGGCAAGAAAGGGTATAAAAGAAGAAAATCTAATGACATGGCCTCCTTGTTCACCTGATCTGAACCCCATTGAGAACCTGTGGTCCATCATCAAATGTGAGATTTACAAGGAGGGAAAACAGTACACCTCTCTGAACAGTGTCTGGGAGGCTGTGGTTGCTGCTGCACGCAATGTTGATGGTGAACAGATCAAAACACTGACAGAATCCATGGATGGCAGGCTTTTGAGTGTCCTTGCAAAGAAAGGTGGCTATATTGGTCACTGATTTGTTTTTGTTTTGTTTTTGAATGTCAGAAATGTATATTTGTGAATGTTGAGATGTTATATTGGTTTCACTGGTAAAAATAAATAATTGAAATGGGTGTATATTTGTTTTTTGTTAAGTTGCCTAATAATTATGCACAGTAATAGTCACCTGCACACACAGATATCCCCCTAAAATAGCTAAAACTAAAAACTACTTCCAAAAATATTCAGCTTTGATATTAATGAGTTTTTTGGGTTCATTGAGAACATGGTTTTTGTTCAATAATAAAATTAATCCTCAAAAATACAACTTGCCTAATAATTCTGCACTCCCTGTATATAGCATTCCATAAGTCCAAGATTATCTGGTGCTTACACTTAGCACTTTGTATATTCAGCTTAAATTGACTCTCATATGTACTCAGCTTGCACATAGCATCCTAAAATTTTAAGGATATCTTTTAATTGTGTTAATTTTTATTTTTTACCTTTTCTTTTTATCATAACCAAGATACTCATCATTCCAAGTTTATACCATATGTGAGTGTGCCATCACATCTTCATATATTGAATTATCCTTACTACACGGTTTTTGGGTGTACCGGTGATAGAGCACCTATATCCATAATACCTAATTAGTGAGCCACTGAATAACTACATTGCAATTTCTAAACACACATATAACTGGTTCAGTATACAATTCTAATCACAATACTAACAATATGAACATTATTTGTTTTCGGGGCTACACCTGAACCGGGACCCTAACTAGTAGTTAGCTAAATGGTTTGATTTGTGCCGTAACCGCAATGTCGTAGGGATGACTGAAGGAGGCCATCCCCTGGTGTGACGATGAAAAGGAGGGTGGGAAGGGTGGGTGTGTTGAGCAGACGTAGGATGCAGGGGAGGGGGAAATGAGCCTAAATAGCGGGGCAGAGCCCCTCCCACAAATACAGGCCAAAAAATTGGCCTTAAAACTTGTGGTCGGGGCTACACCTGAACCGGGACACTAACTAGTAGTTTGCTAAACGGTTTGATTTGTGCCGTAACCGCAACGTCGTAGGGATGACTGAAGGAGGCCAAAAAGAGACCATATGCATTCAGAAAACTTTATTTACAAATCGCACTTACAGTACAAGGTTCTGACAGGCGAGAGAAATCTCAATGTTCGGGTGAGGTATGTATCTGGAATAACAGGAGGAGTGCCATCACCCTAATTTCCTGATGACGTGAGCAGGAACTTGGTTCTTGGATGCTGCGGAAGCGGCGCCAATCCGAATGGAGTGGCCAGAGACAGATGCCGGGTCTAAACCTAGGTTGGCCACCAGGGAGCGAACAGGCGAAACAAACTGGGAGCTTGTGAGATGCGCTGCGTTGAAAGGCAACAGTGGCCTGTGGGGTGTTGTATTGTCAATACTTTTTAACAATTGGTGTAGCACTTTAACGGGGCACCAGCGGTGGGTGGTTGGGTAGTACGTGATCTGGGTAGGAGGGGCTGACTGTGATGTTTTGGTGGACGTGAGCGAGAGAATGAAATTGTCTGTGTCAGCCTTCAGTTGCCCGACAATTAGATACCTGCGGCTACTACGGGCTGAGGTAAACTCTCCTGATCTCAGGAAGCCATAGAAAGCCAGGTATATGGCTGCTTTTATCACTAAACTCTGTTGGGCACCGAAAGGGCTATGGTCTAACATGTCAGACAACTGACGAAATATTTGCCCAGTGATGGCCTGGCGGCCCAGACGTGTATTTGGGTTGCATTTTTCAAGACCCCTGAGAGTAGCCTTGACTACATGAATGGAGAATAGTGAGGGAGCTTCTGGTTGACTGGAGGTTCGAAAATGCTGTACACCGGCTAAGTAAGACTTGACTGTGGAGTATGACAGATTCAACTCAGAATGACAATAACCGATGAAAGCCAGGATGTAGTTGGTAAAACCGAGAATGCCTTGGGGAAACTTGTCCTGGAATTTAAGGAAAGCCCTCCAATTTGTATGGTAAGCCCTGGCCGTGTTTGGTGACAGGGACTTGGCCAGTAGAGAACAAGCTGTAGCTAAGTGAGAGTTTACATCCAGACCAGTGATGGGAACGGAGGGACTGTGGCACCGTTGGCGTCTGCGTCGGGAAATACCTGCGAGAAAAGGCCAAAATTAGCTCTAGACAGGGCATCAGCTGCGATATGTGAGCATATGTGAGCATATGTATCGAAACTGGTGTTGTAATGAAAGAAGCACTAGACGTCTGAGGAATGGTAACACCTGCGGGGATTTAGATGACCCGTTATTTAGGATATCCATTACCGCTGCGTTATCGGAAACGAACAACACCGTGTGACCGGTCCACTCGGGACCCCACACATGAGCGGCTGCAACTAAGGGGTAAATCTCAAAGGAAGCTGAAGACTGAAGAAACCCTGGCAGTGACTTGACCTCGTCGGGCCACACGTTCGCTAGCCAATGTGTGCCAAAAATGGCTGCGAATCCAGAACTGGGAGCGGCATCAGAGAAGACTATAGGGGAACTGTTGGACACCACCGGGATGAGGAGAGAAATACCATTCCAGTTACTAAGAAAATAGTCCCACATGGCTAAATCGGCTACTATTTGGTCGTCAAGGCATATGAGGCTGTCTTGGGAAGGAGCTAAAGGAAGGAGAGCTAGTAGTCGTGACACAAATGGCCTACCTTGGGGCATGACTCACATAGCAAAATTTAGAATGCCTAAAAGAGACTGTAATTCAACTTTTTTAATGGTTCTGGTCTGCGTGAAATTGTGGAGGACGACCCTAATCCTGTCCAGTTTGTTTTCCGGTAATTTTGCGACCATGTTTATTGTGTCCAGAATGATACCTAGGAAAGTGATGACTGGGGACGGACCTTCAACCTTTTTTGGGGATACGGGGATATCAAGTTGGTGGAAACAGTTTAGCAGCGACTGTAGTGCTTTTGGATTGAACCCGGGGTGTTCCAATAACAGAAAGTCATCCAAGTAATGGATAACAAAACTACAATGGAACTCGTTGACTAGTATCCAGTGGAGAGCCTGAGCCAATTTGTCAAACAACCACGGGCTGCTTTTTGACCCGAAGGTGAGTTTAGAGGCAAAGTAATAAAGATCTCTCCACTTTATACCATGCCACTGCCACAAAGTTGGACTGATGGGGAGTAGCTTAAAGGCGTCAGATATATCAGCTTTTGACAGAATAGAGTTACGGCCTAACTGCAGTATAATGGCGATAGCCTGATCTATGGAGGAATATTTCATACTGACTTCTTCGGAGGGTATGAGAGAGTTGATACTGGGAGTGGAGTGCCCGTGTGGGGCTGATAAATCGATGATCAATCTTTCTTTGTTACTAAATTTGCCTGTGACTACACCTATGGGGCTGACTCTCCACCGTCCAAAAGGAGGAGAAGAAAAGGGGCCTATTAGGAATCCCTTAGCCAACTCGATGGAAATCAGTTCATCCGCTGCCTGAGGGTGAAGCTCAGCTGACAATAAATTCCTGCACTCATAAGATGATTCAGGCAGGGCAATTAGGCCAGTGTGGAAACCTGATCTAAACCCTGACATGAGGAACTGTACGAAGCTAGGGTCGTGGTGGTTGCGTAGGAAATGCAGCAGGCAATCAACGCTAAGGACACTCAAATAAGACTTATCCGCCTTTAATGTACAGACCGACTTGGGATGGGCTTTGAAACAATTCACACAAACATGTAACAGCCTACACTGACTGTAATTGCAGGAGGAAAAATTTTAATTATTATTATAGATCTGTGACCGGCCGAGGTATTGAATGGGCCTTCCCAATTTGTCGAATAAACCTGAGGCATACTGGGGTTCAGGGTGCCTAGACGGCTGTGCGGGAGGGCTACTATTGGCACTTGAGGCAGCTTTGTGACACCATTCTGCTGTGTGGTAGATGGATTGACACAGAGAACAAGCAGGAGCCCTAAGGCCGGCAAAGTGTCTGCAAAATATCTCAGTGTCGATATTAGCCCAGTTTGTGAGAAATTGAAATTGACTGAGGGCCGCCGCGGCCTTAGCAGAAAATGAGCAGTGATAATCGTAGAACGAACTACCACCATATTTGTACCCCAATTCGGTTACCCTGAACAAATAAAGATCAAATTCCTCCCTGCGGTCGGGCCGTACGGAGCAAATCACATCTCTATACAGGCTGAAAGCTAGAAGGAACTCCCTGATGGTAAGCTTTCTGTTTAGCCTGAGATCACGGCCCCTGAGTACTACTGAGACATCACCGCACGCAATGATTTTGCTGTCTGAGAAATCCCGAGTAGCAATCAACAGGGAAGCCAAGTTGACTTCCCTGCCTTCCAGAATATCTTTCTTGGTGTTAGCCAGTATAAAGTGAGCCGGAGTGATATTAGAAACTGAGACAGTCGTACCGGTACACCCCACACGGGATGGCCAGCTCTGGACCCAGGGGAGCGAGAACGGCACCCCGGGACTCGACCGTGTCCAGTCTGGATTGAATGTCCGTGACTGATGATGTAAGATTGTTGAGCATGAGGTGAATCTGAGCGAGCGAAGTCTGGACTGTGGCCATCGAGACATCCTCCTGACGCTGAGGACTCGCAGCGGACATGAGAAGGTGGTATAATTCTGCCTTTCTGGCCGAGGCTGTAAATGGGATACCCTTCCTGGACAGCTCCGCCATCAACCTGCGTACGGTCCAATTCCGTAGTGACGGGATGCTACCCACCAGGGGCGTAACTAGAAGTGACTGGGCCCCACAGCAAATATTTGTAAGGGCCCCCCCCCAGCGCGCTTCGCACCTCCCTCCTCCTGTGTAAACCCCACTCCTTTGGCACAGTGTAGCGGTATACTGTATATTGTGGGGCACAGTGGATGCTATATGTGTATAACATAAACATATTTCACATGAAAACTTACAGTTACTTGACCCTTGGGGATCTCGGACGCCACTTCAACACTTGGCCGGGGGCTCGGTGGAGCTGATGTTGTGTTTTATCCTAATGAGAAAGATTTCATAATAAGGATTTGGAGAAGGGGCAGAGGGATAGCAGAGCAGAGAGAGGCTGGTGCTACTACTAGAGGGTCATACCATGGGGGAGTAATAAAGCCCACTATAATGCCCCCCCCCCCAGTAGTAATAATTCTCCTTATAATGTGACAGTGCAAAAATACCCCCTTGTAATGCCCCCAGTTGAGCTAATGTCCCCATAGTGCCCCCATAATGTCCCAGTATAAAATACCCCTATATAGTGCCCCCAGTAAATGCCTCCATAGTGCTCCTCTCCCCCCTTCCTGCTAGTGCCCCCCATAATGTACCAGTATAGAAATGCCCCATATATAGTGCCCCAGTAGATTCCCCTCAGTGTCCGGCCTCTGATAGGCTGCCGGCCTAGTGTCCCCCATAATGCACCCCCATCATGTGCCAGTATCAGGTGCCAACCCCCCCCCCATGTGCCAGTATCAGGTGACAACCCCTCCCCCCCCCATGTGCCAGTATCAGGTGCCAACCCCCCCTCCCCCCCCCAGGTGCTAGTATCAGGTGCCTCCCCCCATGTGCCAGTATCAGGTGCCTCTCCCCCCCATGTGCCAGTATCAGGTGCCAACCCCCCCAGGTGCCAGTATCAGGTGCCAACCCCTCTCCCCCCCATGTGCCAGTATCAGGTGTCTCTCTCCCCCCAGGTGCCAGTATCAGGTGCCTCCCCCCATGTGCCAGTATCAGGTGCCTCTCTCCCCCCCAGGTGCCAGTATCAGGTGCCAACCCCTCTCCCCCCCAGGTGCCAGTATCAGGTGCCAACCCCTCTCCCCCCCAGGTGCCAGTATCAGGTGCCTCTCCCCCCCCCATGTGTCAGTATCAGGTGCCAACCCCCCCCCCCAGGTGCCAGTATCGAGTGCCAACCCCTCTCTCCCCCTCCATGTGCCAGTATCAGGTGCCTCTCTCCCCCCTCCCCCCCAGGTGCCAGTATCAGGTGCCAACCCCTCTCCCCCTCCATGTGCCAGTATCAGGTGCCTCCCCCCATGTGCCAGTATCAGGTGCCAACCCCTCTCCCCCCCCCATGTGCCAGTATCAGGTGCCTCTCTCTCCCCCCCCCCCCATGTGCCAGTATCAGGTGCCTCCCCCCATGTGCCAGTATCAAGTGCCCCCCGCTCCCCCCATGGCAGTAACAGTCGGGTATTAAAAAAAATAAAATAAACACTTCTACTTACCTCCATGTCAGCGATGCGATGCAGCCTCTTCCTGTGTCCCGCCCTGTATGTCCATATATGGAGTCAGTGCTTGTATTTCAGAAAAAGTTTTTGCTGGGATTCGAACCCACGACCTTCTGTATCAGAGGCAAAGCACCTAACCTCTAGACCATAAGAAAAGCCTGGCTGCTGGTTGAAGAAAAATGAGACTTCTACTGTTATAGCTGGCTAAGTGTACATCTATACACATGACAGCTGCTCATATATAGAGATATAGCAGAGCTGAGTGTGCTGGGACAGCTGTCATATAGAGATATAGCAGTGCTGGGTGTGTTGGGGCAGCTGTCATGTGTATAGATATACACTTAGCCAGCTATAACAGTACAAGTCTCATTTTTTTTCAAACAGTTGTAATGCAGCCTTATGGTTGTGAGGGTAAATGCTTTGCCACTGATACTTTGGAGGTGGTGGGTTCGAATCCCAGACACATCAGAAGACTTTAGGAGACAGTAAGATTAGATCACATTAGCGAGGGAGCCCTGAACAGTAAGACATCGATATTTAACGAACTTGAAAATAAACTGTCACACACGCTGCCGGGACTCCGGGGCCCCCTTGGCAGCACGGGCCCGAAGCAGCTGCTTCCCTGGTAGTTACGCCACTGCTACCCACTTCGGACAGCCTGGCGGCATTTTCGTTGAACGAGTCCTCCATGATATCAGAGGCATGAGACATGGCCCTGTAGATACAGTACGTGAGAATGAGGCTCTATCATGCGACCCGAAACCAGACACCAGTGACAACCCTACCATAGAAACATAGAATGTGTCGGCAGATAAGAACCATTTGGCCCATCTAGTCTGCCCAATATATCTGAATCCTATGAATAGTCCCTGGCCCTATCTTATATGAAGGATAGAAACGATGTGGTGTGTGTACGCATGCCATCGTGAATGATGTCACCTCGTGATCAAAGATTACTGCCACTGACAGACTGAGCTGATTTACCCACAGCACGGGAGGAGCGAATAGCGGGATGAGGAGAATACCTAAGTTAAGCCGTGAGATTTTTTAGAAGACAGAATGAGAAAGCGAATCTACCACTGAAAACTTCCCTATACTACCTGTTGGAAACGAAATTGGGCCACACCCATAATCGACGGATACCCTGAAAGAAGGAACATCCCTGGAGAGAGAACGGAGAAAACATACTTAAACAGACAAGGAAAACGGCTATACATGACTGGAGACGTGAGCGAGATCGATGAACATACATGTGTATAATGCGTAAACTACGAAGGTCTGAAACGAATTAGTGTGGTAATTCCGTACCTGAGGTGACTGAACACGACCCAATAAAATGTGCAAGGAGAGTTTGCTTAAACCGTAGTACGTGCACATGTACCACTGTATTTGTTTTAACCCCCTCCCCTTTTTTTTTTTTTTTTAGGGAGCGTGTGCATAAATAAAATAATGCCATACGTGATATTAGTATATGTATATATTTGTTTTTTTTTTTGTTTTTTTCACTTTCATCTGCAGTAGCAGGAGTGACCACCAGAGGGCGCTGATTTCAAAACCTGCTACACACTGTCTTGTGAGCTCCTCGTCCTGCATTCTCAACTGTGGCCACCGGGGGCGCAAGGAGCCGGTCAGGAACGAGCCTGGGACGCCGAGAGACCTGGAGCAAGCGGCTGGCGGCAACAGGAGAGGACACCAGCAGGGAGAGGACACCAGAAAGTAAGTTAAACAATACCCTGCCTCACTAATGGCACAGCGGCCCATGCCAGACATTTGTGAACGAGTTCGGGACCACGCTGACCCCTGCACCCTGCCTATACTGCCGCGTGGGAGCCGATGCATCCAGACAGTTCGCTCCGGTGCAGCGTGACTTCCCCTTTACCTTGGGGAGCCGGCGCTGCCGACCGGACTTTAAGCAACGGGGGCCGCTGACTCAGGCGGCATCTTACCTGAGAGGTGAGTGAACGGGGTAGACTCAGCGCACGGTGTAGACTTCGGAGCAGTAAGGCAACTAGTCCAGACGCACACGGATATGGCCACGATCTGTGTTGAGCAGACGTAGGATGCAGGAGAGGGGGAAATGAGCCTAAATAGCGGGGCAGAGCCCCTCCCACAAATACAAGACAATAAATCGGCCTTAAAACATAACTGTTCTAAATACCTATTTTGGCCTCTTATTCCCATAAAAATACAGCTCTCAGTGGAGTGAATGTATCTTCAGCTCCTGTCTCTGGTGAATAATGATTCTAGCAGCTCCTGCTAGGGGAATTCCCAGACAGGCTGTGATTGGTGAAAACTCTTGCTGTGTGAGAAGCTGGCTGTGATTGGTCTAGACTTCTGCCTAGCAACAACAAATAAACACTATGCTTTCTGTTTCTGCTGTGTCACTGAGCTTACTTTACATTACAAAATGAATCTTAAAGGCAAATTATCTTTTTCTGCTTCTGTGAACACAAAATATAACAGTGATATGACATCCAAAACATAATGTCACAGCAAATAACTCTGCTTTTGTCTTTAACGTATAAACATAGGAACTGTATTAAGGCTATTGGCAGGTCTACCTGTATACACATATAAGCTATACTAGCAACCTAGGACAGGTCTTAGCTGGCCAGCTACACGCAGTGCCCTAAAAAATAACTGCGCCCAGCAAATAGTGACCCTGACACTAATAGTGTAAACAAAATGCCCCTCAAAAGCTGATACTGTGCCAGGGTGCCCCCAAAAGTAATAGTGCTATCCAAAGTCCCACCAATAGTAATAGTTCTCTACCAGAGTGCACTTTGTAGTAATAGTGCCCCTACAGTCCCACCAACAGTAATAATGTCCACACTGTTAACATAGAAAGAGGAGTGAGACAGGGATGTCCTCTCTCCCCCTTACTCTTTGCTCTGGTCATTGAACAATTAGCAATCAGGATTCATGGAGATCCATGTGTGGTGGAATTTGGAGTGAGGGGGGGGGGGGGGGGGAGAGGACAGAATCGCATTATATGCAGATGACGTTCTGGTCTTTTTAGGACTAACCGGTGATGCTATAGAATATGTGATGAGGGTTATTGAGAAATATTGGAGTTGTTACGGTATAGGAGTTAATTGGAATAAATCTATATTGCTACCATTAGACTCAAGTGTGGAGATAGCTAACTCAAAACTGCAAGTATTGGATCCTCAGGCGAGTTTTAGGTATTTGGGGATAGTTGTCTCTTCAGATTATAGAAGGTTTGTTGATCTCAATCTACAGCCATTATTGAGAAGGATTAAGGTTAAAGGGAACCTGTCACCGGGATTTTGTGCATAGAGCTGAGGACATGGGTTGCTAGATGGCCGCTAGCACATCTGCAATACCCAGTCCCCATAGCTCTGTGTGCTTTTATGTAGATATAGCTAAATACTGGATTATGAAAGGGATGTGGTATATTTCACAATTTTTACAAGATGGTAATTTAAAATCAAAGGAAATATTGTTAGGCCAGACCAGTAATAAAATAGGAGAGGTATTTAGATACTCACAGTTACAGGCACCTATTAAGGATATTAAAAATAAGATATACTTGACAGTTGAGAATCACAAGTTTATGAACTTTATTTTTGGGTGGAGAGGTAAGCATAAATTAATATCACTATTATATTCAAGATTAAGTGAATTACTGAATAGTAAGATTAAGTGGGAAAGGGATATAGGCCCGATGACCATAGAGCACTGGTACAGACTTTGTAATACCTCTAAATTTACTCGGAATCCATCATATAGAGTAACCCAATTTATGGTGCTCCATCGACTATCTCTAAGGCTATGTTCACATCAGCGTTCAGCCTTTCCGTTCTCCTGCTCCGTTATAGGAGCAGGAGAACGGAAAGGACGGATTCGGCTCATAACTGAGCCGAGCGGAGCCTACGGACCTCATAGACCCCCATAGACTATAATGGGGTCTGTTAGGTTTCCGCTCAGAAGATGATTTTGGAGCGGAGACAAAAGTCCTGCATGCATGTGTCTGGGATTCAAACCCACAACCTCCAATGTATCAGTGGCAAAGCTTTTACCCACACAGCCATAAAGGCTGCATTGCAACTGATTGAAAAAATATGAGACTTCTACTGTTATAGCTATCTAAGTGCACATCTATACACATGACAGCTGCCCCAACACACCCAGCACTGCTATATCTCTATATGACAGCTGTCCCAGCACACTCAGCTCTGCTATATCTCTATATATGAGCAGCTGTCATGTGTATAGATGTACACTTAGCCAGCTATAACAGTAGAAGTCTCATATTTTTTCAGTCAGCAGCAAGGCAGCTCTTATGGTCTTGTGGTTAAGTGCTTTGCCTCTGATACAGAAGGTTGTGGGTTTGAATCCCAGCAGAAACTTTTCTGAAATACAAGCACTGACTCCATATATGGACATACAGGGCGGGACACAGGAAGAGGCTGCATCGCATCGCATTGCTGACATGGAGGTAAGTAGAAGTGTTTTTTTTTTTTTTTAATACCCGACTGTTACTGCCATGGGGGGAGCGGGGGGCACTTGATACTGGCACATGGGGGGAGGGGGGTTGGCACCTGATACTGGCACATGGGGGGGAGAGAGGCACCTGATACTGACACATGGGGGGAGAGAGGGGTTGGCACCTGATACTGGCACTTGGGGGGGAGGGGGGGTTGGCACCTGATACTGGCACATGGGGGGGGGGAGAGGAACCTGATACTGGCACATGGGGGGGAGGGAGAGAGGCACTTGATACTGGCACTTTTTTTGTGGGGGGGGGGAGATGGCACTATGATACTGGGACATGGGGGGGGAGGAGAGAGGCACCTGATACTGGCACCTGGGGGAGGAGGGGGGTTGGCACCTGATACTGGCACCTGGGGGGGGAGAGAGGCACCTGATACTGGCACATGGGGGGGAGAGGGGTTGGCACCTGATACTGGCACATGGGGGGGGAGGGAGAGAGGCACTTGATACTGGCACTTTTTTGTGGGGGGGGGGAGATGGCACTATTATACTGGGACATGGGGGGAGGAGAGAGGCACTTGATACTGGCATGTGGGGGGGGGGGGGTTGGCACTTGATACTGGCACATGGGTGGGTTTGGCACTATGATACTGGCACATGGGGGGGAGAGAGGCACTTGATACTGGCACTTTTTTGGGGGGGAGATGGCACTATGATACTGGGACATGGGGGGGAAGAGAGAGGCACTTTATACTGGCACATGGGGGGGTTTGGCACTATGATACTTGCACATGGGGGGTGGGAAGGAGAGAGGCACTTGATACTGGCACATTGGGGGGGGGGGGAGATGGCACTATGATACTGGGACATGTGGGGGGGAGGAGAGAGGCACTTGATACTGGCACATGATGGGGGGGGGGGCATCTATGGGGACACTTACTGGCACATTATTGGGGGGCATTATGGGGGACACTAGGCCGGCAGCCTATCAGAGGCTGGACACTGAGGGGCATCTACTGGGGCACTATATATGGGGCATTTTATACTGGTACATTATGGGGGGCACTAGCAGGAAGGGGGGAGAGGAGCACTATGGGGGAATTTACTGGGGGCACTATATAGGGGTATTTTATACTGGGACATTATGGTGGCACTATGGGGGCACTATGGGGACATTAGCTCAACTGGGGGCATTACAAGGTGGTATTTTTGCACTGTCACATTATAAGGAGAATTATTACTACTGGGGGGGGGGGGGATTATAGTGGGCTTTATTACTCCCCCATGGTATGACCCCCTAGTAGCAGCATCAGCCTCTCCCTGCTCTGCTATCCCTCTGCCCCTTCTCCAAATCCTTATTATGAAATCTTTCTCATTAGGATAAAGCACAACATCAGCTCCGCCGAGCCCCCGGCCAAGTGTTGAAGTGGTGTCCGAGATCCCCAAGGGTCAAGTAGCTGTAAGTTTTCATGTGAAATATGTTTATGTTATACACATATAGCATCCACTGTGCCACACAATATACAGTATACCGCTACACTGTGCCAAAGGAGTGGGGTTTACACAGGAGGAGGGAGGTGCGAAGCGCACTGGAGGGGCCCTTACAAATATTTGCTGTGGGGCCCAGTCACTTCTAGTTACGCCCCTGATAGTACTCCTTACCTCTCTATCTCCCCAAAGTCTCTCTCTCTGCAGAATCTAAGGCTGGCAATATTACAAATGTGAAGGGTGTATTAGCAATGACGCTCTCACTGCAGTAAAGCGATTTCCATCCTATCAGCAAATACCCTCATGGAGGACTTTTCCTCCCATCAAAAATAATTGATCTCAGAAGGAAATGGCTAAAATGGACTGTAACGGGGAGCCGGCGATGCGCTTCCCCTTTGCAGCACGGCCGGCATCCTGTGCTTGTGAGGGAGCGGGGACGCGGTCGGCGCCCTCGTCTCCACAGCAACCAGGAGGCGGGGAGGATCCGCCGCGCGTGCCTCCTCAGCGCGGCCGGCATCCTCCATGCCATAGGAAATGAGCAGCAGGGGTTCTGAGCGCCGATGGGAATGAATCGGCGCTCAGCTGTGTGGCGTGCAATGCGATTCACGTGATGCTGGCCACGTCACATGACTCACCTGTAGGGGCTATTTAAACTGGCAGCCTGCTGGCCACAGGTTGCCTGTGATTGGTCTTTCTACCCTCACCTGCGTATTTGGATTGTCTATTGTGTGTTTTGACCTCAGCTAGTTTTTGACCTCGACCTTGCAACCTCCTTGGATTTGACGTTACCTCTTGGCTTCTGACTTCGGATTGTTTTTTACCTTGCTTTGCCTTCTCCCCATGTACTGCGTGACCTCCTGGCCTTGACCCTTTCTTGACTCCGTTAAGTTTTTGCTCTCTTCAGTAGGCCCCTGCAAGTACCCAGGCGAGGGACTGCCGCCAAGTTGTACGCCGTCAGTCAGGACGGGCCGTGCAAGTAGGCAGGGATAGAGGTGTGGGTGGGTGGAATTCAGGGCTGCACTCTTCCCTTCCACATAACAGAATCACAGGATATACCATTTACTATGGACCCTATTCGTGTCATCACCAATCAGGTACATAACCTGGCCCACATGGTGCAGGAATTGGGGGAGAGGCTACAGCAACAGGAGCTGCTACAGTCCCCACCTGTTGCGGCCTCCTCCAGCCAAAACCTTGAACCCCATGTTAAATTGCCGGATTGTTTTTCAGGAGATCGAAAAGATTTTTTGACCTTTAAGGAGAGCTGTACGCTCTATTTTCGGTTACGCCCTCATTCTTCAGGCTCAGAACAGCAAAGAGGCATTATAATTTATTTGCTGCACGGGACCCACAAGAATGGGCTTTCTCCCTCCCCACGGACTCTCCTTGGCTTGTCTTTGTGGAAGCGTTTTTTCAGGCTCTGGGTGTATTATATGACAAACCCGATAGATCGACTGTAGCAGAGTCTCAACTAAAATCTCTGAATAAGGGGGACAGACCTGTCGAGGAATACTGCACCCAATTACACCCAATTCCGGAAGTGGTGTGTTGCCTCTGGCTGGAACGATCCAGTACTGAAGTGTCAGTTCAGGGCTGGACTTTCTGAAACTTTAAAGGACATGTTAGTCAGTTATCCCTCTCCAGATACCTTAGAACAGACTATGACTTTAGCCGTTAGACTGGACCGGCGTATTAGGGATAGACAACGAGAACAACAAATGTTTCCTCAGGTGGTGGTCAACCCTGATCCCTCACCTGTGAGAGTCAGATCGGAGAATCCTCCAGAAGAGCCCATGCAATCGGAATGACCAGAAGGGATCAAAGACGTCAGAGGGGTGCCTGCTTTTACTGTGGAGAGTCTGATCATTGGCTACGACATCCCAGAAGGATAAGGTACTCCCGGAAGTGGGTAAAGAGAAATTATTGTTACCAGTAACTATTTCATTGGGTTCTTGCAAAGGTCTTGGTAATGCATTCATTGATTCAGGGTCCGCCTCTAACTTTATTGACTGTAATTTTGTTATTTCCATGGGGGTACTCATATGGTCTCTTTCTGATCCTATCCACATTATTGCTATCGACTCCACACCTTCGGTGGGTGGTACTGTAGAATTTTTTTAGCCCGGAGATAACCTTAACTGTGGGAGTTTGTCATACTGAAATTTATTTATTTATTTTATTAAAAAATGTACCCGTGGAGGTAGTCCTGGGCATGCCATGGCTCCAGAATCATAACCCAGTCATCAACTGGTCCACGGGTGAATTCGAGAAATGCGATTCATGCTGTCTACCCGTTATTCAGGCTGGGATCAGTACTAGGTCAGAAACCCTTCCACCATACATCACTGACTTCGTCGATGTGTTTGCCATGTCCGATGCTAAGTTCCTTCCTCCTCATAGACCATATGATTGTGCCATCGAGTTGATTCCAGAATCCAAGTACCCTACAGTTCGTATTTTTAATTTGTCCAGTCCTGAACGGAAGGCTATGAGGGATTATTTGAAGGAGAGTTTACTCAAAGGTCATATTAGACCCTCGGTGTCTTCTATGGGGGCAGGCTTCTTTTTCGTTGAGAAAAAAGATGGGGTATTAAGACCTTGTATTGACTACAGAGAGTTAAACAAAATTACTATAAAAAATCAGCATTCTTTGCCGTTGATTCCGGACCTGTTCAATCAGGTTCATGGCGCTCAGTGGTTCACTAAACTCGATCTCAGGGGGGCCTACAGTCTTATTCGAATTAAGGAGGGGGACGAGTGGAAGACGGCCTTTAACACCCCTGATTGTCATTATGATTATTTAGTAATGTCATTTGGGTTAAGTAATGCCCCAGCGGTTTTCCAAAATTTTGTCAACGATATTTTTAGACGATTTATTGGAAAATCCAAGATTGTGTATTTGGATGACATTTAGATTTTTTCGCCTGACTGGAATTCTCATATTAGCCACATTAGACAGTTATTGGAAGTCCTTCATGAGAATAAACTATTCGCCAAACAGGAATTAGTGTATCTTTGGAGTACAAGAAATTATATTTTTGGGTTATATTCTCACACCCCAATCCTTTAAGATGGATCCGGGAAAAGTGCAGGCTATTCTGGAATGGGTGAGACCCTCCCCTCTTAAAGCGTTACAACGTTTTCTGGGGTTCTCAAATTATTATCAAAAGTTTTTTTTTTTTTATTCTGTTATTGCTAAGCCTCTCACCGACCTGACTAGGAAAGGGGCGGATCTACAGAATTGGTCGCTGGAAGCCTTTAAAGCTTTCAAAACAATCAAGGGATGTTTTGTTAATGCCCCAATACTTGTGCAACCTGACCAAGGGAGGCCTTTTGTAGTCGAGGTCGATGCCTCCGAGGATGGGGTAGGAGCAGTACTCTCTCAGGGGCCAGCAACTCTCACTAATCCTGTGTGTTCTTTTCTCGGAAATTCTCTCCTACTGAGAGAAATTATGATATTGTGAATCGAGAGTTGCTTGCGATTAAATGGGCCTTTGAGGAATGGCGGTATTTTTTGGAGGGGGCTCACAATCAAATCACTGTACTTACTGATCATAAGAATTTGATGTTTTTTGAGTCAGCTAAACGTTTAAATCACAGACAGCCTAGGTGGGCATTGTTCTTTACAAGTTTTAATTTTCGTATTACTTTTAGGCCAGGAAGTAAAAATATCAAAGCAGACGCCTTATCCCGGAGTTTTTCTGCGTTTCAACCTCCTGATACTTGACGTGAACCGATATTACCAGCAGGTGTCATTGTGGCTTCAGTCTCCTCCGATCTGACGACCGAAATAACTGCGGGACAACACTTGGCTCCAGTACTGATAAATTATTTGTCCCTTGTCATTTACGTCTCTGACTGTTGGAGTGCTATAATTCTGTATTTAGTGGACATCCGGGTATTAATGCTACCAAGGAACTTGTCTTCAGGTTTTACTGGTGGCCTACTTTGTCTAGAGATGTCCACTCATACGTATCTTCATGTGAAGTTTGTGCCAGGTCCAAAACTTCTAGGTGCCGTCTGGTAGGGAGTTACTTCCACTGCCCATCCCTAGTAGACCTTGGTCCCATATCTCCATGGACTTTATCACTGACTTGCCGGTGTCTGGGGGTAAGTCGGTGATATGGACAATGGTTGACAGATTTAGTAAGAGTGCATTTTACTCCTTTGACTAAGCTACCTAATGCTAAGACTTTGGCCTCCCTGTTCGTAGATCATGTGATACGTTTACACGAAATTCCGGAGAATGTCGTTTTTTATAGAGGGTGTACAATTCGTCTCAAGGTTTTGGAGGGATTGTCAGAAGTTTAATATTTTTGTCTTTTTCTTCGGCCTTTCATCCTGAAACCAACTGTCAAACTGAACGCCTAAATTAGTCTCGAGAGCGATATTTGAGGTGTTATGTTTCCGATAACCAACATCGGTGGGTGGAATATTTGTCCGTGGCGGAATTCGCCATTAACAATCAGGTGAATTGGTCTTCTGGTATGTCTCCTTTTTTTTGTAATCTTGGGTTCCACCCGCGATTTAGTTCAGTATCGCAGTCTTCCTAGCAAACTCCTGAAGCGGATGTGGTAGTCAAAGAACTGTGCACAGTCTGGGCCCAGGTTCAGTCGAACCTAAAAAAAAAGCTCAGCAGATTCAAAAAGCTAATGCTAATGAGAGGCACTCGCTAGGAGTACGTTTTGGGCTGGTAGATAAAGTAAGGCTATCTACCAGGAATTTGTCTCTGAAGGTACCTTCAAGTAAATTTGCACTGCAGTTTATTGGTCCTAATGAAATTGTTGAAATAATTAACCCCGTGTCTTTTAGGTTACTATTACCTGACTCCTTTCGTATCCATAATGTCTTTCATAAATCCTTACTGAAAAAGTATGTGTCACCGGTTTCCCCTACACAGGAATTTCCGCCGCCAGTGAAGGTTGCCGGCCAATTGGAATTCGAAATTTCTAGAATCCTTGATGTGAGAAGGGTCTGAAATTCGTTGCAATATTTGGTTCATTGGAAGGAATTTGGTCCTGAGGAGAGGTCTTGGGTGCCAGCTACTAAGATGCATGCTAAGAGGTTGGTGAGAAAGTTCCATCTAGCGGAGAAACCTACTCCAGTTGTTATGGGTCCGGTGGCCCCTCGTGGAAGAGTGGGTACTGTAATGGGGAGCCGGCGACACGCTTCCCCTTCGCAGTGCCGCCAGCATCCTGTGCTTGTGAGGGAGCGGGGACGTGGCCGGCATCCTCGTCTCCACAGCAACCAGGAGGCGGGGAGGATCTGACCGCCTGCGCCTCCTCAGCGTGGCTGGCGTACTCCATCCCCTAGGCAATGAGCAGCAGGGGATCTGAGCGCCGATGGGAATGAATCGGCGCTCAGCTGTGTGGCGTGCAATGCGATTCACGTGATGCTGGCCACGTCACGTAACTCACCTGTAGAGGCTATTTAAACAGGCAGCCTGCTGGCCTCAGGTTGCCCGTGATTGGTCTTTCAACCCTCACCTGTGTATTTGGATTTCCTATTGTGTGTTTTGACGTTTTGACCTCAGCTAGTTTTTTACCTCGACCTTGCAACCTCCTTGGATTTGACGTTACCTCTTGGCTTCTGACTTCGGATTGTTTTTTACCTTGCTTTGCCTTCTCCCCATGTACTGCGTGACCTCCTTGCCTTGACTCTTGCTTCCTTGACTTCATTACGTTTTTGCTCTCTTCAGTAGGCCCCTGCGAGGGACCGCCGCCAAGTTGTACGCCATCAGTTAGGATGGGCCGTGCAAGTAGCCAGGGACAGAGGTTTGGGTGGAATTCAGGGCTGCACTCTTCCCTTCCATGTAACATGGACACAAAATAAGCTGCAACAGATGCTGAAAATAAAGGTCCCTTTTTTTCCCTATTCTTCTGACAGATCAGAGGAACGGAAAACTAATTATGATGTGAACTTAGCCTCAATTAATAAATTATATTTACTGTAAATAATGCCATTGATAACTGCAACTGCCTGGATAAAAGAAAACTCAGATAGTGGCAGTTAACCTTCTCATTGTCACAACCAAGCCAAACTGCAGCAGCATACAAGAACGGAAGGACGGAAGGACGGAAGGGGGGGGGGGCTTGTAGTCATTATCGCTATCCCCAGAGACTCGGATCCTGGCTATTCAACCCTGTGGCACCTAATATGTTTTAGTCTACTTTCACACTCGCGTTTTGGCTTTCCGATTGTGAGATCCATTCAGCGTTCTCACAAGCGGTCCAAAACGGATCAGTTTGCATTCTAATGCATTCTGAATGGAAAAGGATCCGCTCATAATGCATCAGTTTGCATCAGTTCAGTCTCCATTACGCTTGCAGCGTTTTGGTGTCCCTCTGAAGAAACTGAGCCAAATGGTTCCGTCCTGGCACACAATGTAAGTCAATGGGGACGAATCCGTTTTCACTGACACAATCTGGCACAATAGAAAATGGATCCGTCCTTCATTGACTTTCAATGGTGTTCAGCTATTTCTTGGCTATGTTAAAGATAATACAAACGGATTCGTTCTGAACCGATGCAGACGGTTGTATTATGCAACAGAAGTACGAATATATAGAACAATATTCGAAATCTTCGTGAATTCTCGAAGTGGCGATATTCGCAATTAAAATTCATGATTCGAATATTCGCGCCCAACACTAGTAATCAATAACCCACAGAATAATAATATCATGTAATTTCTACCACATAATGAACACAGTAAAAAGAAAGTAACCCAAAAAGGATGGCAGAATTACTATTTTTTTTCCTTTGCACCCAAAATGATATTCACATATTTGCATATAAATGTAGGGTGGGAACCCAGAGTAATTTCTCTGGTGAGCCAAAGGCGTCCCAGTCTAGGACTTACCACAACTCACTCACACACAAAAAAAAAATGAACAAAGGTACACAGCGAAGAAAAATCTAAGATAAAAATTAACAATACATTTGAAGAGGTTGAATTAAATTACAAAAACAGGGAACAGTAAGGTAGATGGTTACAATACACTTGTGACACAGATAAACTAATCATTCTTGATGACTTGCGCTTGAAAAAATTACCGTAAACAACAAAAAAGAAACATAAGTTTCAACAGTGCTTCAAACTAGCTGACTTAACTTTAGGGCAACATCCGTGCGGCGGCCGGGACGGATCGAGACCCATTCAACTTGAATGGGTCCGTTATCCGTCCGCACCGTAAAAAATAGAACATGTTCTATTTTTTTGCGGTGCGGAGGAACGGACAGAAACACCACAAAAGCACTCCGTAGTGCTTCCGTGGGGTTCTGATCCGTGCTTCCGTTCTTAATGGGTCCGCATCCGTGAAGCTGTGTGCACACGACCGGTTCCAGTGTATTGCGGAACCGCAGTATGCGGGCCGTAATACGGCCATGGCCGTGTGCATGAGCCCTTAAGGCTAATTTCACACTTGCGTTTACATTTTCCGGTATTGAGAATACCAGAGAAAAACTCTTCCCTAAGGCTGAAGTTTTCACACATCCCACTCTGTATCGTATTGGTTCCTCACAGATTGAAGTCTGCAACAGTCCCCACAGGCCTCCCAGAGATTACATTTTTGTTGGTAAATTCCAGACATGCTAGCCCTGCCCCTGGACATCCACAAGCTGAGTTATGGGTGAGGTTTACATAAGCACACAGGACCGCTGTCACGAACCAGCGGGTGTGAACCCACTGTGCCACGTTGTCTAAGTGAACCCCTCGATCTTCACAGTACCCCTGATGGTGGGGATAGACTTTCGCTAGGGGAACACCAGGTCGGTCGGGAAAGGTACCAGAGGTACAGGCGTTGTCAGCAGGCTGAGTCATAACCAGGAGCAACAGTGCAGGACCGAAGGATGAGGCAGAGGCGAAGTCAGACAGGCAATAGGTCAGGGCAGGTGGCACAGGTACAGGTCAGGGAATCTGGATCGGCAACAGGAGAGTCAAGGCAAGCAGGCAGGGATCAAACAGGTAGCAGAGTCCAGGAATACAAGTTTGAGTCAGGAACATAAGCGGATATCAGGAACCTTAGCAGGATACAAGGACCTTAACACTGAGGCATCTGGGAAGGGGGCTGAGCCACTTATATATGTGCAGGAGGGCTAGGATTGGTCAGCGAGGTAACATGACCTAACCCATAAAGCACAGGGAGTGACGCGCGCCGGCCCTTAAGGAAATGCTGCAGGAAACAAGCAGCAAGAATGCTGTGGCCAGGGCTGAGAGGAAACTGTGGAGCGAATCCCAGAACAACAGTACCTATATAGACAGAGCCCAGGACTGCATAGGTGAATGGGAAGCACTAGCAGCAGATCACTGCTAAACACAGCGCCTGGGACCGTGGTGGTAAGCAGAGGAACAGCGGCGCACAGCAGCCTATGTTACAGTACCCTCCCCCCTATGCCTCCTCTTTTTGAGTCCACGACGAGACAGAAACCTTTTTATCAAGTTCGGAGCATGAATGTTCTCTTCTGGGTCCCAAGACCTCTCCTCAGGACCAAAGCCCTTCCAGTCCACAAGATAGTAGGTCTTCTTGCCACGCTTCTTGATGTCCAGGATGTCTTTGATATCTCATCAGAATCTTCAGCTATCGGAGTTGGAGTAGAAGGAGCCGCTGAGAAGCGATTCAGGACTACTGGTTTTTGTAAGGACACATGGAAGGCATTAGGAATACGCAGAGAGAGAGGCAGACGTAACTTATATGTCACGTCGTTGATCCTCCTCAATACTTCAAAGGGTCCAACCTAGGAGCAAACTTGAAACTGGAAAACCTTAAGCGGATATTTTTAGAGGAGAGCCATACCTTATCTCCAGATGAGAACTGAGGAGGTTTTCTTATTCTCTTGTCTGCATTCGCTTTCATGCGAATCACCGCTTTCTTGATGCAATGTACTGGGGCTCCTCCTGCTAGTCGGAGAAGTCAAATGACCGAGACAGAGCATCTGCCTTGAGCATCTTTGGTGTCACACCAAATCTTAAAAAAATCCCTACAAAAGGAATCTGCAGCTGGTACCCCAGAAGATGTAGGAACAGGGAGAGGAGTACGAGGGTGTTGTTCATAAACGACAAAGAATGGAGAGGATCCAGTAGACTCACTATAGTGGTTTTTATATGAGAATTCAGCCCAAGGTAGCAATTGCACCCAGTTGTCGTGTTGGGCTGAAACAAAATGCCGGAGATGGTTCTCTAATATTTGATTGACCCGCTCTACTTGCCCGTTGGTCTGGGGATGATAACCAGAAGAGAAGTCCAGCTAAATTTCGAGCAGCCGGCAAAGAGCTCTCCAGAGCTTAGGGGTAAACTAAACTCCGCGATCAGAAACAATATGCCAAGATAGACCATGCAAGCGGAATATGTGTCTCACGAACATTTTAGCAAGTTCTGCAGCCGAGGGCAGTCCAGCCAAAGGAACATAGTGCACCATCTTGGTGAAGCGGTCCACGACCACCCAGATAGCTGTACATCCAGCAGAAGAGGGCAGATCTGTAACAAAGTCCATGGCAATGTGTTGCCATGGTGCATCAGGAACAGGAAGAGGTAACAACAGCCTGGGTGGCTTGGTCCTGGAGAGATGGTACAGGCAGACACATAATCACGCACATCCTTAGACAGTGTGGGCCACCAGTAGTGGCGAGACAAAAGTTCTGTAGTCTTGTGGATCCCTGGATGACCAGCCAGTTTGGAGTTGTGCCCCCAAGCTACAATACGTTTTCTCTTGGCAGATGGCACGAATGTCTTCCCGGGAGGGATGTCTTTTACCAGGACAGGAGCCACTGTGATCAAGCGAGCAGGATCTACAATGTACTGGGGCTCCTCCTGCTGGTCGGAGAAGTCAAATGACCGACACAGAGCATCTGTCTTGATGTTCTTCTTGGCCGGGTGAAAGTGAAGCTCAAAATCAAAACGGGAGAAGAAGAGTGCCCATCTGGCTTGATGAGGGTTCAGACGTTGGGCCGTCTACAGATATGTAAGGTTCTTGTGGTCGGTGAAGATTATCACTGGCTGTGCCCCTTCCAATAGATAATGTCACTCCTCCAAGGCAAGTTTTATGGCCAGAAGCTCTCTGTCTCCTATACAGTAATTCCTCTCAGCAGAGGAGAAGAGCTTGAAGGAGAATCCACATGTAAACATCTTGCCCTTGGAACCTTTCTGTAGTAAAACAGCACCGGCTCCTATGGATCTATTAGGGTAAATGGCATTTTGAAGTGCTCCCTGCTGAGCTGTGCCTCGTGCACAGCTTAGCAGGAAGCTTACCATGGCAGACCTAGGAAGCTATAGCTGTGCCCAGGCTGCCATGGTAACCAATCTGTGCCCTGTGATTTCACTGTGGGGACTCCAAACGTAAGGCAGAGGGAGCCACTTCCCTCTACCTTACCTCATAAATGCCGTGATCAATATTGATCGTGTCATGTCTGGGTTTTGTTTCATCACCATTCCCTCTCATTGTGGCTGACTGCCTGCTGTATTATACAGCCGACACCTGCCACGTATGGAGTGGGCTCACTGCAGCAGCCTGCTCCGTACATTCCCTCAGCTATTGTGACATACCGGTATGCCAATGTGGCTGAAAGGGTTAAGGGGTGTAATTAAGGAAAGAGAGTGAAGGAGTAAGAACTACTCACAATCAGGTGTATTTGCTGGCAGGCAACTGTCAGCTCAGCTTCTGGCAAGTAGTTCTACATTACAGATTCCTGCAAAACACACTTCCACACAAATGACATTCTTGCAAGCTCTTTTTAAAAAAAAAAATCACAGAAAAAACTAAGATAAAAACATCCTGCACGGTATGATATACAAATCTGCAGATGTCACTGGCCATATTATTGAAAAAAATCACAGAAATAAGATAATAATGCACTTAGTAAAGTAGATGCAAGCATTATATATGGACAAAGTCCTCACTCTGATATGATAAAATCTGAGACACTTAGCCAATATATTTTAATCAAAACCCATCTGAGCCCGCCTACCAGTTTTTTCAGTGATTTTTTTGTCTATGTAGTATTTGCTTGAGGGAGTGGCACCTTCAAGTGTGAATGCGCACCTATTTTATCTTGGGAGTAGCATTCTTCTGCACTTTTGCCATTCCTATCCAATAGAGCACCTTGATTAGGTGGTACATATAGGTGTGCTTGCTCCTCCTCCCATTGGTTGCTTGATGTACATGGAGGCGACTAGGAGCAGCACACCATTTGTGCGGCGTCTGCGCTCCTGAACATAGAAGCCCAATGGCTTAGGTAGGTTTAGCATAGGACCAGCCTGACCTGAGACCACCATGGCGCTTGGTAGGCGGGCACAGATGTGTTTTGATCAAAATATATTGGCTAAGTGTCTCAGATTTTATCATATCAGAGTGAGGACTTTGTCCATATATAATGCTTGCATCTACTTTACTAAGTGCATTATTATCTTATTTCTGTGATTTTCTTCAATAATATGGCCAGTGACATCAGCAGATTTGTATATCATACCGTGCAGGATGTTTTTATCTTAGTTTTTCAGTGTTTTTTTTGTCTATGTAGTATTTGCTTGAGGGAGTGGCACCTTCAAGTGTGAATGCGCACCTATTTTATCTTGGGAGTAGCATTCCTCTGCACTTTTGCCCTTACTATCCAATAGAGCGCCTTAATTAGGTGTTACATATAGGTGTGCTTGCTCCTCCTCCCATTGGCTGCTTGATGCTGTGAAGCTCTTTTTTTAGAAGACGATTTCTATTTACCGCAGTGGCGTAACTATCGGGGAAGCAGCTGCTTCGGGGCCCGGGCAGCCTGTCTGGGAATTCCCCTAGCAGGAGCTGCTAGAATCATTATTCACCAGAGACAGGAGCTGAAGATACATTCACTCCACTGAGAGCTGTATTTTTATGGGAATAAGAGGCCAAAATAGGTATTTAGAACAGTTATGTTTTAAGGCCGATTTATTGTCTTGTATTTGTGGGAGGGGCTCTGCCCCGCTATTTAGGCTCATTTCCCCCTCTCCTGCATCCTACGTCTGCTCAACACAGATCGTGGCCATATCCGTGTGCGTCTGGACTAGTTGCCTTACTGCTCCGAAGTCTACACCGTGCGCTGAGTCTACCCCGTTCGCCCACCTCTCAGGTAAGATGCCGCCTCAGTCAGCGGCCCCCGTTGCTTAAAGTCCGGTCGGCAGCGCCGGCTCCCCAAGGTAAGGGGGAGTCACGCTGCACCGGAGCGAACTGCCTGGATGCATCGGCTCCCACGCGGCAGTATAGGCAGGGTGCAGGGGTCAGCGTGGTCCCGAACTCGTTCACAAATGTCTGGCATGGGCCGCTGTGCCATTAGTGAGGCAGGGTATTGTTTAACTTACTTTCTGGTGTCCTCTCCCTGCTGGTGTCCTCTCCTGTTGCCGCCAGCCGCTTGCTCCAGGTCTCTCGGCATCCCAGGCTCGTTCCTGACCGGCTCCTTGCGCCCCCGGTGGCCACAGTTGAGAATGCAGGACGAGGAGCTCACAAGACAGTGTGTAGCAGGTTTTGAAATCAGGCAAATTAGGCAAATGAGTATTTTGACCACATCCTCCTCTTTATGCATGTTGTCTTACTCCAAGCTGTATAGGCTCGAAAGCCTACTACCAATTAAGCATATTAGGTGATGTGCATCTCTGTAATGAGAAGGGGTGTGGTCTAATGACATCAACACCCTATATTAGGTGTGCATAATTATTAGGCAACTTCCTTTCCTTTGGCAAAATGGGTCAAAAGAAGGACTTGACAGGCTCAGAAAAGTCAAAAATAGTGAGATATCTTGCAGAGGGATGCAGCACTCTTAAAATTGCAAAGCTTCTGAAGCGTGATCATCGAACAATCAAGCGTTTCATTCAAAATAGTCAACAGGGTCGCAAGAAGCGTGTGGAAAAACCAAGGCGCAAAATAACTGCCCATGAACTGAGAAAAGTCAAGCGTGCAGCTGCCAAGATGCCACTTGCCACCAGTTTGGCCATATTTCAGAGCTGCAACATCACTGGAGTGCCCAAAAGCACAAGGTGTGCAATACTCAGAGACATGGCCAAGGTAAGAAAGGCTGAAAGACGACCACCACTGAACAAGACACACAAGCTGAAATGTCAAGACTGGGCCAAGAAATATCTCAAGACTGATTTTTCTAAGGTTTTATGGACTGATGAAATGAGAGTGAGTCTTGATGGGCCAGATGGATGGGCCCGTGGCTGGATTGGTAAAGGTCAGAGAGCTCCAGTCCGACTCAGACGCCAGCAAGGTGGAGGTGGAGTACTGGTTTGGGCTGGTATCATCAAAGAAGAGCTTGTGGGGCCTTTTCGGGTTGAGGATGGAGTCAAGCTCAACTCCCAGTCCTACTGCCAGTTTCTGGAAGACACCTTCTTCAAGCAGTGGTACAGGAAGAAGTCTGCATCCTTCAAGAAAAACATGATTTTCATGCAGGACAATGCTCTATCACACGCGTCCAAGTACTCCACAGCGTGGCTGGCAAGAAAGGGTATAAAAGAAGAAAATCTAATGACATGGCCTCCTTGTTCACCTGATCTGAACCCCATTGAGAACCTGTGGTCCATCATCAAATGTGAGATTTACAAGGAGGGAAAACACTACACCTCTCTGAACAGTGTCTGGGAGGCTGTGGTTGCTGCTGCACGCAATGTTGATGGTGAACAGATCAAAACACTGACAGAATCCATGGATGGCAGGCTTTTGAGTGTCCTTGCAAAGAAAGGTGGCTATATTGGTCACTGATTTGTTTTTGTTTTGTTTTTGAATGTCAGAAATGTATATTTGTGAATGTTGAGATGTTATATTGGTTTCACTGGTAAAAATAAATAATTGAAATGGGTATATATTAGTTTTTTGTTAAGTTGCCTAATAATTATGCACAGTAATAGTCACCTGCACACACAGATATCCCCCTAAAATAGCTAAAACTAAAAACAAACTAAAAACTACTTCCAAAAATATTCAGCTTTGATATTAATGAGTTTTTTGGGTTCATTGAGAACATGGTTGTTGTTCAATAATAAAATTAATCCTCAAAAATACAACTTGCCTAATAATTCTGCACTCCCTGTACATATACTAATATCACGTATGGCATTATTTTATTTATGCACACGCTCCCTAAAAAAAAAAAAAAAGGGGAGGGGGGTAAAACAAATACAGTGGTACATGTGCACGTACTACGGTTTAAGCAAACTCTCCTTGCACATTTTATTGGGTCGTGTTCAGTCACCTCAGGTACGGAATTACCACACTAATTCGTTTCAGACCTTCGTAGTTTACGCATTATACACATGTATGTTCATCGATCTCGCTCACGTCTCCAGTCATGTATAGCCGTTTTCCTTGTCTGTTTAAGTATGTTTTCTCCGTTCTCTCTCCAGGGATGTTCCTTCTTTCAGGGTATCCGTCGATTATGGGTGTGGCCCAATTTCGTTTCCAACAGGTAGTATAGGGAAGTTTTCAGTGGTAGATTCGCTTTCTCATTCTGTCTTCTAAAAAATCTCACGGCTTAACTTAGGTATTCTCCTCATCCCGCTATTCGCTCCTCCCGTGCTGTGGGTAAATCAGCTCAGTCTGTCAGTGGCAGTAATCTTTGATCACGAGGTGACATCATTCACGATGGCATGCGTACACACACCACATCGTTTCTATCCTTCATATAAGATAGGGCCAGGGACTATTCATAGGATTCAGATATATTGGGCAGACTAGATGGGCCAAATGGTTCTTATCTGCCGACACATTCTATGTTTCTATGGTAGGGTTGTCACTGGTGTCTGGTTTCGGGTCGCATGATAGAGCCTCATTCTCACGTACTGTATCTACAGGGCCATGTCTCATGCCTCTGATATCATGGAGGCCTCGTTCAACGAAAATGCCGCCAGGCTGTCCGAAGTGGGTAGCAGTGGGGGAGAGGGGTTGGCACCTGATACTGGCACCGGGGGGGGGGGAGAGGGGTTGGCACCTGATACTGGCACCTGGGGGGGGGGGGAGAGGGGTTGGCACCTGATACTGGCACCTGGGGGGGGGGGGAGAGGGGTTGGCACCTGATACTGGCACCTGGGGGGGGAAGAGGGGTTGGCACCTGGTACTGGCACCTGGGGGGGGGGGGGGGTTGGCATCTGATACTGGCACATGGGGGGGGGGGAAAGAGAGGCACCTGATACTGGCACATGGGGGGGGAGAGGGGTTGGCACCTGATACTGGCACATGGGGGGGGGAGAGGGGTTGGCACCTGATACTGGCACCTGGGGGGGAGGGGGGGTTGGCACCTGATACTGGCACATGGGGGGGGGAGAGGCACCTGATACTGGCACCTGGGGGGGGGAAGAGAGGCACCTGATACTGGCACATGGGGGGGGGAGAGGGGTTGGCACCTGATACTGGCACCTGGTGGGGGAGGGGGGGAAATGGCACCTGATACTGGCACCTGGGGGGGGGGGGGGGGCACCTGATACTGGTACATGGGGGGGGGAGAGGCACCTGATACTGGCACATGGGGGGGGGAGAGGGGTTGGCACCTGATACTGGCACATGGGGGGGGGGGAGGGGTTGGCACCTGATACTGGCACCTGGGGGGGAGGGGGGGTTGGCACCTGATACTGGCACATGGGGGGGGAGAGAGGCACCTGATACTGGCACCTGGGGGGGGAAGAGAGGCACCTGATACTGGCACATGGGGGGGGGAGAGGGGTTGGCACCTGATACTGGCACCTGGTGGGGGAAGGGGGGAGTTGGCACCTGATACTGGCACCTGGGGGGGGGGGGTGGCACCTGATACTGGCACATGGGGGGGGGAGAGGCACCTGATACTGGCACATGGGGGGGGGGAGAGGGGTTGGCACTCGATACTGGCACCTGGGGGGGGGGTTGGCACCTGATACTGACACATGGGGGGGGGAGAGGCACCTGATACTGGCACCTGGGGGGGAGAGGGGTTGGCACCTGATACTGGCACCTGGGGGGGAGAGGGGTTGGCACCTGATACTGGCACCTGGGGGGGAGGGGGGGTTGGCACCTGATACTGGCACATGGGGGGGGGAGAGGCACTTGATACTGGCACTTTTTTTGTGGGGGGGGAGGTGGCACTATGATACTGGGACATGTGGGGGGGGGGGGGAGATGGCACTATGATACTGGGACATGTGGGGGGGGGGAGGAGAGAGGCACTTGATACTGGCACATGATGAGGGGGCATTATGGGGGACACTAGGCCGGCAGCCTATCAGAGGCCGGACACTGAGGGGCATCTACTGGGGCACTATATATGGGGCATTTTATACTGGTACATTATGGGGGGCACTAGCAGGAAGGGGGGAGAGGAGCACTGTGGAGGCATTTACTGGGGGCACTATATAGGGGTATTTTATACTGGGACATTATGGGGGCACTATGGGGACATTAGCTCAACTGGGGGCATTACAAGGGGGTATTTTTGCACTGTCACATTATAAGGAGAATTATTACTACTGGGGGGGGGGGCATTATGGTGGGCTTTATTACTCCCCCATGGTATGACCCCCTAGTAGCAGCACCAGCCTCTCCCTGCTCTGCGACCCCACTGCCCCTTCTCCAAATCCTTATTATGAAATCTTTCTCATTAGGATAAAGCACAACATCAGCTCCGCCGAGCCCCCGGCCAAAGTGTTGAAGTGGTGTCCGAGATCCCCAAGGGTCAAGTAACTGTAAGTTTTCATGTGAAATATGTTTGTTATACACATATAGCATCCACTGTGCAACACAATATACAGTATACCGCTACACTGTGCCCCACAATATACAGTATACCGCTACACTGTGCCAAAGGAGTGGGGTTTACACAGGAGGAGGAAGGTGCGAAGCGCGCTGGGGGGGGGAGGCCCTTACAAATATTTGCTGTGGGGCCCAGTCACTTCTAGTTACGCCCCTGATTTACCGTTTGTATTTGGGCATCTCTGTGCTTTATAGTGGTGTTACTGACAAATTGTTAATTTCTGCAGTAAACGGGTGGATAGGATACAGCAACAAATGCATTGCATATCAGTAATGCAAATTATAAAGTGTTACTGAAGGCATTACTGCATCAGAGTCTAGTTCAAATCACTGCAAAAAATTGATGTTTCAAATCACTGCAAAAAATTTAGTTTTAGTAAACGCATTATTCTTTGAAAAAAAGCATGCACTTATTTTACCGCAATTATAACAGTAATCAGAACACCATTATTATAGCCGTGGTATTGAACATGCTGTACATTGCTGCAAGATAATGGGTGGATATTATACAGCAGCAAAAGCATTTCCTATCAGTAAAGCCAATTATAACTGTTTCTGAAGGCATTACTGCATCACAGCATCTAGTTCAAAATGTGTCTCATATAATTGCAAAAAAATTGCATTGTCACATGTGTTTTAGTGAAGGGCTGGTACTGCTGCATTAGAGAGCGTAGTTCAAAGACTTTTCACTGCAAAAATTACATTATTAGCCTTGTAAATTGTCAATACCAGTGTGCAGTGTTTGCGGAAGGGCAGGGATTCAAGACATTTAAAAGGGTTGTCCGGTTTCTGAGCTGAACCCACACATATCCCTATCTTCACCCCTCCAGACCCACTGACATGAGCATCGGAGCATTTCATGCCCCAATGCTCTTACTTGCTCTGCGCTGGATCGCCCAGGGCAAGGGCTTTTTTGGAGGCTTCCATCCAGTAGTGTTTTCGGTGACGTCACCGGCTCTGATGGTCGACCTTTAGCGCTGCCCTACCCATTTCACAGGCTACGGCAGCGCTAAAGCCCACCAATTAGTGTCGGTGACGTCACTGGGCTCACTGTTCTGTGGAAGACTCTGTCTAGTTGTCTCTATGGAGAGCCCTGTATGTCACTGGATATCCTAAAAATGCCTTTGTCCTGCACAATTCAGTGCAATCCGCTCCCTTGTTAGACATCCATAATGGAATTGTGGCCATGAGAAAACAACTCTCAACCAGCAATTAACTTGTGTTCAAGCTGAACACTGACCTGACCAAGTTGCTAGTGGTACAGTTGCTGCCATACCATTTAGTTGTGGTAATGGTGATGCAATTCTGCGCCTTCAGCAAAATATAATTGTACTAAATGATATTCAGACTTCTGCCCAGTTGTCCAGTTTTTCAAAGACAGTACGTGTCTTTAATGGCCCACTCCTCCATGTCCTTGGCCATCCTCTTGTCCCCAACAGAAGATTGCTGCTGCTGATGACACCAGCCATCTCAGTGGAGGGGGGCGGAACCAAAAACAACTGGGTCCTCGGGCATGCTGGCCAGAATGGCAAGTTGTATGCATGCTTGTTTACCTAATGACAGGTGTATCATTCACATGAAGCAATCTGATGATAGCCATTAGCCATTAACTTCAAATCAAAGTTAACAAAGTGGAATTCGATCCGAATTTCAGGAAAAATAGATTTGTCATGAATCCGAATTTCCTCGCGCTTCGTAGTAACAAAGCGTATTTTTTTCTAAAATGACTGCTGCACATGTTACAAAGTGAAAGTAAGAATCCCCCATGAGGGATCACCCATAATGCTGTGTAGCTAGCCAATCAGCAGATAGCCAGCCCCTGCAGTGGCGTCGCCAGGGGGGGGGCCAGAGGGGGCCACGGCCCCCCTACATCACGCTGTGCCCCCCCAATAAAATGCCCCCCCCCCAACTGAGCTGCTGCAGCCTGGCACAGGGAGATGAGTGCTTCCATTGCGCTCATCTCCATATTCATCTGCCGGTGCTGCGGCGGGGCAGGGGAGGGAGAGGCGTGTCCCTTACCCTTCCTCTGATAGGCTGCCGGCCTTGTGCCTGCAGCCTATCAGAGGCCGGCGCAGGCGGCGCAATGACGTCATCGCGCCACCTGAGCCATACAGCACGGGACACAGGCCGGAAGAGGCCTGCATCGCTGACATGGAGGTAAGTATATGTTTTTTGGTTTTTTTTACATTAGTTTTACAGGCACATGATGAGGGCTCTTGTTACTGGCACATTGGGGGGGGGGGGGGGCTTATTACTGGAACATGATGGGGGGCTTATTACTGGCACATGATGGGAGGCTTATTACTGGCACATGATGGGCGGCTTATTACAGGCACATGATGGGGGGCTTTATACAGGCACATGATGGGGGGCTTATTACTGGCACATGATGGAGGGCTTATTACTGGCACATGATGGAGGGCTTATTACCGGCACATGATGGGGGGCTTATTACTGGCACATGATGGGGGGCCATTTTACTGGCACATGATGGGGGGCATATTACTGGCACATGAGGGCATGAGGGGGGGCTTATTACTGGCACATGACGGGGGGCTTATTACTGGCACATGACGGGGGGCTTATTACTGGCACATGATGGGGGGCTTATTACTGGCACATGATGGGGGGCTTATTACTGGCACATGATGGGGGGCTTATTACTGGCACATGATGGGGGGCTTATTACTGGCACATGATGGGGGCTTATTACTGGCACATGATGGGGGCTTATTACTGGCACATGATGGGGGCTTAGTACTGGCACATGATGGGGGCACTTATTACTGGCACATTATTGGTGGGCACTATAGGGGCATCTACTGAGGCCACAAAGAAGGTTTTTTTTATATGGGGGGCTATGTACAGTAGCATTTTATACTGGGACACATTATGGTGGGTACTATGTGGAAGGGGGGAGAGGAGTACTATGGAGTCATCTACGGGGGGCACTAAGAAGGGGTATTTTATACTTGCAAATTATGGGGGACACTGAGGGCATCTACCGGGGCACGATATATGGGGCATTTTATACTGGTACATTATGGGGGGCACTAGGAGGAAGGGGTGAGATGAGCACTATGGAGGCATTTACTGGGGGTACTCTATAGGGGTATTTTATACCTGCACATTATGGGGACATTAGCTCAACTGGAGGCATTACAAGGGGGTATTTTTTGCACTGTCACATTATAAGGAGAATTATTTCTAGTGGGGGGCATTATGGTGGACTTTATTACTCCCCCATGGTATGACCCCCTAGTAATAGCACCAGCCTCTCCCTGCTCTGCTGTCCCACTGCTCCAAATCCTTATTATGAAATTAGTATTAATATGGATACTAGCGCTGCCGTCTAGTTTGAGGGGAGATCACCAGTACTGTAATGCGATTACAGAGGGGTGTGTCGCTGCAGGGTTCTGGTAAGGGGATAATTGCCAAAAAAAAAAAAGAAAATAGAACAAACTATTAGGAGAAACAGAAAAGAACCCGCGCTGACTAAGTATCCATTTGAGACAATGAAGTGTATGAGCAATAATGCCTCGTGTGGGATGAGAATACACACTGGCCTATTTTGCCATACACTGCGGAGATATCGATGTTTAAATGGATCCCAAACTTTTGAATGATTGGAGTTAAACAAAAAACAGGATAGATGTAGAAAAAAAGTCAGCAGTTACTTACTGGTCGGCGTGCTTGAAGGTGGATGTATTTATGCTGCTGGATTAATTCCCCGCTTTGTCCGGTAATATTCTTGCGGTTGTTCACTTTAAATGTCAGTGTCTATCTTCTGCTTTCCTCGTGACGTCATGTGTGACGTCACACGTTAGGTTTCCAGGACAACAACCAAGCATTACTTCCGAGTACGCGCGCAAACTACCAGCCGGGGTTACGCGCGTGCCACGAGGAAAGCAGAAGATAGCACCAGGAGAGACCATGACATTTAAAGTGAACAACCGCAAGAATATTACCGGACAAAGCGGGGAATTAATCCAGCAGCATAAATACATCCACCTTCAAGCACGCCGACCAGTAAGTAACTGCTGACTTTTTTTCTACATCTATCCTGTTTTTTGTTTAACTCCAATCATTCAAAAGTTTCGGATCCATTTAAACATCGATATCTCCGCAGTGTATGGCAAAATAGGCCAGTGTGTATTCTCATCCCACACGAGGCATTATTGCTGATACACTTCGTTGTCTCAAATGGATACTTAGTCAGCGCGGGTTCTTTTCTGTTTCTCCTTATTATGAAATCTTTCTCATTAGGATAAAACACAATATCAGCTCCGCCGAGCCCCAGGCAAAAGTGTTGAAGTGGTGTCCGAGATCCCCAAGGGCCAAGCCAAGTAACTAAGTTTTCATGTGAAATATGTTTGTGTTATACACATATAGCCTACACTGTGCCCCACAATATACAGTATACGCCTACACTGTGCCCCACAATGTACAGTATACCTCTACACTGTGCCACACAATGTACAGTATACCTCTACACTGTGCCATACAATGTACAGTATACCTCTACACTGTGCCATACAATGTACAGTATACCTCTACACTGTGCCACACAATATACAGTATACCTCTACACTGTGCCACACAAAATACAGTATACCTCTACACTGTGGAGTCTGTTCTATAAGCACCCTTGTTCTGTGGCGGCGGACAGAAAATAATCTGGAAGTGCCCCTCCCGAGACCAGGCTCTGGATCCGCCACTGGACTGCTCACAGGAGTGTACATTTCTTCTAAACTGTAATCCGTATCCTCTGACCTGCAGAAATCATCACTCGCTCGGTAACAACTAACAGGCAGTGCCGGTAGGCTGGAGCCTGGCCCTGTTACCGAAGCTAGCTGAGTGGTGTAAGGTTAAGGTACTAGTAGAGATGAGCGGCCGCTGAATCCTGATTTAAAGTTAAAGTTACTGCAGGATATGGATTACAGTTTAGAAATGTCAAATGTACACTCCTGTGAGAGGCAGGGAGGGGGATCTGTGGATGACACTGTTATAGGGAGGGGGATCTGTGGATGACACCGTTATAGGGAGGGGGAGCTGTGGATGACACTGTTATAGGGAGGGGGATCTGTGGATGACACTGTTATAGGGAGGGGGATCTGTGGATGACACTGTTATAGGGAGGGGGATCTGTGAATGACACTTTTATAGGGAGGGGGATCTGTGGATGACACTGTTATAGGGAGGGGGATCTGTGGATGACACTGTTATAGGGAGGGGGATCTGTGGATGACATGGTATGGAGGGGGAAATGGGGATGACACTGTCATGGGGTGGATCTGTGGATGACACATATAGGATAAGAAGCTATATACGGTATGTGTCATCCACAGATCCCCCTCCCTATAAAAGTGTCATCCACAGGCAACTAGGACATGTTGAAATCTGAGTGATTGTTTTGTTTTTTTAAACCACAGACAGCTGGACTTTTCTTCCCTGTTGTGGTTTTAGGTATTGGGTAAAGTATTGCAGCATTTCTAAGCATACTTGTGTAAATGTATCGTTGTATAGCTGCCCCCCCCCTACTTTTGTCCTGGCCCCCAGTGTGCCCCCCCCAAAATTTGAAAGCTAGAGACGCCACTGAGCCCCTGTGATGTCACCGCCCTATAAAAAGCTTCATCCTGCCCTGTTTC